>NC_142093.1:25699876-26032376 GCF_054644295.1 Miniopterus natalensis
TTACTATGGAACTTAGATCCCAGATATCAATGGGGAAGATAGCATTTTGAAACGGCATGGGCCAGGTGGCAGCATGGAACTACGAGAGACAAGGTACACATACCTGCTGAAATGGACAGCAAAGCCAGGGTCGCATAGAATGCCTCAACCCGGGGACACATCTCACAGCGTCAGTAGAAGAGGGAGATGACCAGTATCAGTTGTTGTTCCAGAACCAGTCACGTAGGGGGATCTCGTTTGTTTGCTCATCCCCCCTAAGGCTTTCTGGGATTTTGCAACTGTTCACTCTTTGAAGAACTAGATTTTTACTATTCATCTCAGGGCAGAAGCGAAGGCATCATATGCTATACGAGAGAGTGTAGAGCTGGGTAGTGCAGGAAATGAATTCTGCCAGATCCAGCCTATGCACCCCTCCTGATACACTAACTGTTACTTAGCTCCTGGGCCTTAGTGTTTGTCCTACTTCTCCAATGGAGTTGTCATACTCAAAATGCTCTTACAGTTTTCACACCCTGACCATTGCTTCTGTTGCCACATCTTAAATACCACCAGTTGGCTCAGTTTCTCCCTGCAGCGATTTAGCTATTGTGGGAGCCATTTAGCATCTCCAGTACCCATTTCCAGTCTAAGCAGACCTACTGAGACTCTCGTTTCCCAGTGGTTACCTGAAGGGACCGAGTAGAATTCCCAAAATCGCAAATAAATTAGTCTTGTGGGCTGACCCTGACTAATGAGAAACAGAGCAGAGGAGGGAGCTGTCTGTTAAATATGCTTTCCCTTTCTCTCCTTGGACAGATTCTCCCAAGAAGGGGTGGCTCCATATGGCCTCTCCTTATTGTTCACCTGAGTTTTCTTATAAAATGGTGGTCAGCTCTTTAACGCAACAGGTAGTCTTTTCTTTTCCTCTTTCCTTGTGCCATGTCATTTTTTTCCTCTCACCATTTTCCTGGGATTCCACCTCCCAATAAGGCATTAGTATAAGAGCCCTGCTCCAGGCGCTGTTTTCTAGAAAATCAGGGGTAAGGCAACTTCTTACACAGGAGAGACATCAAGGTCACCACAAGAAAAAAAAATTACAGAAAAAACAAACAACAAAAAAGACCTCCCAACCAGGTACCCAAGTGATTTGGAATGTGTGAAGAGATTAATTGGGTAAAAATCAGGTACTATTTTGGAAGAAGAGGGGAAAAGTTACATAATCGTTTTCTCTTCCTGTATCCTCTGAGATGTGAGATGGGAAGGCATGTAAAGCTGCATCTGGAAGCTGGTAAGACTTGCTTAATTCTTGGCTGGGCAGGTGAGACTGCGCAGAGGACAGAAGCAGAGCCTTGCAGCATATTTGGCCTATGATCTGATCTTTAAGGAAGAGATGTAAAGGGAAACTTGAAGTTTTTACTTTCCAGCCTAGACTACAGGAATTTAAGCAGCTATTCAGGTCTGAAGCTTTTTAAGATTTTTCTGAATTTTCTCCCTAAACCAGCTATTTTCCAAGTTTCATCAGCCTCAGCAATTGGCAACTCAGTTCTTCCAGCTGCTTAAGCTGAGACCTTGGTATTACCCTTGACGCTTTTCTTTGCCTCAGAGCCTATATTCAAGCTATCAACAAATCCTGTAAAAGTCATCTTTATTTTATATTTAGGATTCAGCCATTTAAAATGGAAGAGAGATTCTATCACACAGTTCAAAACTTTACAATGGTTTTATATCTTCCTTAGAGTAAAAGTCAGTTCTCCTCTGTTTTGTCTTGTTCACTAATGTATCCTCCATCCATATAATTCCTGGTTCATATTATAAACTTAATAAATTGCTTGTGAATGAATTGATATATGTGAAGCCTGTTTTTAAATCTTCAGAGATGAAAAACGAAGTTATCTAAAAGTTTAAATGTGCATTCATGGATATTTGGACCAATGTTTCTGCTGCTGAAATATTAAATAGCTGTCAGTGACATGACCTTGGCGGAGAACAGTCTAAGATGAAAAAAAGCAACTTGGTTTCACAAATAAAATCTAAGTTTTAAGGTGGTATTAACCATGATCAGATTGACCTACTGGCTGAATATTTCCAACACCCACAATTAGCAAAATCTTGTTAGTGACCAAATTGTCTCTCTGTTTATGCCAGCAGATGATGAAACTTTGTGGCTCAAGTGATAATAAAAATCTTAAGAAACAGCTATTATTAGCCTCATTAAGAGAAATTGTGAAAAAACACCTCCATCTCCAAGTGATACAGACAAACTTAGTGCCCTAAAAGGAACATGTGACAAAAAAAGAAAGAAAGAAAGAGAGAGAGAGAGAGAGAGAGAGAGAGAGAGAGAGAGAGAGAGAGAGAGAGAGAGAAAGAAAGAAAGAAAGAAAGAAAGAAAGAAAGAAAGAAAGAAAGAAAGAAAGAAAGAAAGAGAAAGAAAGAAGAAAGAAAGAAAGAAAGAAAGAAAGAAAGAAAGAAAGAAAGAAAGAAAGAAAGAAAGAAAGAAAGAAAGAAAGAAAGAAAGAAAGAAAGAAAGAAAGAAAGAAAGAAAGAAAGAAAGAAAGAAAGAAAGAAAGAAAGAAAAAATAATGGGACACCTTGACATTTAAATAAAAACAGTAACAAATACCTAATGTCTGTAAATATGATTTAAAAATCACCTTTGGCCCAACAAGCATGGTTCAGTGGTCGAGCATCAACCTATGATTGAGGAGATTGCAGTTGGATTCCAGGTCGGGGCACATGCCTGGGTCGCAGGCTCGATCCCCAGTAGGGGGCCTACAGGAGGCAACTGATGAATGACTCATCATTGATGTTTCTCTCTCTTTCTCTCCCTTCCTCTCTGTCTAAAAAAGTCAATAAAAACATATTTAAATAGATATATATATATATTTTTTTTTTTTTAAATCACCTTTGTTGTGATATGTAGCCATTCTGGCATTTAAGCTTAAAATGGTTATATAATATGCATTATGTAATATACTCTTAGATCTTTTAAAATTATGCCACCTTAAGATATTCCACTCATCAGTCCAAAAAATTGAGATTTTGGGCTTCTTTGAAGTTAGGGTCCTGATAGGATAAGGAGTGGCCAGCTTTGGTTTGAGTCTTAGCAGACCGGGTCCTCACCCTGGCTCTGCAGTCATCCCACTGTGAAGCAATGGCACATAATTTTGCTGCATAAACCTTAAATGAGGGACATGGTCTAGGGGATCTGCAAGGTGTCTTCAAGCTGACATGCTTTATTGATAAGATGACATTTCTAGCAGCCTACTTTTAACCCCTCTTAGACATTCCAGTCATTTCAAATGGTCCTTTCTCCAAGCACGTATGATCCTCTCCTTAAAACTGCCTCTAACTTCCAAAATGCTCTGCTTTTCTTGTAGGTCTCCAGCTAGCAAGAGTTAAAAACTTGCAGTCATTTTTGGCTTTTTTACTATCCATTAACTGACTACAGAGTCTGACTGCTAGTTTTTTGGAAATGCCTCTTAGATTAAACACTTTTTATGTTCTAAAAATCTATGATTTTACCTATACCTTCTTCACCTCCTAGTTATGTTACTATAACCGTTCCTGGCTGGTTTCATAGTCTCTAATGCTGCGTTTACTCTGTTCTTCCCACATATCACTTCCAAACTAATCTTCACCCACCAGTGCTTTCATTCCACTCACCAGCTTTGGAATTTACCCTGGTTGCCCGTCAGTGCCTGCCTTTTCCAACACATACCTGTTCTCCATGTGGCTCTGTCTTCTCAATGTGTTTCAATCTCCCTTGGGCTTCCACTGGACCCAGACCCCACCCTCCCCCCTATAGGTTGTACCCATCCCATCATCAATACTTTTCATTATTCTTAAAAATGCTTTTGTTCTGATTATAACTTACTTATTTGATTGTACAATATTTGAAGATACATAAAATATGAAGTAAAATAAAAATCAACCATAGTCTAACATTAAACGACGACCATTGTAGGCAAAATCTTTTCCTTTCTTTGTCGGTATATGTGTATATATAATAACAGCAATAAAATAACACTTGTAAGTATTCATTATAAGCCAGGAACCATGTTTCACAATTTATATGGATTACCTAATTTAATACAACTCCATGAAGTAGATACATTTATTATCCTTATTTCTAGATAAATTGTATTCTATAGTTAAATGACTTGCTCAAATTCACATATTAAACTTTGACCTACTCTTTTCAGAGAGTATTGACCACTATGCAATCCTGCCTACTAAATTCTTATATAGGATAAGCATATTTGTATATCAAATTGTTCAATGCCTAATTTGCATATTCCTAAACTGAAATACACAGTTTACCCTTATGTTTTAGATAAAGAAAGCTACACCTTTCTTCTAGGGGAATTTGAAAAGGCCCGGTCATATGTTCAATCTGTTTCTGTAATACTGTGGCTAAAACAATAATTACAAACTTATGGGCTTCAAAAAGTAGACAGTTTTCCACTCATCTTTAGGATCATTTTCATAAACTATAATTGAAATTTGGGAGGACTTTTGCTGTAAATTTATAGTAATAATTTCATAGAATTGATAGAGCAAATAATCCAGCAACCTGAAACAGAAGGCAAATTGTTACAAAATTAAGTCCTCTGAAATCATGTAGTATGCGAGTTCCAAAGAGCTGAAGGATGGACATGTCTACTAAGATAAAATGAGTGACTAATAAGTTATTATATGATATCCATACACACATCTTAATTAGTCATGGACTCCAGTGAGCTATAATAGCTGATAAAAAAAATTTAAAAATTTTAAACTTGCATAGCTCCTGCATGAAATAATGTCAGACTCTTTTTGCATGAGAAGCTTTAGTGTGCCTGTGAGTCATCTGAGGCACTTAGTACAAGTGCAGATTGTAGGCACTATCCCAGCAACTTTGGTACAGATCTGGGGTGTAACCCAAGAATTTTCACTCTGAAAAGAGGCTTCAAGATAATATCGAAACATGTGGTATTCATATCACACTTTGACTATAGGTAAACATAGATTATTCCTTCACTAATCTCTAAGATTTTTTTTGAAAATAGCATTTTATTTTTTCTAACTGCCTCTACCAGTTTTCCTAAAAAACTGATGTCATTTAGACAGGACTGTGATTGTTCCCTTACTTCATTGCCATTTTCTAACAAAGGAAAGTCTCACAAGACAAGGTCACTAGATTATCCTTGCTAGCAGAACTCCTCTTCACATTTGGAACTGTTGAAACTATTTTAATTGGATTTCTAAGGCACACTTACTATGATGGCTTAATCTGGACATTGCTGAAGTCAGTGTGCACAGTATCATAGACAATGTTTTACAATTACTGTGGTCAAATCGCATTAACTGTCATGGTTTATGCATTTATGAACTTGGATGTAACTCTTCAGGTTGTCATTCTTTAATTGAATTTGTTTCATTTTTAGTACTATATATATTGCTTATAGTTGCTGTTTAAAATAGATTTCAACATTTTTATGTGACTTGGAATTGAAGCAAATTTTACAATGTTCACAGAAATGCACATAAACAAAACAGTGTTGTGTATATTTGGTATTATGCCAAAAAAAACTTCTTGTCTTTAGAGGAATGACAATAATTCCATATTTTCTTTAAAGCAACAATCAAGTGCTTTCTAGCAGTACTTTTCATGCTTTACCTTGAAGAAAAATCACCTGGGAGCCTCATTAAAATGCAGATTCTGGTTCTGTAAGTCCGGGTTGGGGTTTAAGATTACAAATTCCTCCCAAACTTCCAAATTTTGTTCATGCCGCAGGTCCATGAACCACAACTTGAGTGGTTAGGTTATTCAAAGAAGATATATATAATTACGTAAAGGTACATTGCATTTTGTTAACATACATGTGAAAGGACCATCTGTCACATACCATTTCACATTTTGGTAGCACCTTAGTCATTTATTATATAAATATAAATTTATAATAAATACAACATATTTTTCTGTTATACATATATATAAGAGCAACTGATATATGAAAAAAAATCTCAAATCTAAGAGCCTTTCAAGTAAGTATGAAAAAATTCTGTGCTAAGAAATTGTTTATTGGGAATGTATATACCCCAGAGAATTTGGTCTTGAAGAGATATTTGTCTCCCCTTGTTCATAACAGCATTACTCACATCAGCTAAAATGAGAAAGCAACCCAAGCATTTGTTGATGAACATAGGTAATGAAAATGTGGTCTATACAGGCAATGGAATATTACTCAGGCTTAAAAAGTGAATTCTGGCACATGCTACAGCATGGATGAATCTTGAGGATATTATTAAATGAAATAAGTCAGTCA
This sequence comes from Miniopterus natalensis, assembly GCF_054644295.1. Classification (NCBI taxonomy): domain Eukaryota; kingdom Metazoa; phylum Chordata; class Mammalia; order Chiroptera; family Miniopteridae; genus Miniopterus; species Miniopterus natalensis. The sequence goes on from NC_142093.1 coordinate 25,706,164, forward strand.
CAAAGGCAAATATTGTATGATTCCACTTATATGGAATCATTAAAATCACAGAGGCAGAAAGTAGAGTGGTGGCTGCCAGGGACTGGAGGTGGGGGAATGGGGTGTTATTGTTTAATGGGTTTGGAGTTTGAGTTTTACAAGATAAAAATAATTCTAGAGAGGGATGGTGGCGAGGGCTGTGCAACAATGTGGATGATCTTAATACTACTGATCTGTACACTTATAAATGGTTAAGATGGTAAATTTTACTTTATTTTTTTATGATACGGGTATTTTACCCTAAAAATAAATTGAAAAAAAATGTACTAGAGGTTTTAATATCTGATTTCCAATTTAAAAGGGAGCCTATATCTGAGTGACAGATACGTTTCCTGAATGTGGCCCTGGCGGGTGTGGTTCAGCTGGTTGAGCACCCTCCCATGCACCGAGGGGTCTCGGGTTTGATTCCCAGTCAGGACACATGCCCAGGGTGTGGCTTCAGTCCCCAATCGGGGGATGTGCAGGAGGCAACCAATCGATGTTTCTCTCTCACACTGATGTTTCTCTCTCCCTCTCTCTTCCTCTCTTGCTAAAAAAATAAAATAAAATAATTTTTTAAAAAGTTTCTTAAATGTGCATCTCAGGCATCTTTGAGATTTTGTGAGGTGTAGCTGCCATTTCTTATCTAGAGCACATTTACCCTCATATCCACACTGTGGCTTTTATTAACTACTTTGGGGTATGCTAAATTCCTATATAAGCTACCTGTGGACAGAGGCATTCTTTTAGCTCTTGATATGGCATATCTGTTGGCTACTTGTTAGAGAAGTGGTCCTTTTCCAGGGGAACATGTAAGTTATCTTAATATAGCCCTAGATACTAAATAGTTTAGCCATTCCCAGTTTGTGTCTTTGTGCTTCTGTGATAAGATAGCCTTGCTGTTAAAGGATTTTATAAATATGAGTCCTAATGCTATGGGATTCACCATGAAATAATACTATTGGAAGAAAAATACATTACTTTCAGAGATAACTGCAGAATTCCTCTTAAGGCTAAAATAATCTTTCTTTAAAGCTCTGCCTTATTGAATGTCTCTACTTTTGGAAATGAGGTTCTTTTTTTTAAGAATTGGAAAGCTTCCCCAGACCTTATACCAACACGCCTATACCCCCTCCACCAAAGACAGGGAAACAGTCCTAAAGGAAGCAAAGCCATAGCTGAAGATACAATAAAGTTGCAGTAAAGTAGCTCAAGCTTCACAGCCTCACTTTACATCTTTGTCAGCTTTGTGATTCAATCCATCCCTACTTTGCTTTTCTTTCTATTTCTTCCTTCTGCTCCCATCTCCCCAGAACTATTGTTTGTGAATCATGTGTATCTTGAAAAGAGATCTAATTGATGAATTTGTTTCTGTTGATCAGAGAGCACCCTTTTTGAGCAAAACTATCCCTTCATGCCACATCTTGCATGCTGGCCAGGCTATAAAGAGCTGCTTATGTAACCAGTCACCCATTCCTAGTCCAACTAGGTGTCAAAGGTGGTATGTTGCTTGGTTTGAAGCACAATAATATATGCATGAGAACTGCACCCAAAAGGACCATTGTGTGTGGTAGATCCTCTGAAGCTTCTTACAGGATCATTACAACAGTTAGACATCTGTCCTGGTCTATTGAATACATATTGCCAAGACCCAGTATGGTCTGGGTTAACTGAGTCTTAAATGGATTGCAGTGTGCTACTAATACTGGAGACTCCCACTCTTTATAACCAATTCAAACACTCAAAATATTTGTCCTCTAGGATTATATTCAAATAAATTACACATAAATTTTCCTCTGTCCCCAAAAAGGTTGTATAAAAAATATCTCCATCCCTGCAAACACGTTGAGATTTATTCTGTCATTAAGAATTTCCAAGGAATTCAAACTAGAATTTCATTCAATTATACATAAATGATATGTTGGTGTTTGATAGAATACTTGGGGTGATAATGTACTGAGACAATCAAAACATCATCAGGGAAATGAACAGGATTTCAGAGTTTATTATGTAAACAGACTACACCATCAGAAAGGTTAAATAGGAAAACAGCAAATAGTATAATCCCCACAGCTCAGGACCATGCAAATGCTTCCAGTAAAGCAAAGGCTCAAATGGTATTGACTTAAAATAGAGCAGGGACAATTTTTTCAGTCACTTATAACAGTGACGAGAGGGTGGGGAAAGAAGACAGATAGGAAATTCTATTTAAAGAAATACTTATGTCCTCTGTCCAACACAGGGCATCGTCTCCTAGACCTAGAATAAATGTAAAAGGCTGATATCCTTGCAGAAGTCTGGCAGGGCCAGCAGAGCCATTGTCACATCACTATCTGGCCTCAGTCACTCAAAAAGAAAATCCCTATAGCAGGTAAGGAGGTCAAGATTGGGGTCATACCTGGGAGAATCCATGCTCTTCAGTTCTAAAAGTTTACATTCACTGCAGGAAAAAGAAAATTAATTGAGGGTACAAAAAGTCTCTTACAGAAATGTCACTCTACAATAGCTAAAGAAAAGGCTTTATGAGAATAATCAGAACTTTAGTGTACTTTCTCAATGCATGTTCCTGAAATGAACATATATGTGGTCATATCTGAAGAGGAAGCCAGCTAAAATAATGTACAGTTTTCTTACACTCCTTCCCCTTCCCTGCCATTTATACAAAATTATCATTGTTTGTCTCTCAAGCCCATTTACTCCAAGTTCTTTACACACGTGCTACAATGCCTTGCTATTGATAGAAGAAATAAACAGAATAAAAGTTTTAGGAAGGCTGTGAATTTTATAATAACTTTTGAATTAGGTGGCCGACTTCTAAGATTCTTGACAATGGAAGCTAACATAGGCTTATAGAGAGTTATTTTCAATAACGTTCTTTTTAAGAGTACTAAAAGGCAATTTGGTAATCATACAGTTACCCATAATATAATAAAATATATCACTGAACATGTTATTCTCAGGTTAAAAGTATAAACAATTGGAGTCATGTGAGAACTTTATTTCAACCTGTACAATTATTCTAATGACCCCAGAATTTGATCCAATTTATAAGTCATTTTTATGAAAGTGAACAGTACAGATTTCCTTGTAGGTATAAAGCAACAGAATGTAAGAAAATATAGCTAGAAGCTGTCTCCTGATATTTTACTTTTTAAAATTTCCACTTTGAAATCAGTGGGATAAATTGATTTTAATTATCCAAGTTGTTGATATTTTTAATCTGGGATGGCAGGCTGTTGTTTCAAGAACAGTGACCATTTAATTTAATCTGATTGTTTTATATATAAATATACTGCATATGCAGATTTAATATCTGATTAGACACTGTCAACTGTGTGAGAATGTTTGTAATAATTCACCCCAGTTCTATATTAGTCAACTGAAACATCTTCAAACCTGTCAGCATTATATTCACAATGCTTAGCTCAATGCCAAAGATAGTAACAGTATTTATAGACAAATATCATCGACATGATTGACTAAATTGACCCCAAAATTGACTGCACAAAATTTATTATTTAGAAAAACGTTTCAAATCCAACCCAATTCTGACTTTTCTAAAAGGGAAAGGTACTTAACAGCCTGACTTTCCAAAGGAGTTCTTCAAAGACTCTGGGTGGAACAGGTATTATCAAGTATGTCTGTGGAGGTAAATGAGAACATACACCCCAATATTCTAATTAAATGATATTCTACACATTTACCTTTTAGCTTTTCTTAATTTATAGATTGAGATCAGCAGCCACCTTTACTGTTACCCAAATATTTAAAGCATAGATATAGATATACGATTTGACTTCAAACACCTCCTAAAGTAACTACAGTTCAGGCATTATACCAGTATACCTGTGAGAAAACTAAAACCAAAAATGTATTGATTTAGTCTGGTTTATACTGAAGGTCCAATAGGTTCATATTCATCATTTAAATATCACTATTTCAGTTCATAATCCAAATAACCTTGTAATGAATAATTCTCTTAAAAATAACACCATAATTACTTTTTCTTTGTCTTACTGCACAGGAAGATAATATTTTATATTATGAAAGCATTAGTATCATTTAAAGGCAAATATATTAAAAATTAGATGCTCAGTGTATATTAAATAGAAATTTTCTCTTAGCAAGGTAGGATTGGTATGATTATTTCCTTAATGCAATCTAAACGATTTTTCCCCATATACTCTCAGCTGTCATATTGCCATAGGGACAATGGGTAAGGGAAACACATACACACATACCCGTTCTCTCTCTCTCCTTCACACACACACACACACACACACACACACACACACACACACACACACACGCACACATGCACACCCTTGCAGAAACACAGAATAATTCCTTGTGAATCCATGGAAGACAACCTCTGAGAAATTCCAGAATATTTGTGGGCTGGGGTTCTGCATTGAGACTGGCACAAGAATATAATAACAAAGGGTTAAAATCCTAAAGAAATAAATCTAAATATGAAAGAAAATTGAAGCATAAAGTTGTTTATGATGGTATTGTTATAGTTTTAAATCACTTGAGAGCAACCCAAGTGTCTAAATATGAGTAAATAATAAAATAGCCTATGGAATGTTACATAGCTATTCAAATGATGTTCATGAAAAGTGTGTAATAACATGGGAACATAGTTTTGATTTAAAAATAAAACACAAGAGACAAAGGCAGAGATAAAACATGATAGCCATGTTTTTGGAAAAAGTATGTACCCATCTGTAAAAAAATATTGTAGAGAAAAAAAGCAGAAGTTGGCATAAGTTCTATATGGGCAGTGAAACAGACTAACAATTTCTCTTTTTCTTACATCTTTGTACTTCTCAAATTTTTATAATAAAAAATAGAATTTATTCTTATTTGAGCTTCCATTCTATTTTGTACATATAGAAGCAATCGCGGACTTAACTATCAACCCGGGCAACAGAAATACACTAGATACTGTAATTCAAAGGCAGGAACGTCCCTGGAGAATTAGTTACAGGTTTCGGGTGTGGAAGGCTCTCCTGAGTGAAGTACCATTGCCGAATTGATCCTGGAAGGAGCAGAAAGTCCACACAAAGGATGTCTCCTCATCTCCCACCCTCTGGGCACTGATCTCTCCTGTCACCCCTACCAGCAGGACTGAGGGAGCTACTGGCAAGTGAGAAACATGGTTTGCATGGCCCCAGCCAGAGCATGAGGAAGCAAGGTATAAAAGGGTAGATTTGGAACAAAAAGACTACAACTTAATGACAACCACAGGCTTATTCTGAATAAATAATAAGACTAATGCCTAGAATGCATTGCTTGAGACTAAAAATCTTACAGTAACAATATTGAGACACAGAAACCTTTATTAATGACTTTTGTTAATTTGATTACCAAAGCCAAATGCTTCTTAATGGGATGAATTGAGTACAAATACGTAATGTTAAACTTTTAACATGTATCATTTGTTTTTATTAAAGCGATTCAGCCATCACCATTCTACTCCAATAGATATTTTATTAAGGAAACTAATTTAAATGTACATGATAAATGAACTGTGTTGAAAATTCTATTTTTCTTCAATTCTAACCTCCTGATCTTAATTAACTTCTCCACTACGGTTCCCATAGAAACCAGAAATGCAATCAATAAGATACGAGGTAGTAACGTACATGCAGAAGCATTCTACAAGTACAGTAACAACATTTATTTTAAATCATGGGACAAATTAGTATTTGCAATTAGATTAGAGGTAGTATACTTCAAAATTCAAAATGGAAAATGCAGTCTAATGGTAAACAAAGATGATAAACTTTCCCTGAGGTTCTCCGTTTTCTCTTTTCCAGTGTAAAATAAGCATGCTGCCCAGAAAACTGAAGACCATATTTTTGTATGGCAATTCTTTTGGTCTCTCTGGTTTTATTTTTATCATGCCATGTCCTGTTCCCTTACCCCATGTCTATTTTCTCACGTACAAATAAGAAGCAAAGTGACAAAAAATATAAAATCCAAGCTCCTCCGCCTGTCCCTTTCTGACCCCTTTTTTCATTCTATATTCATAAGCTGGTACCAGAACAAAATTATATACTTGAGGCATGAGACCAAGACAAATTTCTCCTGAAATTGCCCTTAACTAATTAAACAAACAAAAAACCAAACACTGGTTGGGATTAACCCTGCCAGTTAGACTATGAGTCAAATGTTGAGTACAGTATAGTCAATAGAATCACAACTGTGTTCTAGTTAGAGACCTGGTAACAATTCAGCATTTGGAGTCTGAGTGTAATGACATTAGCATGCCTCTATCACTTCTGATGGTTGTTGCAAGGAGCTTATTGCTCTTAATAGTTGACAAACAAATAAACAAACAAAAAAGCAAACAGTAGTTATAAATGTTTTGCTTAAAAAAAGAGTAGAGTGGTTTCAAGTTTATTTCTATATGCTTTAACTCTCCATCCTTGTATTCTGATTTGGTTTCATGAATGCAGAGAACTGGATTGAGAGCTATTGGTTACAAAACTTTGATTTTGACAAATTTATTCCTCCTGTGCATTTTGGAGAAAAAAAATTATCAGATCAACTGTGATAATCCATCTTTACCAGTCCCCTTTCATCTTTCCTGTCTTGTTCTACCAAAAAAGAAGCCTATATCTAAGTTATTTTTTACAGATTTCAGTTACTCAACCCCAGTTTTCTGTAGTGCCATGCTGTTCTCTTCAGCTGTCTTAAATCATATCACTTTGAACTTCTTTATTATCTAAAAGTGCATCATCAATGATTTTAAGCTTGAAATTTCCTTCTCTGACCACCAATCCTTGTTGTAGATTGTATTACTGTTCACCAATTCTAAGTTTCCCTCTTCTGTAGGAGGCGAAGGCTTCCCTGCCCTTGCTAACTGGGGAGTGTACATGTGATGTGCATGAGCTGATGAAATCCCAGCAAAAACGATATCTGCCACTTCTGGATAGAAGCTTGAGAACAAGTGGGTACCTTGTAAATTCACTTTTCTCTTTGCTACAATTAAAAGTGTTTGCAGATTGTGACTCTTTCATCAGCTTGGGCCCCAGAATACCAACAGTAATAAGGTGGTGAACAAATCACCCATCTTACTTTTAATGAACATAATGTGTGACCATGATATCAAATTTTTGTTGATTTAAGTCAGTGGTCAGCAAACTGAGGCTGAATTGTTTGCTCTGTGAGTACATTTTATTGGAACACAGGCACACTCATTTGTTGATATATTGACTATGGCACCATTTACACTATAATGGTAGGTTGGGGGGTTACGACAGATACTGTGGCCCATGACATCTAAAATACTGACCATCTGGCCCTTAAAGAAGAAGTTTCTTACCTTGCTTTAAGCCACTGAGATTCAGACACTTGTTATTGCAACTTAATCTAGACCATCCTTTCATTTGGTGTATTTTTCTCTTTATATTTGGTCATAGCCCAAGTAATGGGCACAAACACCAATATTACTTTTATTTTTCCAGAATTGTATGATGGAGGAGATGACTTTGCAGTAGAGACTGACCTGACTCTAGAGTAGCAACAAAGTGAGCAAAGCACAGAGCCCAAGGGGCAGAGGAAACTCCATCACAACTCAGGCAAGATCAATAGGAGTTGTGATGAGACAGCCTATCTTAGTCATTGTGTGCTGCCATAATGAAATACCATAGACTGGGTGGCTTAAACAATATATATTTATTTCTTACAGTTCTGGAGGGAGGAGGTCTGAGGCCAGGGTGCCATCATGGTGGAGTTCTGGTGAGAGCTCTCTTCCTGATTTGCAAGTGCCTCTCACTGTGTCCTCACCAGAGGGAGTGGGAGGGAGGGAAGGGGGGGAGAGAGAGAGAGAGAGAGAGAGAGAGTGAGAGCTGGGATCTCTTCCTCTCCAGTAAGGACATTAATCTCATCATACGGGCCTCACTGTCAAAACTTCCTTTCAGCCTAATTACCTCCTACAGGCCCCATCTCCAAATACTATCACCTACAAATACTTCAAAACATGAATTTTGGATTTTAGGGTGGGACACAAACATTTAGTCCATAAACAGCCCAATGCTAGGCCACTCAAACAGTGGCCAGGATTAAAGGGACAGGATGATGGGCAGTTAGCATGTATGAGTTCAATACAGGAGCCTTTTGCCAGGCTAATAACTAGGGCAAAGTTCTTGTCTTCAGGATGAAGACTGGCATAAACAGGGCAAAATAGCAGGCTCTGCAATATGTGGGAAGCATTCTGAGCACATTGCAGCAATTCTAAACTGTTTAGAAATAAAGATTGAACAGATGGGCAAGGCAGTGAAAGATAAGTATTTGCAGAGAAGAAAAGGAATGGAAGGGAAACAGACGACTACAGCTAATTCTATGGACATTGGCTCCTGATTGGCATGGAGAAAAGCACAAGGGGGCCAAGCCATCTCTAATGGGTCAGAGTGGGCAACTTAATTATCAGTAACTCTGGGTGAGAAAGGAGAAGGAATGCCGCGAATGGTGATCTGCAACTACTTTTGTTAAGATTGGTGCATAAAAGCAAACAGGATTGAGAGAGGAACAACAGACTCAGCTATAATAATTTGGAGAAAAGTAGTAAACATATTTTCATATTACCTTACACTAAACTACATCTTTGCCTTTGTCTTCATCTGTGGTCATTTTGCCTACCCATATTCTTGGAGGCTGTCCATCTTTTTTCTGGGTTAGTTTGTTTCTTAAGTGATCTGAATTCTATAGTCAGTCATTTTATCTATATTTCATTTTGTTTGAGCTCAAACACCCTTTAGTCTTTGCCCAAAAATCCTTTTTCAATCACAGCCTAGTTTAGGCCATATTTTCTCCTTTCCTGGCTTCTTAGCCTTGCTTGAGAAACTCACTAAACACTTTTGATCAGTTCCACTACAAATGTGTTCTCTCTAAACTTGACAGCATCCAAAATACAACTCAGCAATCCCTTTAGTCTTCTCTGATTGATTACCAGTTATAATTCCCGCATTATAATTCCAACAGCTGTTCCAAACTATCTTCAGGCCCCAGTTACAATTGATTCATTCATTCAATAAATAATATTTTTAGCATTTACTACATGCCAGCCTCTCTGTTAGCTGTTAGGGAAACAACAGTGAATGGGGTAGATGTGGCTCCTGCCTTCATGGAGTTAGTGAGACACAAAAAGTGAACCAACCAAGATATACTATGATTCAGGCAATAAGAGAGGACAGGCATGTAGTAGATTATTATCACAATTCATTTCAGCTCATAAGTTTTGCTTTCTTAAGTTAAAAGCTTAAAAAGTGCTTTCTTGCTCTAGCCAGTTTGTCTCAGTGGTTAGAGCACTGGCCAGCAGGCTGAAGGGTCCCGGGTTCAATTTTGGCCAAGGGCACGTACCTCAGTTGCAGGCTCCATTCCCTGCCCTGGTTGGGGCATGTGATGGAGGCAACCAATTGATGTGCCTCTCTCACGTCGATGTTTCTCTCTCTCTCTCCCTTCCACTCTCTGAAAAGCAATGGAAAAAATATCCTCAGGTGAGGATTGAAAAATAAATAAATAAATAAATAAATAAATAAATAAATAAATAAATAAATAAATATAAAAAGTACTTTGCTTGCCTCCCAGCAGTCCACAGTTTATGCCTCTGACCAGCGTCCATTAATCAGGTCAACCAACATATCAAATACCAATCCAGAAGGGACTGATTTGAAAAAACACACATACACACCAAAAACTGAATGGAATTTAATCTGGCAAGGAAGGGAGAGAGGCAGCCAGCATTCAATTAGTAGTGATAAAGACCTTAAGGTGCCCAGGATGTTGTTTCACTATGACCAGCAACAACAAAGATAGGGCCTCTCCAGAAGAAATCAAGGTCCTTTTCTGCTGAAATCTCCTCCTCCCCCCTCCCCCCTTCTTTCCTTGTAGCTAAGAACTCTAACAGATCAGAGCATTTGGGAATATGCAGAATGGACACCCACCTTGGGTGAGAATAGGCTGTGCCACATTGCCTGGAGAAATCAGCATTCACCCTGAGACCCAAAGGACACACAGGACTGATTCAAATGAAGCAAGTGGGAAACAAGTTTCCAGGAAGAGGGAGCAATTGGAAAGTGAGAGAAGATGGCATAAGGATAGAATTCAGTATGACCAAGGAATACAGTGAGGGGAATGAGGCAGAGCATGGAGGCAGTGATGAAAAACGAAGCCATACAAGGAAGACACGATACCTGCAAAGAGCCTGCATTCTACTGGGGGTGGAAAGCTTGGGGTGGGGATGCAAAAGCGATATTTATAAAGATAAATATTTAAGTGCTGAGAACATAAGAATGTCTAAAACTCAAGGTAAAAAAGAGAAAATTGTAGGAAAATAAAGTTAAGCATAAACCACCCCACTGGGAAATTCCTGTGATTTTAAGGATGAATAGAAATCCATCAGATGGGGGTGATGAGTTGTATTTTTGCAGGTCAAGGAAACAAATATCATGGGCAAAAACAGAATTATCTAAGAGGCACATTTGATGAGTGCTTTGGGGTAATGGATTATTGGCAGTAATAAGGGTTTGGAATAATTGAGCTACGGGGGAAAGCGTGGGGATGGCAATAGTAAGCTCTGTTGCAGCAGCAGGTGATAAAGATGGAGAGGCCATCAGGGACCAGGTCACGGAGGTTTTATATGACACTCCAGGAAGTTTCGACTTAATGGATATATTTCAAGCCACTGACTCCTTTTAAGCAATTGGTTATTCAATCCAATTTGTAGCATTTAAAAAAGAGCAGTGGAAGGGATATGGATGATGGAGGAGTGAAGATTGGAAGCTGGGAGACAAGGTAGACTTGCCATAGTCCAGAAAGGAGAGGCTGAGAGGCTGAGAGTGCAGTGATGATTGCTTAGCAAGGTTCCTAGACAAAGTTTACAATAAATGACCACTACTGCTTTTAGTAAACAGTGATCTCCATTGCAGATAGTTGCAAGAGAAGCAGTATCTTTGGGGTAGAACCAAATTTCAGAATATCTGTTAGGGGAAGGAGATGGAAGTGGTCAAGATTATGGAAAATGAAATGGGTGGTGTGGGTACAGTAGAGTAGGTTTGCGAAGAGAGAGCACAGACATTTGAAGGGGGAGAAAAAAATAGGTGGCTGGTAACAGTGTAAGTACAGCCTGATGGTTCTAGGTGTGGGTGGCATGGATGGACGTATCTGGGCTTTAGATTTCCACCACTGCTGCAGAGTTATATGGGGCCAAAATTGGCAGAAGATCCCAGGTGTTTTTCTCATGGGGTTTGGGAAGACCCTGTTTTGCAAGATCAAGGTAATAAATACCCTTTCAAAAGAATCTCTATAGCCCAGACAGTGTGGCTCAGTGGTTGACTGTCAACCTATGAACCAGGCGGTCACCATTTCCCATCAAGGCACATGCCCAGGATGCAGGCTCGATCCCCAGCACATCCCCTGCTGGGGGCAGACAATCAATGATTCTCTCTCACTGATGTTTATATCTCTCTCTCCCGCTCCCTTCCTCTCTTTGAAATCAATAAAAAGATATTTTTAAAAATGAATCTCTATAAATTCTTCCGCAGATGTCCAACAGATATGTCTGTGTTGAATCTCTGTAGCTCCTTTTAGGGAAGTCTGAGCTGCAGTGTGTTGAGCAAACATTACGTATAGGGACAGGCGTACACTGGAACATCACTTCATTGTTTACCCGAGAGGCCCAATTCGATGGTTGTAATTTGCTTTGCTATATTGTTGTTAATTTTCATGTCTCTCTATATTATCTTTCTCTGAAAATCACCTATTAAATATTTTCTTAGTCTATTCAATCTGCTATAATAAAATACTGTATACTGAGTGACTGCTAAAAAATAGAAATTCATTTCTCAGAGTTCTGGAGGTGGAAAACCCAAGATCATGGCACCAGGAGATTTGGTGTCTGGTCAGAGCCAGCTCCCTAGATGGCCATCTTTTCACTGTAACCTCACTTGCTGGAAGGAACAAGAGAGCTTTCTTCCATAGTTTTATTACGAGGACATTGAGGGTTCCACCCTCACGATCTAATCACCCCTAAAGCTTCGCCTCTTAATGCCATCACCTGTGTCTTAGGTTTCAACATAAAAGTTTTTAGAGGGACACAAACGTTTAGACCATAGCAAATATTAATATCATATTCTATTCTCCTTTATATAACGCTTTCTAGGCATTCAGTAATGGTACCCTGTTGATTACCAAGAAAATAATTGTTGAATGAATGAGTCAGTGAGTTCGAGTGAATCAAAACACAGGAGTAGTTTTATTATGAAGAGATTTTATTTTTAATGTTATTTTTGTTATTCCATTTTACCTATAAGTCTTTTTTTTTTTTTTTTTTGTATAGCTGAACATGTTATTTCAAGTCTTTATATTTATGAACTTCATTGTTCCAGGGTTTGGTTTGCAATCTTTAAATGGAGAGGAGAAATAGCATGTTCATCTTTATTTTGTAAGCATGTGCTGTGAAGCACGTCTGCAGAAAGCTGTTACTTTTTTAAAGAGCATGGGTTCTGTGTTAAGAAAAATGGGAATAGTGTTATTATTGGGTGTAAGACATAAAAAATGACATTAATATCCATCTTCATAATGCTCATTTTTTCCTTCTCTGACTTTAAAAATTAATTTGATTATAAGACTGTCCTATAGGGTTAATCAAGAACGATTCTGCCTATTAAAAATAGCAAAGGTATAAATAAATGGAATTAAAATGGCTCCTACCTAGAAATTGTGCTTACAGATCTGCAGGATATTGACTCAGTGGTATTACACTACCTCACTCTGTGAGTGCAGTTTCCTAGAATAATGATATGGAGTGTATACCTAGTCTTCTAATTAAAACCCATGGTCATCCATCTATCTAATTGCAACAATGCCCTCCAGGATACTTCCACTCCAAATGTACCATTCTTCTTTTTCCTGAGCGGGTGACTTTAAAACTACCTGGCTTCTCGCCAAGACCTGAAGTGAAAAATTTACTGACTGTGATATCGCACTAGAAACAGCATTATGGAATGAAAAATTAAAGAAGACAGGCAAAGAAGTAAGATTTTCTATCAGGTTTCTGGAGCTATAGCTTATAAGGCTTCAGCATTAGCTGTCATAATATCTAATTTTCTCCACAAATTAATAGAAGTCATCTGTTAATAAGTAAAGACTTTCAAAAATACACTAAAACCCCTGAGCTTCCAAGCTAAGAGAAAAATGAAACTTTAAAGAAGCAGACACAGTTATTGGGTGTGCTTTGTTATATATTTCAACCCTGAAGGCTGGGGAAATGCATCCAAGAGCAGTTGGGGCCAGTAGCCAGGCAACCCAAAGATGAATGTGCCCCATACCAGAATATCCAATGGTAGAATGAAATTCCCTGTACAGCATGCTGTGGGTAATAAGTACATAAGTGCTACTTTCTGTTAGGATATATTGTGTTGTTAGTTTTAATAATTTAGATCATATGTGGGGGTGGGTTGAAACAAGTGCAGGTAGAAAGTACTTTTTTGACACGAATAGTAAGACATCATTGCCATTGTCGTCATCATTAGAATCATGAAAGCTACCATTGGTTTAGTTATTAACTACGTAGCAGGCAGTACCTGTAGTAAGTGACTTACGCATATTGACTCATTTAATCCTCAAAACCTCCATGTAGCACAGTTTTAAAATTGAGGTAATGAGAGGTTGAGCCACTTAATCAATGTCATGTATTCACCGAGGGACAGAACTGGGTTTAAACACAGACTTCTGGCTCCAGAATCTAAATTTTAAAAATATATTTACTACTGCCCATTTGAATTTATACATTCAGCAATGGGCTCTCTAGTCACAGCTCCATTTTTATCTCACAGAATAAGTACAAGACATTTGGACTAAGTATGTAATAGATTCCATTAGACAATGATATTATTATTGTGTCTCAAATTGAGTGGTGGCTGTTAAAACCTGGAACAACCACCCCCATACTTATACAATTGCAACTGCAGAATATTTTATAACTTGCATAACATTTATTTGCTCAAAACCTTGCTTCATTGACATCAAACAATCCCAATACTTTACATCACTTCTGATATTTCTCTCCTAACATGCCCCTTCTAATGACCTCTGAGTTTAACTCATAAGCAAGAAAAACCAAGCATTTATTGTTCTACTGAGACTCCAGCTCAGGATTGTCTTTGTGGTGTGCTTCCTGACTTAAGGAAGTCCGGAAAACTCACTTTGGTTATATCATAACAGGTTTCTTTATTTAAGGAGGGAGCTCTCCACAGTTTGGAGATTCAAAAAGATTGAGCTGAGACTCCCTCACCTTGGTTCGTTTAGGCACTTCTCGTTCAGGGCCATTTACGCTGCTTGGTTCAAGGTTCCCAGCATTCCGTGGAGAGTGAGTCACATGCTCAGTCTGAGCTCTGATTTTGCTGAACACAAAATGTTTCTAGAACACGGAGTTTATTTTATTCTGGGGGAGTGAGATTTCACCCATTGCAGTCTTTGTTATTCTAAATAGACATGTCTGTGGTAGGCAGGCTCTAAATTGGCCACAATGATCCCCATCTGTTGTGGAGTCCTGCTCCATGGAATGTGGGCTGGGCATGGTGGCTTGATTCTAATTAACAGAACATGGCAAATGGATAGGATGTTACTTCCAAGAGTAGGTTACAATAAAATGATGACTTTTTGAGAGGGAGAGAAGGAGAGAAAGGGGGAGAGAGATCTCATTCAGTTCTGAGTGAAAATAGTTGTCATTATTTTGAGCTAATTGAGAGGCGCAGGTGGTAAGAATCTAATGTCTTCAGCTAACAGCTCATGAGGGCATAAAACCTGCTCACAGACACCTGAGTGAGCTTGGAAGTGGCTTCTTTGAATCTTGAGGTGACCGTAGCCTCAGCACAGAACTCCACAGCAGCCTCCTGCGAGAACCTGAATCAGAGGCACTCAGCTAAGCTACATGTGGATTTCTGACACACAAAAACTGTAAGATATGTCTGCTGTTTCTGCTTTGGGGGAGGGGGTGGCTTGTTGTATATTAATAGATAAATAATATAGATTTTGTACCTGAAAGTGGAGTGCTGCCAATATAAAATCCTGAAACGTGGGAGTGGTTTGGAACCAGGCAGTAGCTTTGAGGAGAGTGCTAGTGAAAGCCTGAGTGCCTTGAACTCACTTGTAGTAGAAACATGGACTTTCTAGATACCAGCACTAGGACCTAAACAAGAGCTCCCCTACAGGAGGGGGTTCTCGTTATATAATAGTGGGAAGTTGACACCTCTGTTGCCTGTGGTAACATGGAAAGTAGACAATATGTCCTATGAAATGGGTGACCTAGCTAAGGAGACTCACAGGCAACATTTTGGAGGTGCAGCCTGGTTTCCTTTTGCTGCTTATAATAAAATAAGAGAGGAGAGAGGTGATTGAGGGAATAATGTTAAGGGAGTCAGGCCTCAATGTTTCTTGAAAATGCTCAACCTCTTCCAGATGGCAGGTGATACTAAAATTACAAAGTGTATTCTGAACAAAAGTTGAACCCCTGATGATACCCAGAATACATGATTTAGAGAGAAAATCTTTTATTAAGAGCTCAGCCATATTAAAGGAGATGCCCTGGAGTACTATTCAGTCATGCAAAAGTCCCTCTAGAGAGATTAAGTGTGTCTCTCTCTCAATAATAAATAAACAAACAACAACAAACCCAAAGCAAACTACTCTTATCTTTTACAGATTTATAAGTGTGACTCTTGTCTAATGAAGTGAACCTGTTGTGCAAAGTGCCGAGGTCCCAGAAAACTAAGGATTTCTGTACAGCCTATAAGCAATAAAAACTGTACTCACTCTCCGTGATGAAATGCTAGTTCACAAGACTCCTTATATTCTCTCTTGCTGAAGTAAGTGAATAAAACCCAATGTGTTTATATCAACAGATTTTTTTAAGGACTAGGCTTCCTATCCTGTGTCACTAGAAACATCTTTAACTTACTTAGTCATTGTATAAATTATGTTTTTTAAAGCTTTAATGTATGTTTGTCATTAGTTACTATTGTAATTTGTCTTGGCTTTTTGTTAAGTTCAAGCGAGTGGTGACAAGTACGTGATGTGGTACAAGAGAAATACAGAGAGCTTTTCCTTCAAAAAGTTTACCATTTCCTTAAGAATACAAAACAAAGACATGGGAAACAATGAGCAGTTTTGGATTTTCGTAGGATCAGAACGTATTCAAAGTGGAAGAGCTACTTTAGCATGTGATGATGACTCACCAACATTATTCCAGAACAATACCAGGAGAGTTATTATTTTATAGTCCCCTTTTCATAGGTTGTTTAAGTTATATCTGATTTGGAGGTAAAAGAAGTATATACAGCTGATGAAATTTTTTTTTTTTTTTAAGATTACCTGAAAGAATGACTATGCTTCTTTTATGAAGGTTTAACTTGATTCCTTTTGAAGCATTGACCTTCCATTTTATCAATGTTATTCCCCCTGGACAGCCTCTTCCTTCTATAAGTGTCCTAACATACCATCAGATCAGAAATCCTTGTCAAATGGAATTTTTGAAGTCTTTTTTCCCCAAGCCTCCACTTCAGATTCACTTTTTATCTCTTGCTAATATTAATTTCCTGCTTACTTCCTAGAGGGTCTGTTTCTTGACAATGTGGGGTGTTAAAAAAAAAAAAAAAGTATTGTCATTCCAATATAGGTGTAGATTTAAGAATTTAAGAATCTTTTCACATAAACACTTTAGCAAGGTAATGAACAAAGAATTGGGAGAAAATAGAAACTGTGAGAAAAGTTAAATCTGTTGTAAAAGTAGGTCATTTTGTATTCTACTTAAAGTTCAAATAGGCCAGGGAACATTTTTGTGCTGAATTAATCCTGTCCTATCAAATGTATACCAAACCCCCAGGGAAGCCTGATGATGTAGCTTGAGGTCATGTGCTAAGAGGTCAATTGACTCCTCACTCAGGTTATGATCATCATTAATGTTAATGGACGTTCTGTTCTGAGACTGAGGTAAGGGCATAGTTTTTTATTGTCCATTGATGCTATTGAAAATACTAGAGACATTTATATGGGAGAATTTAGGAGCATCTCAGGGCAGGTGGCCAGGAAAAGTCAATTCAGCAAGACATTGGAAGTCGCATCCCACCATTCAAAGGCATTTGGCTGGAGCATGAGTCAGAGGGAAGATGTGTTTGACAGAAGAGATTTGCCACTTTCAAATTACTCATCTGCATGCTTTCAAGATACTCTCTTTCCATGGAAATGAGTGTTCTTTCTGTGTTCCTTCGTCTGTCCTTCCTAGAAATGTGAAGTGCATAGAAGTTTTGCAAAATTGTCTGTTGCAGGGGAAATTGGGGGACAAGCTAGAGAACACAAACTCTGTCTTGCATGTGCATGGTGTGCCTGGTTCTTCCTGAGAAGATGTCTTATGGGTCCAGGAGACCCAGACCTGAGTGAGGTCCGATGATAAGTAGGGGGATATTTGTGGAATCACTGAGCTGAGTAGGAAAAAATGAAAGCTCTAGTTAAAGAGAGAACTGAAATCAGAGACCTGGGGAAACTGGAGAGAAGCAAAAGCATTAATGGAGAGACATTCTTGGGATCACAAGAGATTGAGAAAATGAAAAGAGGAGTGGTGGATTGAACAGGTTAAATCAGGCAGTTTGGGCTCCTAGCATCCAAGAGGTCATTTCTATGGGGCTTAAAGGACATTAAATTTGGTTGGTGTGTGAATGAAAGAAACTCCCCAAATAACAGTGGCTGAGACAGGAGTGTATTCTAACATAAAGCCTGGGTTGGCACCCCCGGGCTTTGGGATTGCATGGTGCTGAAGCATAGGATTGTTCTACCTGGTGATATGATAATTCATGTCCTCTCTGTTCCTGACCGGAGAAAGACATGAAGACAAGGGCGCAATCACTTTCTTAAGAAAGAGTCTATGAAAATAACATTACTGCTTATCCTTCCATTGGCCAGAACATAATCATATATGATGATATCTAGCAAAAAGTGTTTCTGATAAATGTATTCTTATTCTGGGAAACCACATGCCAAATTAAAATTTAAAATGGGAAGCTATTTTCCTGAAGAATAAAAGAATAGATATTATGAAACAACTCTGATACAGAGTTAAACTGGACAAATACATTGTCACTATATCACCTGGCAAAAGGCTGATTTATCAGAATTCAGGTGGGTGCAGAGCCAAAGCATATGAGAATTACAGACTAAACTCTTTCTGTGCCTTGCCTAGAAGTTTAAATTGAGCACTAGAACAGCCTTCCATGCCAATGACATTCTGGTGTTCTGTTCAGTATACCACACAGAATTCACTGAGAAAGGAAATGGAAGGGCTATGAAATGCCTAAAATATAGCTCACCCCTAAATTCCTGTTAAACACAAACCATGGGTACATGATTTACTGAGGCCGCAGAGTAGAAGTTCTTCAGTCAGATATCTACTGGGGATTAGACATACAGTCACAAGCCTCTTAATGACCGGGATACATTCTGAGAAATGCAGTTAGATGATTTTGTTGTTGTGCAAACATTATAGAGTGTACATACACAAACCTAGGTGGTGTAGCCTACTATTGTAATTGTATGGGGTATATTTTTATATGACTGACACTGCAATGGGTTTGTTTACACCAACATCACCACAGATACATGAGTAATGCATTTTGCTAGGAAATGACTGCTGTGATGTCACTATGTGATGGGAACTTTTCAGCTCCATTATCATCTTAGAGGCCACCTTTGCATACATGATACTTCGGTGATTGAAACCTTATGTGGTGCATGAGTGTATTTAAATGTGGAGGGTTAATGGATTGATACGTACAAATGTCACGGGAAAGGCAAATGACAAAATCCTGAAAATATGCAGTGGATTTTAGGATTAAGTTTCCTTTGTTGATGAGGAAAAAGATTGATTAGAAATATGATTGATTAAAAATGACCCTCCCAGCCCTCTACAGAAAAATAAAGTTTAGGTATACAAGTTTTTTTAAGGCATGGACTATATAATTAGAGGTGAAGAGACCCATTAGTTGTAAAGGAGTATAGTGACAATCATTTTATTACACTGAAAATTCCATAAGGTTAATTTTTTAAGTATTTCAACTTTATCCTTTCTCTTGAATATTAGTTTTGCTGGCTCCATCATTCTAAGTTGACTAATACTTCTTTTTTAAATTGTGCTTTTGAGAAATCTGCTGTTTTTCTACTTCCCGCCCCCCTTCCCCCCAGGTCGCTCCTTTTTGTCTCGGTTCTTTTGAGATGTTTTCTCTTTGGTGCTCTGACACTTAATTTCAATTTCTATCTAGGCAAGGTTTTTGAAGAACTGGGGGTGTATTATTTTTGTTGCTGCTAGATAATTTATGCCATTATTTTTAAAATATTGCCTCCCTTTCATAATCTCAAATATCTCCCCTAGGGTTTCAAGCATATGAGTTACTAGATTCAAATTGTCCTATATATCTTAGGTTCTTTTTCATATTATTTTTCCCTTAGTGCTACATTCTGGATAATTCCTTTAGGTATATATTCCAGTTCATTAATTCTATTTTTAACTATGTCTAATCTACTGTTTAACACATGCATTGTTTTTTCTTATTTTTATTTCAACTATTATAGTTCCTATTTTTAGAAGCTAAATATTTAAGTTTCCAATGCACTTGTTCATTCTTTGTTATGTTCCACTGATGCTCACTGTTCTGTTTCCTTGTGTCTTGAGCGGTTCATACATAAGTAGTCTAGGCTCTGTATTTGACATTTCCAACATGCAGTTCTTGGAGGTCTAAATATATTGCTATTTTTTTTCCTGTTGATTTTTATTCCAACTGGCTTTTTCCTCATGTGCTTGGTAGTCAGTAACTATGAGCTCATTGTCTTAATTGATTGCAGTCTGATGGGCCCACATTATAAAATATTTTTCTTTACAATGATTCTTCTCAACTATGTGCATAAGAATCACCCAAGGATTCTTAAAATATGGATTATAATTCAGTAGATGTGGTTTGGATCCTAAGTCTTGATTTCTATCCTGTTCCCAGATGATGCTAATGCTATTGGTCCTCAGGCCACATTTTGAGTAGCATGGGCTTAAAAGAATTGCTTCAAATTCTTCAGAAGAATTGCTGGTAGTCAGAAGCTTATACCTAATAACTAGGGTAATATCACCCCTTCCTCCTTGATTTGAAACAGTATCAGAAGCTTCTCTACTCCACAGTTAACTCAAAGCTCAGTATCCTGGTAGCATCAAGGTTATTGGTGCTTGCTCTCTGGGAAATCCTGCATCCCTCATTGTAAATGTGTCTCTAGTTCAATGCCCCTCTCTCTCACTGCTGAAGATTAATTTTTTTAGAGGGAATACTAAAAGTTATTCATGTTAGACCAGTGAAACCATAAAATATGTATTCTGTACAATACATAGTGTCTTGCTGCAGAAATGTCCCTGAAGCATCCAGTCATAATGCCAGAAACAAAAGTCTGATTCTCTTTTTAAAAATATATTAAAGAGAGAGATGTCCTGCTGACGTCGTTTAGCGGTTAAGCATCAACCTATGACCCTGGAGATCTTGGTTCAATTCCCAGTCAGGGCACATGCCCAGGTTGCAGGCTCAGTGGGGGGCATGCAGGAGGCAGCCGATCAATGATTCTCATCATTGATGTTTCTATCTCTCTCTCCCTCTCCCTTCCTCTCTCTCTGAAATAAAAATATATTTAAAAAAAAAGAGAGTTCGTAATGCAACCCTATTTACTTAACTTGTCAGGACAATCTTTGGAAATAATAGAATTGGAATAGCACTGTTAATAATAAAGGTTTATAGAAATACAGAAATAAAAGGTGTTATTTTTCATAATTATCTATCATTCTCTGAAATGGTCAAATCATGTAATGTTGTCATAAAGCAAAATGGTACTTGGTCCTTTTGTTTCCTCTTTATAGCCTTTGAACTGAGACATTTCCTTTGGGCCTTTGTTTCTTCTATCAACTTTGCATATGTTTAAGCTCTTACTACAATAACAAACTTATTTTACCGTACATTTTTTCCAACAGTTTTTCTCCATTTTATAGAACTCATACTACTAGTAGGATACAGACTGGCTGGATTCTGTTTCAAAATGAAATGTGTTGGAATAATTTATATTTAACGATTCTTCTCATCCAAAAATTTCTACATGTGCCTGCTTTCTATAGTTTAACCGATAACACTTTCTACTAGCCAGGGGCAAAGCAATGTCGTACCCACTTACAGAACAGGTAAGTTAAAGTGTGCACCATTCAAATTGATAGTTCACCAAAGCTGCAAAGCAATATCCCATATAAGAGCTTGTTTTTAACAGCTAACCAGCAGACCTTATAATGTGTGCCAGGTGTGGTACCCTGTGCTCTCCAGTCCTCCCAGTCATTCAAACATTGCTGAGAGCACGTTTTTTTCCTCCGCTAGAATTTTCCTAGGGTCTCTATCCAGGTGCGTGAAATAGTTACAAGGACCACACAGCCATTTGCATTAAAATTCGATTCTGATTTGCATGTTATTTAAATACACTACACAGACTGCTATCTATTCTTAGGCGGCTTTTAGCAAAACATTATTCATTGCTGCCATTAAGGCTGACACTTCTTGATTTTCCGCCTTTACTTTCACCCCCATCCATTCTTTAACCCCAGTTTGACATCAAAGATATACACAAGGATGGTGGTGATAGAACCCAAAAGCTTTCTGCTGGGTGATGGTGTCAAGAACACAAGACATTTCAAAGAAACTTTCTTCTATAGATCCAAATTATAGTGGCCCCTCCACCCCGCCCTTTTTTGGAAAAGGTAGAGTTGACATTTCTCTTTGGTGGAGAAAAAGAGGTATAAGAATGTTAGTATTTTAAGTATATAAATTTGACACACTTGGTGGAGAGATTCATTGGTTAAACAAGTAATTATTAGAAATCTATAATTTTCAAGGGCTTCACTAGATATGGGCCATTCAGCAGTGAACAAAATATTTTTGAAAAGAACCTGTTCTCATAGGGTTTACATTCTAGTTGCTAATAAGTAGATCTGGAGAGGGCAGATAAACCAATAAATGAATAATATATACAGTGTTTAAAATAGTGATTAATCATAGAGATAAAAATAACTTGGAGAAGGAGGGTAGGGAATGCGAGATGTTGGGATAGGGAGGCTATCATTTCAAATACAATTGTCAGGGAAGATGCCTTTGAGAAGTTTTTATTTCAGTAAAAACATAAAGGAGTTTGAACAAGCAAGCCATGCTGACAGCTAAGAAGCATTAATGTTCTTGGGAGATACCTGAAAAACTTATTAAAATCAAAATCGCCAGGCTTGTACTTCAAAGATCGGATTTGGAGATTTTAGGTGGATTCCTGTTATCGAAATTGTATTAAATATCCCCAAAAATTCCAATGTGGAAAGTCCTCATGCAACAAAATTGAGAGGAAGTTATAGATATTTCCCATACACCCTCTGCCCCCTCCCAAAAAAACAGCTTTCCACATTAACAACATCCCACAGCATTAACACATCATTGTCACCCAAAGTCCATAGTTTACATTATAGTTCATGTTTGCTATTGTCCATTCTATGTATTTAAGACAACTTTATCTTATTTTTTCCAGATTTACTGGACTATAAATGACATATAGTAATATGTAAGATTAAGGTATACAATGTTATGATTTGATATACATATATATGTACATATATATAGTTAAATGATTGTCACATAAGATTAGTTAATACATATATCACCTCACATAATTACATTGTGCGTGTGTGGTGAGAACATTTAAGATTTACTCTCTTGGCAGCTTTCAAGTATATAACAGTGTTGGTAACTATAGTCACCGTGCTAAATCTTAAGTCCTCAGAACTTCATCTTGTAACTGGAAGTTTGTACCATTTGACCAACATCTCCCCATTTCTCCTGCCCTTTGGTAACCACCTGCTGTGTCTGTCTCAGCATACTGATCTTGATGCTATTAGCTGGGCATGCCTGATATGCTCGTCTGGGCCCATACTACTATGGAGAGCCCCACAGACATTTCCCCCCGGAGCCAATGCTGTGGCTGACTGGCCCTTGAGGTTGTCATTATGTTTTCAGGCATCTCAGCAACAACCATCTTTTCAGAGCAAGAGAAGGAATTAGGGCATAGGTGGGGTACTCAAGCAGTCAGTTATCTAAGTTGCCTAGGGCTTTCTAAAAGCAGAACTTCATGGATGGGGGAGCCTGCCTTCTCAAAACGACTCTCTCCTTAGCCTTGGACTGTGCAGGGTTTCACAGTCTCCTGGATCCAAAATGTCCTGCAAAGGCACACTGGTTAACGAATGGATGACAGACTTGTTGATAGGGGAATATGTAAGAGGGACATTTTATTTGGCCATCGCTCTGACCTGGACAAATTTATGGTAACATATATCCATCACTCTAGTATGATAGGCAATATTTTTATTGTCTTAAAAATCCTCTGAGCTCTGCCAGTTCATCCATCCCTGCCACCTTAACCCCCGAAACTACTCATCTTTTTATTGTCTCCATAGGTTTACTTTTCTAGAATGTCATATAGTTAGAATCACAGAGGATGTAAACTTTTCAGATTGGCTTCTTACTAATTTGCACTTCAGTTTCTTTAGTGTCTTTTTATGGCTTGGTAACTCATTTCCTTTTAGTGCTGAATAATAATAATCTTGGTTTCTTTCAAGTTTTGGCTGTTATGAATAAAGCTGCTATAAACATTCATGTGCAGGTTTCTGTGTGGACATAAGTTTTCAACTCCTCTGGGTAAATACCAAAGAGCATGATTGCCAGATCTTATGATAAGAGGAAGTTTACTTTCATAAAAAATCACCAAACACTCTTCCAAAGTGGCTGCACCCTTTCGTTCCCACCAGCAATGAATGCGAGTTCGGGTTGCTCTACATCCTCACAAACCTTTGGTGTTGTCAATACTCTGAATTTTGACCATTCTAATAGATGTGTAGTGATGTCCGGCTATTGTTCTAATTTGCATTTCCCTAATGTCATATGATATGGGGGATTTTTTTATTTGTCATCTGTATATTTTCTTTGTTTAGGTGGCTCTTAAAGACTCTGACCTGTTTTTTAATTGAGCTGTTTGTTCTCTTATAGTTGAATTTAAAGAGTTCTTCTAAAACTTTTGTTTAACGGTCCTTTATCAGATGTCTCATGCATTTATTTTCTTCCAGTTTGTACCTTGACGTTTTATACTCTTGACACTGTCTTTCACAGAACAGAAGTTTTAAATTTTAATGAAGTCCAGATTAGACTATTATTTTTGGTGTTAAATTATTTATTAATAAATAATTATTAATTACAACTTTGGTATTATATCTAGAAAGTCATTGTTATATGGAATCTGTAGTGATGTCTCCTCTTTGATTTCTGATAATAGTAATTTATTTCCTCTTTTTTTAATTAGCCTGGCTAGAGGCTTATCAATTTTTTTTTCAAATTATCAGCTTTTTTTTTTTTTTAACTGACATTCTCTATTAATTTGTTTTCAAATTTGTTGATTTCAGCTCTAATTTTTATCATTTATTTTCTTCTGCTTACTTTGGATTTTATTAATGTTTTCTACTTGTCAACCTGTTCTTTGTTCCTATTTTTGTCTTTCACAATTTTTCTGCCTTTTGTGGTTTTGAGTATTTTATATAATCCTATTTTCTCTCCTTTCTTGGCATATTAATTACAATTCTTTTAAAATCTTTTTTAAGCAGTTGTCCTAGAGTTTGCAATTACACATTTACAACTAACCTAAGTCCACTTTCAAATAATACTATATTGGTTAACAGGTGTGTGAGTGCCTTATCAAAAACTTTTTTATAGCTGACATTCATTTTACTTATGCATAAGTGTGTGTGTGTTAGTGTATATATTCACACATGCATACATATTATAAAGTACATTATTGCTATTATTTTGAACAATCCGTAATTTTAGACTAATTAAAGATAAGAAAAATAATGTTTAGATTTTGCTTTCATTCTTCAATGCTCTTCCTTTATTAGATCTGATTTTTTGATCTACATAATTTTTCTTCTTTCTGATGAACTACTCTTTAATATTTTTGTACAAGGCAGGTCTACTGGAAAGGAATTTCTGTCTGAGAAAGTCTTTATTTCTCTCTCTCTTTTTTTTTTTCCTGGACAACCAAGGTTTATTTCTAGACCTAGTTATATATCTATCCGAGGTTGGCTCTGCTTCTGCTCCATGTCTTCTTTATTCTGGGTTTCAGGCTGAAGAAATAAATAGTCCCTGAGACATTTCTGGTCTCAGTAGAGTCGGAGAAAGGTAGTAGAAGAACACAATGTTTCTTAAAACTTCTTGAAATTGGCCATTTTCCCTCATGGTTTATTGTCCAAAGCAAGTCATACAGGATATCTATAGTATTTCCATCAATTAAGGGTAAGAAAAACTTTTTAAATTTTGCTTTTACTCATTAATTTTCCAATGCTCTTTCTTTTTTTTTGTTAGACTTGATTTAATATAAAATATTTCCATAGGGAAGGAAAACATTTAAATCATAATACAATTTAATATAATCATCCATAATAACCCAAAACTTATTAATCACTAATTATATATCAGGCATGGTACTAAGCACTGTATAGTACATGAAGTATTTCCATCACAAGGGACTTGAGGCTGGTAGAGGTCAAGTAATTTATCAAGTCATATAGCTAGTAAACAGCAGAGCCTGACAATGTAGTTTAATCTGAACATTTATGGGGAAGCAATATGAGGAATTAAAAGATCAATAAGTAAATATATTTCTCAAGAAAAAGAGCAGAACTAACAGCAGCAGGCTGCCTATTTAAATCATGGTTGTGGCGGCTAACCAGATGATAAAGTACCCATGTTCTATCACACATCTTGTATGGTGCCAGGTGGGTACTGGATTTATAAGGGTGATTTCTTCATAAGCTATATAAATGTCTAATCACAGTGTGGTACACCTGACATTAATATAATATTGAACGCCAGCTATAACTGAAAAACATTAATTTTTTCATATTTATTCATTTATTTTCTTGGTAAAGTATACTTTTAAAAAAATATTTTTATTAGATTAATTGGGGTGACGTTCGTTAATAAGATCATATAGCTTCATGTGTACAATTCTGTGATACATGATCTTCATATTGCATTGTGTGCCCACCATCCAAAGTCAAACCATCTTCTTTCACCATATATTTGACCCCCTTTTTCATATTTAAAGGCGACCTACATATCTTATCCACCTTGGCACTCTTGACATTTTGAGCCAGATCGTTTTGGGCTGTAGGGCTGTCCTCCGCTTTACAAGATATTTTCGGCAACCTCAGCCTCTACCACTGGAGAGCAATAGCAAACCCCCACCCTTCTCATTAGTGACAACCAAAAATGTCTCCAGCCATTGCCAGGTGTCCCTTGCAGGGCAATATTGACCGTGGTTGAGAGTCACTGCCCTAGACAAAGATGTGTGACAGAACATGTGTACTTGATATTTTAGTTAAAAAACAAAACCATGATTTAGACAGACAGCCTGCTGCCGTGAGTCCTTCAATTTTAGAGGGTAATTTCACAAGATACAGAATTCTGAGGGGGTGTTTTACATTTTCTTTTTTCTCTCAAAAGTTCTAGTATTTCAGTCCACTCTCTTCTTGCATGATTTCTGAGGCAAAGGCAGGTTTAATTCTTATCTTTTCCTTTTCACATGTACAGTGTTTGTTTTTTCCCCTCTGATTTCTATCAAATTTTTTTAACCTTGGAGTTCTTGAAGTTTCAGTATAATATGCCTAGGTATACTTATTTTGGAATTTATTCCGCTTGGTGTTCTTTGAGATTCCTGGATTTGTTGTTTTGTGTCTGACATTAATTTGTACAAAATTCTCAGTTACTGTTTTTCAAATATTACTTTCTCTTTTTTCTCTCTTTCTGATATTCCCATTATGTGTACGTTACACCTTTTATAGTTTCTCCCAGTTCTTGGAAATTGTCCTTTTTCTTCTTTTTTTAATCCCTTTGCTCTTTGTTTTTTCAGTTTTGGAAGTTTCTATTGTCATATTTTCAAGCTCAGAGATTCTTTCCTCATCCATGTCTAGTCTCCTGATGCAGTCTTCGTTTCTGTCATGGTGTTTTTGGTCTATGGCATTTCTTTTTTTAGCTTTTCTTAGAATTTCCATCTCTCTTTTACGTTAACCATCTGTTCTTGCATGTTTGTGTACTCCTTCCATTAAATCCTTTAGCATATTAATTATTAAAGGAAAAAAAATCCTGATTGGATCATTCCAATATTCCTTCCAATATATGACTGGTTCCAATGCTTTTTAGCCTCTTCCAACTGCTTTTTATCTTTTATAATGCTTATCATTTTTTTACTGAGTGATGGACATGATGTTCTGGGTAAAAAGAACTGCCCTAAATAGGCATTTAGTAATGTAGTAGTAAGATGCTGGGGTAGGGGAAGTGTCCTATAGTCCTATGAGTAGGCCTCAGTGTGGTGAGCCTGTGCCCCTGGACTGTGAGCTTCACCTGTGCGTCTCAGTTTTTCCCCCTTAGGTGGAACAGGATGGCTAGAGGATGATGGCGTTGGGTATTTCCCTTGCTCCCAGGTCATTTAGGCTCTGATAAAACTGCTGCAGGTTGGACTCTAGTTAAGTTTTTTCTGAGGGCAGACATTGTTGAGGAACAGCATGCTCTGGTGTATTTCAAAATCAGTGCTTTTTCCTGCTCCCAGCTGGAAGCAGGAGGAAGTTTTTCTCCAGTATTCACTGTGAGGACCTGATAGAGCTTCTGGAGATAAACCTGATAAAAGTGTGCCCCGAACGCCATCACTAGGTTCCCACAGTTTTTAACTATCACACTTGTCTACCCTCAGCTTCCTGCTCTTTATGAATTACAGTCCAGGTCTTCCTACCCCAGCACTGCTCCTGGAGGTGTCTGTTCCTAGGCTTCCGCTCTAGTAAATTGTGATTGTCTGTATCTACCCCTCTGTCTCTCCAATTTTTGTGTTAGTTGTTTGCGCTGTGACCTCACTTATCTGACAGATCCAAGAATTGTTGATTTTTCAGTTTTTCCAGATTTTTACTTATTGTTATGATAGAATAGGGACTTCTAAGCTCCATACATGCAGGATTGGAAACCACAGTCTGTATTTTCATTTAAAAGTCTCTTCAATGCCTCTAGAAAATATTTCTTGACTAAGGGCAAAGAAGAACTTATGGGAACACTTGTACACTTAGGTCTTAATCATTTCACAGGTAGAATGTGCCAGTAATGTTACAAACTCTTCACAGGGCTGGACACCTTCCCTTACCCCTAGTGGGCCCTGGGCCTAGGCTCTTTGGAGAATTTCCCAGAACTATTTGACCATAGTAACCTTTTAAATTGCAAATGTCATGCATTCAACAGATGGAGGATAGCATATTTTAGGACAAAAGTGGTAAAAAAAAGAAATGTAACAAGAGAGTCTAAAAAATTCCAGCTGAAGATAACCATGTATTTCTTGCTAGGATCCTTATATACTTTATCATAATATCATACCCTATTGTTAATAAATTATGACTCAAGGGGCATACATTTTACAATAAAGAACCAAATCTTTAACTTAAGACAACCCTGGACAATGGATTAAAGACAGTGTTTAGAGGACTGGCAAGTCTTGGTTTAATTTAGCCCCACTGTTGCTACTTCCTCCTCTTCATATTCTCACCTCTCCCAGATAAACCCGTTTTCCTAGAGCAAGACATGGTTTTGTTTCAGCCACAGGAACAAGTATCCAGAAAATCCTGATGGAATGTTTGGAGGAAAGAAAGATGGAACTTATTACATTTTATTAGTAGTTTCATAGCTCAATTTATCTTAGACTCAGAGCTCATGATAATATTCAGGATTTCACTAGCAAATCATTGCATCCCCAAATCTCATCTTTAATGTCATATTGAATCATTTAACAATTATTCATGAGGTCACCTCGGGAGACAGACAGTTCATTTCTTTCGGCAGCAGTGTCTTAAGTACATGCTGCATTTAAATTGCATGGTGGTTAGGTTACTTGAGATGCCTCATCTAACATGCACTTTGTCTCCAAGTTATTCCATCTTTCAGGGCCCAGTTCAAGTTCGATCTTTTCCCTGAAGATTTCCCAAACAACTTCTGTGCATATTTGATTTCTCCCTTTTCTGAACTCTCAGTGAATAATTTACTATATTGTTGATATGCTATCTCTCATTGTCTATTTTTTCAAACGAGATAAAAGTGCTTTATTGAACAAAAAATTATTCTGTTTATTGTCCACAAGTTATGAAGTTTAATTGTTGAACAAAAGTATAGATTAGTGTAAAAACCTGTGCTCCAAGAATCAAGAGATTTTATTTCAACTTCAGATTTACCACTAACTAAAAATCTTGGCAGGTCACCAACCTTTTCATTTAGGAGTTGGAGTTAAAAATACTTGTCCTACTTTCTGGTATTATTGGGGGCGGGTAGATTCAAGAATATGTATATTTGAGTATTTAGAAATGTTAATAAGGACACAATAGGATGTTCATGATTATACACACACTCAAATACCTTTATTTGAAAGCAACAAGTTACATAACATTTTAAAGTCTTGAATCTTCCCATTTTGCACCATGGAAAAGGCCTGAAGTACTGAAACAGCACATGCCGCAGCTGAGGAAATACCTGATGGGCACTCACAGAACCATAACCGAAAAATGTGAACTTTCTCTACAATTTACAAAACCTGTTGTTATTTGTTACTCAACCTCTTAGCTTCTTTCATTTAACCAAAAAGCATTAAACCTTTCAATGTACAATTCTTTGAGGGAAAATTATGATAGAGTGTAAAGTAAGGCATCCTACCTGCCATTGGGGGCTTCACATGTCGACAAGCTGACATGTCTACAATGAACTAGGCAGGCGTGCAGGGCTTCCCAAACCACTTGCAACAGACCGCCGGGATGCCACAGGAGAGAAAGCATTTTACCTCTGCCTTCTTAGAGGGTTTTGGCTGGGGCTGAGGATGAAATTGACATGAGACAAATAATTAACAGGAGAAAAGCATAAAGTTTCATGTGCTTTACAAGACATGTGAGCCCTCATAAGGAAATGAAGGCCCAAAGAACAGGCAAAAGCTAAAAGCTTTTATACTAGATTGAACAGAGAAGCAACTGTGGAAAAGTAACGAAAATATAATGGGAGGCTAAAGGAAGATAATTATTTTAGCAAGGTCTGTTTATACAGAATTCTCTCAGCAACTTGGTTGTAAGAATGTTACTTTCCTCCTGGCAGAAGGACATCTATTTGAGGGTTTTATCTCTTGCTTTAGTGATGGAAAAATGGAGGTTGAAAGCATCCTTCTTGCACCTGCTGTCTTTTTTTTAAAGTGCCTTTAGGTCAAAATAGTTCTTATGTGCTAAAGTGGTATATTTTAATGCTATTTTAGTACTATCAATTTTTTTTTCTCTTAAAATCAATGTCTTGTCACCCTTTTTAAAATATAAATGTAAGTAAAGAACTTCTGTTTCAAGTTTGTGCCTTGCCTCCCCTAACACAGAAGACCCCAAATAAATGAGATAATATAAATTATTTCATAACAATAAACATAATAGGGAGGTCACCATAAAAGGAAGGATATTTTACTGTATCTTTGGAAGATATGAAGAAAATATTAAGCCTGTTACCAGATTAAATAAAGTGATATTTGTATTTCAAAATAACCAATTTCATTCATTGGCTAACACTTTAAAGAATGTAAACTGCTTTTAGAATTGTACACCTGGAACCCATATAATTTTATTAACCAATGTCACCCCAATAAATTCAATAAAAATTAATATAAATAAATATAAACTCAAAAGCATAGCACATATAGAATTACCAACCCCCACATGACAATACTGGAAATGGTTTCCCTATTGAGCATACAGTTTAGGGTAGAGTCTCGGGGGAAAATAGATTATTGAAGCTGCTAGCAGTATTGCGGGAAAGATACAGAGAGAACTGCTGGGTCTCTGCTGGAGTGGAGATAAGATTTGGCCGAGAACCCAGATCCTGAGTGAGTGCATTCAGTGTTCCTACTAACTGAGTGCCACTTGAGAGCGCGAGGCAGAAGGCAAGACCAGTGAAAAAGCATTTGTTCTTACCGGTGTGCTCTGATCCCCAACTCTGTGCGTTCCTGGGGTGAGGGGCGCTGGGCTTCATTTCATACCCTAAAAGGCAGGTGTAAGCAAACCATTCCAGGGAAAGAAACCTGTTCCTCCTGAAATTCTGGAAAGGAGAACATTTAAGGCAGACAACCTCATACTTTTTATGGCCAAGGTAGCTTCTAGGTGAGATCAAACCCTGTCCCTTCTATATTTCTTACCTTAGCCAGAAAAGTAAGCCTAACTCTTGCAAGCCTATAGAGATTGCAGTGTTTGCCTAACAATGTCTTTGAAACTGTCTTCCTCCCTGAATTCTCTGTCTCCTTTTTTGGAATGCAGAGGGTAAAATAGGGAGCAGAAACCAACATGAACATGTATGTTCTGACTAAGACAAGATCTAAAATGACTTCTTTCACTGTGATACTTCTTTCTTTCGGAGCATCAACTGCTCCACAGTCTGCTATATGGATCCAATACAGAAGGTTAGCTTAGTGAGATGTTAGATATCAGTCATATGACCAAGTTGTGGTCTAATTTCTCAACCCCTTCATCTTGCAAACATTTAATGCCTTTCTCTCAATCCTTTTAATTTCCCTTTATCAAAAAATAATCATAAAAAAACTCATGCAAAATTGCACTATTAATTATTTTTAAATTTTTGTTGAGGTATAATTGACATAACATTAGTTTCAGATATATAACAGAAGGAGTCAATATTTACATAGATTGCAAAGTGATCACAGTAAGTCTAGTTAACATCTACTATATTGCACTATTTATTGATTTTTTTTAATCTCGTAAGAATAGCCAATAAAATATAAAATAAAATGAGGATTCCTCAGCAGCAAAAAAGAAGCAACATATATGTATGTATTTTTGTCTGAATATGCTGGGTCAGAAAATGACCCTTTTGTATGTGTTTTTTTTCCCCCTTTAGCCTTAACATCATGATGTTTATCCTTAACATCAAATATTCCTCATGATTACTGGTCAATGTTGTTCTCTTCCAGGATGCTTTACAGCCACAGAGTAAGCAGCTTCTCCATAAGCGGGGCCAGTTATATTTGCCTACAATTCAAGTACTTCAAACTATTTTCATTTCAGATGATACAGTAGCAGAGGAAATGTTTCCTTGGCCACTGGAAAGCCCAGAGGTAGAGCTAGCTACTTGTACTTATGATTGTCTCTGGGTGCTTGAGGAAGTTAATTATCTGGCTTAAACAAAGAGATTATGATCAGGGAGCTTATCTGTGGAGCCCGGTGATCATCTTGATAATATATTCTGTTTGCTCTTAATTATAGCACAATATTTGTAAGAATTATTAGGTGCAGTTGTATATAACTGGTTATTAAACCAATACAAAATTTTCATTGCATTCAAATATGCACGCCCACAGATTTAGATGCATAGAGCCCGGAAGCATGTTCTCTCTGGTGGGAACGATGCAAAAATTAGATTGAATTGGAAAGTGGACGTGCCTTTGCCCTCTAGGTCACCTGACAAATCAAAAATCAAATCAACAAACACTTCTCAGTCGCCCGCTGTGTCCCGTGTACTATCCAGGAGCTCTGTATTCTTCAGCCACAAGGTTTCTGTACTGGGCATTGCACACTGTCTCTACATGCTTGACGTACCATGCACACATCAGAACCTGGTGAGCTTAGGCTCTCTCACACTGATTTTGAATTGAAATCTAAGCTTAATGACACATACTATACATTATAAAGAGTTTATTTAAGTAATTTAGAATATTATAGCCCCGTAAAAACGACAAAACAACCACACTGTTTATAGTTAATGGGATGGTTGATTGAGTCTTGTATTTAACAACTATTTACTTACTAAATAGCGGGCACTGAGGTAGACATTATGGACACAGCGCAAAGACAAAGTCCCAACCTAATGGAAGAACTAAAATTTACTTCTAGCCAATCAATAGAGCTGGTGAGCACCATTTCCAATCGATAATGGTCTTTCTGTGCAATCATCCTTAACGACACATCACCAACAAAACTCTTAAAGTGAGACGACTGACTGATGCTCTTCTTTTAATTAGTCTCAGTGGAGGAATTTTGTGTTAATAGAAACTTAAATTTGGCAGAGAATAGGGTCTATAATCTTTCTTTTATAGATTAAGAAGCTAATGTGTACATGGATTAAATGACTGACCCCCTCAGTTATTACTGTGTAAGTAAAGTTCATCTATTTCCAGTTAAGATAATTTCAAAAGCAGCTTTCAATGTAGGGGCTTAAAACTTTACTGACTCTGACTGGCCCACACTAAACAATTTTAGGTTGCAACAAGGTAAATACATGTGCACATTACTGAGAGAAAAGATTCATGAATAAAAATTTATAGTTAGTACATACAATGTGATATAATGTTTTCTATTCTGTTCTCATCTATTTCATTTTAAAAACAATGCTGGTGGCAACATTGAATATATTTCACACCCCACTAATGGGCATTAATTTGATAAAATTAATTTGATTAATTTGAGATTAAAAAGAGATAAATATGTTTAAGTTCATTGTAATGGAAAATTATGGCAGTTTCTGTACATATATTTTATTATGATTTTATTTAAAAACGATAGCCATTTTCCTGTAGTATGTGTAATGTTTAACAATTGATTGTAAAGAATCCTACTTTTTTCCTATGACAAGTTGCTTGAGACACTCAAAATTTGTTGGTCTTTGAATTCATTAAGCACCTGTTTAAGTGTTTCTCATCAACTCTTACGAATTATATTTATCGTCTATCCTTTTATTTTCTTCCTAGTTATTTTCTTAGAATCTAGCACACTGCTTGGTTTTAACAGGTGTGTGTTGAATAAATAAATAGATGAATGATGAATGACTCCTGAGTTCTGCTTTGCTGTGTTTTGTTGGGTAACTTTGCCTTTGAAGGAAAATAGGACTGAGGGAGAAGGAGCTCAGGCTTCAAGGTGGGAGGGAAAGTTTGAGCAAAGACCTGGAGATGGGAAGGAGAATCTGCCATTCATCCACAGAGCCGCGAGGTGGTCCCAAGTCTGAAATCAGAGTGAGAGAGTGGATGAAGGAGTAGAACAGAATAAAAATGATAATTTGGGAGGGAGGAAAATAAGGTAATGATGAGGAAGATAAATGGAGCAAGGGAAGGGAGAGAAAATTAAACCTGACCTACATGCATTTAAAACTCCAGGTTGCCTAGACTAGGCACGTAGTGGCCATAGGATGAAGTTGCCCCATCCTTATTAAGCCATTGTCATCAGGGCTAGCAAAGCAACACCCACTAATATGGAAAAAACTTGAAGAAGAAAGATTTGGAGAATATGGGCTTCATGTCTTTAGGATCAGTGCAGTACGTAGAAAGCAAGTCTTAATCTTTATCAAAAATAGGTCAACCCCAAATCAAGTCATCTGATTTGTTTCTCTTATAGCACTTAACCAAAATTTATAATTATTTTGTTTCATTAATTTTTTCCTGTCATTCCCTTAGATGGTAAGGTTCATGAGGTCTAAACCTAATTTCTTTATTCACTAAAATATCCTGAGGAATAGATACAATACTTAGCATATACTAGTTGCACACTATGAAAGAAACGAATGAATGAAACACACACAAGGAAGAGCTGGGAGGCTGGGCCTATATAAGATTGAGTGCAGGCCTTGTTTTAAGCTCACTTGGAAAGCAAACTGTCATACTGAGCAAATGCAACAAAATTTTTTGTAATTGATTAAAGCAAGCCAGAATGCAAATTGTCTATTGTAGCATTCATTCACTGAATGGCTTAAGGGGCTGCCAGCAAATACATTAGAAACCCTGTTTATAGAGCACTATAATCCTGACATAGAGGAGAGGAAAAAAATTGCTTCAGGATGAATTGTTTCTTAAAATAATCTGGAAAAGTGAATGATTTTTCCAATTAACAACTGTGTAGTAATTTTAGAATATTTTATAAATTTAACATGTGCTATACACGCCCATACTTCTTTTCATTCCACATTTCTACTTCAAATAAAGAGTGTTGCATTATTTTGCATAAAAGCCCTTATCCTATGAGCATTACTTGATGAAGTGACCTTCTTGCTATTTAGTATGGTAATTAATATTAGAAAATTGCCGATGAGCAGTAAAAATTCTTTGGAGTGAAATATATTAGATTTTAATCCCAGCTGTGTGATTTCATGCAAGTTCTTATGCTCTCTGAATCTTAGTTTCTTCTTCTGATAAATGGAAGCAATAAATCAATTTGCTAGCATCCTTATGAAGATGAACAAATAACATATAAAATCTTGGGTATAAAGTATGAAGCTAGTCTAAGGAAACAGGTATAAAAATATTCTTAAATTTTAAATTAGTTTGTTTTTCATTAGAAAGCAAGAAATTGTGCAGAAGAGGGACAGGGAATTAGCACTGCTAGTAATAGACATGATGTTGAGGTTATTTTATTTAATTCTTCAGATATTGCCTTTTCCCCATTCTGTTTTCCTTTCCTTCTGGAAAATCTGTAAGATTTCATTTCCTACTTTGTCGCTCAACACTGATCTCTATTACTTTTCTTTAAATATTTTAAATGTCTTTATCTTAGGTGCTCTATCCTGCCTTTTTTTTTTCTCCAAAAAAAAAAAAAAAAAACTAGCCTGGTTCACAAATTACCTTTTCAACTGTTATTAATCCACTACTAATTCCTCCAATAAGTTTCACACTTCGATGATCTATCATTTATTTTTATGAGTTTCCTTTCATTTTCAAATTTACCTTATATTTAGACCCCTCTTTCAGAGCAGATCTTTTAAACTATACTTATTTTATAACCTTTTAAAAGTTGCTCTCTCATTCAAACTTGTGTATTAATGTTCCTCTTTCATGTTTGTGTGCTTGGCTGTTGGTCTGCTGCTTCTGTTTACTCTTTGCAACGTTTGAGTTTAATTCTGTTTGCACCTAGGCTTTTTTTCTGAAGGAATCCTGTGGCTTGGGGTGTGGGAACTGCCCCCAAATACATTTTAGTTTATATTTGTCATGTGTCCAAGGGATTTTCTTTTCTCTCTCTCCCTCTCTCCCTCCCTCTCTCCCTCCCTCTCTCTCTCTCTCTGTGTATATTTAACTATATTTTTTAGATCAGTTTTAAGATTCACAGCAAAGTTGAGAGGAAGGGACAGACTTCCCCTAAAACCCCCTGCCCCCACACATGCACGGCCTCCCCCATTATCAACATCCCTCACCAGGGTGGTTCCTTTGTTGAACCGACATTGCCGCATCGCTATCCCTCCAAGTCCTTAGTCTGCATTCGGGTTCGCCCTTGGTGTTGAATGTTCTGAGTGTGGACAAATGTGTAACGAAATGCATCCACCATTGTAGTATCATACAGAGAACTTTCACTGCTCTGAAAACGTCTGGCTGAGGGGTGCACCCGCAGAGCACACAGGGATGTTCTTGTATTAGTTTCTTGGCTTTGCATTTCTGACACCAAGAGGCTGATACACCCTGACGTTTTAAATTTTCCTAGGGTATGATTTTTTTTTTCCTCATGGGGGAATTTTTTTGTAAACCTAGATTCTAGAAAGCTACAAACACCGTATTTTACCCTTTCCTGGTGGGTGGGTCACTTGTATCCTGAGAGTGCTCTCTTAGAAGAATTAACAAATCCAAAGCCTCATCTCTCATCCTTGCATTAACCCTCCAATGCAGGCCATAACCATGTCCCATTATAACAAAGGCTACCCCACACAGGCTTACCTGAGTTACAGAGACTTCTGCTCGTTTAACAAATAGCTATCGATTGCCTGTTTTGTGTAAGACATTGTAAATTCTCCTCTCTATTACTCTCCTCTATCCTGAAACACCCTTTCCCCCTCGGACAATGGCAGCATATGAACTTTCAGATACCTAAAATTTATAACATTTTTGAGATTGATTAACTCAGAAATTTAGAAATTCTCTCACCTCAATTCTTATAACAAATTGTGCTAATATCAAGCATATCATGAATGAATTGAAATGACTTGGCATGTAATCATTCTTAAAAAGACTTTTATTATTCAAGATGAGATGGTAATTTGGGGTATCACCCCACCCCTCAAAAAAGTTACCCTCCAAAAGGATAGTTGATCAGTAGTTGAGTCTCCAATTGGTTTGTTTTACTCTTTAAAAAAAAAAATCTGATTTTTTTTTTTTTTTTTTTTTTTTTACCCCAGCTCCCATATCAGTTCTTGAAGTACGGATTATAGAATCTTAACTCCAAATGATTAATCAAAATTAAAGGGGCAATCTTTGATATTGTCCTACAAAATAACATTCTTTAAAATGTAAGAACTTTTTTTTTTCCAAGTAAGAGGACAATTTTGATGTGCATGAACCCAAAAGAGTAAAAGCCAATGTCTAGGGAACAAAACATTAACTGGTAAATGATACCTTTACAAAGTAGAAATCTCAGACTTTTAACTATATTACTGTTCATTTCTGAAAAGGAACAAATTGGTCTTTTTTTGTGTCATTTGCATATACTTTGTTACAAATTGCAAAAATGAATTCTTTGTTCCAATAGGCAAAGGTGTCTATTATGATGAAAGCCACCAAGCCACTTATATATGTCTGTATGTCCCTAAATCTTACCCGACATTGGGGAATTTATTTAGCACAGCATATACATTTTCATAAGCTAATGACCATAATCAAAATAGAAACTAACTTTAGAGACAATTTCACTAAAAGAGAAGCACAATTCATAAACTAGAAAAGCACAAATGAATAGAATTTGAACTTAATCTGTAAAGGCTGAGTTCAGCAAAGAATGAAAGTCTGGTCTACAGATAGTAACTAAGGAAAATAAAAACCAATAATTTCTTCATTATTCAGGTCCACATTCATATTAAAACTTTCCAGAGCCTTGATATCAAAATTAATGTCTTTCCATTGAAATAATAAAAGTAATGTGTGGTTGCAATGGTGTTACAAGTAGATAATTTCTAATATTAGCACGCTGTCAGAGCTGACGTGAGTATAATTGGTATAGTCATGTCAGAGAGTTCTCGGCAGCATTTGATGACACTAAGTATGTGTATTCCCTAGAATCCTGCGACTCCACACCTACGTCTTCATACTTCAGAGAAACTCACACACGGAAGCGCAAAGAAACATGAGGAACATTTGTCATCAAGACTGGAAGCTAACCTGGTAGTTATTCTAAGGAAAGGATGAGCAAAATGTGTCATACCTAAGACGGAAGACTGTTCAGGAGAAAAAAAGTTAAGTAGCTCTATTTACAGCAGTGATGATGGGTCCTCAAAATATATTGTTCCATGCGAGAAAGTCAGAAACAGAATGAAATATATCATAAATATGAAATATAAAACAAACACACATAACTCAATGCCGTATCTTATTTATACAAATGTATGCAAGTGAGCACGTGAAACTTAGAGATAAATACACTGAAAGGTAAAACTGCTGAAGCAGAAACAGGATTTGTCATGGGAGAAGAGAAAGTGGTGTACAGATATAGATAGAAAGGCCAATAAGTAGCCAACCAGGGATCTTAAACAGACTAAAAATAATAGCATGCGCTGAATTGAGACGACTAAGACATTTACATACTACAACAACAACAACAACATAATAATAATAACAATATCATGGTAGGATATGGACAGGAAGGAGGAGACATTCCATATGTATAGGTCATCAAAACATAAAGGATTCTTTTGTCATTCCTGGGATGACAAAGTAAATGTGAAGTAAGCAAGTTAAAAATAATGCTAATGAACATAAGTACTTATTTTTAATTTTTCTGTGTTATTCTAAGTTTTATGCAAAGCACTTATACTATTTCTGTAACCACGGAAGTGGTGATGGGGAAACACATTTGACCCACTCTTTTTAAGGAATAGTAAGACTTTAAATAAGAGGCCAAACCAATTAAAAAGCCAGATATAGCCTGGTCGGCATAGTTCAGTGGTTGAATGTTGACCTATAATCCTGGAGATAGAGGTTCGATTCCCAGTCAGGGCACATGCCTGGGTTGCGGGCTCGATCCCCAGTAGGGGGCGTGCAGGAGGCAGCTGATCAGTGACTCTCCCATCACTGATGTTTCTATCTCTCTCTCCCTCTCCCTTCCTCTCAAATCAATAAAAATATATTTTTTAAAAAGCCAGATATATTTTACACCAAAATCAAAAAGGTTATCCTAAATTTTAAGTATTATTATTATTATTATGTTTAAAATATATCTTTATTGATTTCAGAGAGAGGAAGGGAGAGGAAGAGAGAGAGAAACATCAATGATCAGCTGCCTCCTGCACGCCCCCCACTGGGGATCGAGCCCACAGCCTGGGGGAAATTGAACCGAGATCTCCTGGATCACAGGTTGATGCTCAACCACTGAGCCATGCCTGGATGAGCTAAGTATTATTTTTTATCATAAAAATAACCTAATGAAAATCTATATACTTGATGACATATCTTCAGTAAAAGCTTGCAGATATACTGCTCTATGGTAAACACCTTAAGATGACTGATTGGAGATTCTTTAAGTACATGAACCCTCCCAGCTAAAATAAACTGAAAGTCCTGGTTGTTTAAAGCCTTCTTTTTAATCATCAATTTTGTGTTTTTTAGCTCTTTAGCTTTTGATGATTTTGGTAAAAACTGTATTATTTTCTCCCTAGGATCAGAAGCTTTTAATTGATTAGGATACTTTGAATTTCTAGCCTTTGAAACGGAGGCCAGAAAAACACTCCAGTAAGGTCTTAGGGTAAACTTTCTAAGTCACAAAATCTCAAAACCATTGTCTTCTTTATAGAGCAAAAGTAAAAGTAAAGAAAAAAATGCAAAGCTAGAGAGGACACGAATGAAAAGCTTCTAAGATGCTCCAGAAATGTCAAGTGATTTTCACTTTAATTTTGAGACCAAAATACTTCAAGGAGTTTCCTTAGAAATTGTTATCATCTCAGGGAACCAAGGGAAAACAGGGGAAACATGGTGAATGAATCTGTTACTCCTTTGGCAAAATTGGAATTAGAAACAGAAGTATTAAGTTTTTCTTTAATTTGAAACTTAGAAAGCATTCAATGTCCTCTATGGTCATTTGACTTAAAACACTTCCCTTTAGGGTGTATATTAATTTTAAAATGCAATGAACTGAGAGCCTAATGGTTACAGCAAAATAGTTATGTTAAAGATACATTCGAGAGGACCCTTTGAAACCATCCTGCCCTGTGCTGCATCACTCCTGGCAGATCAACCACTCCCTCTTGGGCAACTTTCCCCAGTTGTTGTCTCATCACATCAAAGAAATAATCAGAACTAATTCCATCATTCCCTTCAGTCCAGTTTCTCTCCATGGACTTTAAAAACACAAGATTCAATGATCATCCTTCGCGACCTGGACTTTGAAGTCCACAGGCTTTGTAAAACCTCTACTCTGACAGGCTCACCCATCCAAGCTTGACACTCCAAATTCTTTCTCCATACATAACAAAAGGCCTGTCATTAAGAAAGCCCTTGGCATCCTTACCTTCTATTAGGGTTCAGTTTACCTTCTTGCTCTAATTAAAATTTAGCTCACTTGTGAAGGCACTGCTTGCCCTTGCAGAATTCTGAAACGGTGCCTGTATTTCTCTCACCCCATGTGCACTATTTTCAGAGACTTTTTCTTCCTACTTCCTTTAAATGCCAGCTCCGTTGGAATGAATGCGGTCAGATGACACCTGCCCTACCCTTCCTTGCTGCAGTCATCTGCTGTCCTTTTGGTAAGTGCTGCTCCTCCCTTCCTTGAAAATTTTAGTACCTGTTTAACTCTCCTCTATCACCATTCCTGTCTTTATAATTTATGATTTCAATATCTACAAAATGATCCCTCTCATATCCTGGATCTCCTCACCTCCAGTTTTTCTAACCCATATCAACTACCCTTATCTATGATCAGACCAAAGGTACTGTCATTTGCAATAGCCGAATGCTTGTCATAATCTCACCCTCAAGCATCACACCGAATACCACTTTTAAGGCTCATTCTTCCATATTTGATCCCTCCTTGTGAACCTCCAATCTATTCACCCACTACCACATTAGCTCTTTGCATCACTCATTTCTTAACATTTTCTTTGTTT
This sequence comes from Miniopterus natalensis, assembly GCF_054644295.1. Taxonomy (NCBI): domain Eukaryota; kingdom Metazoa; phylum Chordata; class Mammalia; order Chiroptera; family Miniopteridae; genus Miniopterus; species Miniopterus natalensis. The sequence continues at coordinate 25,747,437 of NC_142093.1, forward strand.
TATTATTTATTCATTTGTTTTTATTATTTTAAATTTGTTTATTTACTTTCCCTAACGTTCTTTCTTGACTGGCTTTGCTTCAATAGACTGATCACAGTCACCACTTTAGCTCTGTTTTCCCTCTTTCCCTTCAGTCCTCCGAACTTGACAAGACCCTAACACTGATGAAATTTAACTTCCTGCCTACTTAGAACCTATAACATGACTGGAAAAAAAAACAAATACCCAGCCTGACAGATATCATTTCAAATTCATAATCACAAACTCTAGCAGGTCATTATGGTTGGAAAATTCTCTCGTATTTTCCAAGTTCATACACTCGCACTTTCTGAGAACTTTGCTCATACGTTCTCAGCACTCAGATTTCTAACAATCCCTCTCTCCATTCTGAGCCGATGTCCCTGCTTCACGTTTTGCTACTAAAAGAGAAACAATAAGAAGGGAATGCCGATGTAGGCCTGGCGTTAAAACTGCCTACTTTCATCTGAGCCCATATACCTTGCCTGGCCCCAGGTGGCGTGGATGGCTTCCCATGTTCCCGTGTAAGGTTCATCTCCGTCTGAGCCGTGGATGGCATTTCCTCCGGCCCACCGGGGAGCATTGCTCCTGCAGTTACTCCTTTCCCTCCCGGAAGAATTGATATATCCCTTCTTATCTGATCATTCTTATCAGTAAATAAACATACTTCAGTCTCCCATTTAAAAAAATCATCTTGTCTCCATATCTCAATCCAGATTATTGCTCCATTTTTCTGCTCCCCGTTTAGAGAAAATATCCTAAAAAATATATCTATATGCACTGTCTCTCCTTCTCTCCTTTAGTTCTCTCTTGAACCTACTTTAATCAGGATTTGTTTCTACCAAATCTCCTGTTCTTGTCACCGATAAACTTCACGTTGCCAACTCATTGCTTTGTTCTTAATCATTTTACTTGATCGGATAATAGCCAAGGCTGTGCTTGGTCGCACTTTCTTGAATACTTTCTTCATCGATTCTCCAGGACAATATTCCCTTTCCCCCCTCCTATACTCTTGTTTATCCTTCTGTTTTCTTTGATAAATCTTATCTTTATGACCTCTCAATATCACAGATTTTCAAAGCTCAATTATCAGATTTTTCTTTTGGTTGTGCTACTTGAATCCCTGTTGTTTTAAATACTGTCTGAAGCTCTGATCCTTCTCATGAAATTCAGATTCACTCAATCTCTGCACTTGGATTTAGAATAGATATCTCAAGTCCAAACTACCCCAAACAGAAGTCTTAGCTTTTACTCTGCTTTTCTCGGAGCTGTCCCCATTTTAGTAAAGGGAAATTTTATTCACCCAGTAGTTCAAGGTCAAAACACTTAGAACTATCTTCAATTCCTCTTCGTCTTTTACAATTTCTCCTCTACTCTCACAGTTTCAATCTGGTTTAGTGGCACGTGGCTATTTTCTCTTTAAAATATAACTAGGATCTAATTACTTTTCATACCTCCGCTGATATGAAAATGCTATTTTTCACTTTTATCCCCCTAAAATCTAATATCTCCAAAGAAATAACATCTGATATAAATTAGTGCTTGTGCCCTTTCTTATAGTCAGATTTCATTAAGAACTTCAGAGTGTTTAATGCCCATAGTAACCCATGAAATGGGTTAAGTCTGTACCGAGTGGATGCGTCAACATTCCCAGCTGGATATTTTTCACCTGAATACACACTCTAAGACTAGCGTGATGCTTGGCACAAAAGATGCTCAACAAATACTATTTTATTCCTTCCAAATTAAAAGTATAAAATTACAAATGAAATATTGTGTGTAACTATTCTTAGCCTAAAGTTTGCAAATAAATAATTCTCTATACCATATCCTCTTTAATTTTAAATAAAGAGCAAAATAAAATTAATAACACTTTGGAAAATCTCCTCCTACCCTGTCAGAAGTAGAAGTATGGCTCACTGAGTCTCCATGATCGATTAGATACTATATACTGAAAGGAGCATGTGCTTTTCAGGTGTACTCTGAATTATATACCTTGAGATCGCATATTAGTGATTGTCTTTTTGCCATAAGAAGATTGGTAGAAATACCAAGGTTTGTACTCCCAAACCTCCAGAAATGGTGCATTAATAAAGTTGGTAGTATTAGACAATGCATTTGGTGGGGACACAGGAGAAGGAGCAGTAAAAAGAGATACTTTATTTTTTTTTTAAAGATGCCCATGAATTCTAAGTGCTAGGGATTTGGTATTTCTGCCTCTCCTCTAACTCAAAGGGGTTAAAGAAAATGCTGCACTGCTATTTGTGTCCATGAGTTTCAGTTTTATATCCCACATATGAGTGAAATCATATGGTTCTTTGCTTTTTCTGACTGGCTTATTTCACTTAGCATAGATCTTGTAACATAGAAACCCATGCTTGAAACCTGCAAGTTCATATTAACCATTGTCACCCCAATACATTTACTAAAGTGTTAAAAAAAATACATGCAAGCGCAGTTGCCTGGATAGCTAGCTTCATTTTTAGTAGCAGTAAGGGTAACGAGAAGGAGCTTAAAATTATACATGCATGTATATTTACACAGAAGTATGGAACTAAGGATACAGATGAGGTTGAAAAAGAAATCAGCTTATTCAGTGCCTGTACAGAGATGAACAAATCTTGATATCCAATTATGTGAAATCCTTCACTGTTTCCTACAGAAGAGAGTTCAGAATCAAACGGTCATATCTGGGACCCTCTGCACAAGATACTCTCACTGCTCAACTTTCCTTCAGTGCCATGTAAGGCTCTGTCGTATTCATTATCTGGCCTTCAGGTCATGTCCAGTGTCTTTACGACAGGTATAAAGGAGAAAATACAGATATTGGCTCTCCTGCTGTATGAGACACTAAATGGGTAGATGCTCTGTGAGAATTCTGCCAGGATGTGAGAATGTTTCCAGTGTCTAAGGCTTTGAATGTTTAATCAACTTTAGAGTAATGAACTCAGTCAAACAATATGACAATGGCTCATCATAGTGCACTAAACTGGGGTGACTGCAGCCCTGTCTGGAGATGAAGAGGACTGGAGCAACCCTTGGCCAAACTGGGGAGTCAGCAATGTCCGTCATCACCACCCTTGTGCCCTATGACCATGTCCTTTCGTGACCAGTACCATGCAAACATGCAGCTGTTGTTCTAAAATTTTAACTTATAAGACTAACTAACATGCCCTATAATTATAACTCTGTTGTGGAGAGAAGGTACCTCAGGCTTGCAGAGTGTGATGACATTGAACTATTGAGACATACAACTCACCCCCTTGGCTGATCTTCTACACTTATCAGAAGTCTTTTCTCTACACATCAGGTTTTCATCTAACTTCGTTAGAGGAGGAAATGCACTGATGAGGCTGATGCACATGATGTCCCACTTGATGATAAATAAATAATATATAAAATACACTTTCTCATTGGCATTGGGCTCAGCACTTCCCAGGTCCTTAAGATGTAGATTCTCGACAATGGCTTCACATGTTATTTACATTTCAGGCACTCATATCAAATCCGTGTCAAAGATTTAGGTTAAGAGAAGAAAGTTCTTGCTGATGGTATTTCAGGAGCCAGTGAGAAGGAGCGAATTTGGGAAATAAGAAGGATATGAAATCATATCACGTGGTCATTTTCTGTCCTACTATGTAAGAGTCATTTTAATGGTTTGGGGAGGGGGAGCAATTGAACTTAGAGTGATCCAGGAGAATTTAATTCTCTTTTGTTACAATCTAACCATACATCATTGGAGATGTACTTTTTACACTCTTGAGCAATTGTGAAGAACAAATTTGATGGTATACGTGAAAGGGTTTTAAGTCAAAGAGCCTTTATAAATGTGACCACCATTCTTAAAATCATCAATAAGAATAAAATGACGTCTAATCATAAGCAGCAGTGATTGTGGGAATTATGCAAAACTTCTGACATGCATATGCAACCCAAGTTATAGGACTCAGGACAAAGCTTACGTAATTTTTCTCCCTTCTCCATTTTTGTGTGTCCTAATCAGTCTTTACTTAGTTTGTATCATCATTGTAATAGGTGCACAAAGGTTTGATTTTTAAGCAAAGGATTGTGTTTATGGATTCTGCAATTTAGCATTTCATTTTCTTTTAAAAACATGAATACTATAATTGCATGTGAAATTTCTGTGTCAAGTAGTTATAACTTCTTCCAAATGCCAAATTACTAATATAATTTTAGCAACCAGTTTTGGAAAGTGGGATATTTTCTGTCTTGAAATGAATCTATACGAATTGGCTTTATGTTATTTTATTTTATTTTTTGAGTTAGAATGTGTTGGTTCATTTGCAACATAGTTTTGATCCTCAGCACCTCATTATTTTTTATCTTTTTCTTTTTCCTAATTGAATCACAAAATTTTCCTTCAATAAGTCATTTAAGCCCAGCCCGGTGTGGCTCAGTGGTTGAGCATCGACCTAGGATCCAGGAGATTGAGGTTTGATTCCCAGCCAGGGCATGTGCCCCGGTTGCCGGCTCGATCCCCAGTGGTGGGTGTGCAGGAGGCAGCCAATCAATGACTCTGTCATCATTGATGTTTCTATCTCTCTCTCTCTCTGTCTCCTTTCCTCTCTCTGAAATCAACAAAGAAGTATTAAAAATAATAATAATAAATAAATCATTTAAGAGAGAATCTAGGAACTAACAAGCTAGGTAAACAGAAGGATAGATCAATAAATGTATCTAATGATAGATAATATATCTTCTTTAATATTTTGAAATATATAAGTTTGGGGAGGTTAGAAGTATAATTTTAATAAAAACATATAACCTGAATTCCCATTAACTTAGATTTCTCTCTTGATAAGGTACTGGGAAGAGACCCTTTCACAACCAGTCAGAAGAAAATGAGTGCACAATAAGTCACCCAACAACCTGTGAAAGATGACAACTCTCCTTGAGAGTTATTAAATTTGAGTGTTAAAAATTAGCATACAGTAAAATGAACTTTTCTGAGTACAGGTCTATGAATTTCAACATATATGTAGAATGATGTAGTTATACTACAATCAAGAAATGAGTTCAATCACCTCCAGAAACTCCTCAATAAACTCTGACATGCACTGAACTGTTCTATATACACTATAGTTTTATCTTTCGTGAATATCATATAGCATGCTATTTGAGGCTATCTTTTTTTGCTCAGCATGATGCCTTGAAGATTCTGCCAACTTTTTGCATGTATCTATGGTCCATTCCTTTTAATTATTGACTAATATCCTATGGTGTGGCTGTACCCACTGAAGGATGTTTGTGTAGTTTCCAGTTTGGAGCATTTAAAAATAGAGCAGCTACAAACATTTGTGTGCAGGTTGTAGTGTGAGCATATGCTTTCATTATGCTAGATAAATATCTAAGATGGGCATTGATGCATCATATAGAAAATGTTCATTTAGCTTTGTGAGAGACTGCCAAACCGTTATCCAGAGTGGATGTGCCACTTTGCATTTGCACTAAAGATGCTTGTGAGTTCTACAGGTGCTCTGCATCCTTGGCAGCTCTGGTATTGCCAGAGTTGTAACTTCAGGAATTCCATTAGGTATGTAGTGGTATTTTCATTTCTTTAATGACTAATTTTTATGAACATAATTTTGAGTGTTTATTTGAAAGAAGTATATCCCCATTGGTGAGATATCTGTTCAAATCTTTTGCCCATTATTTAAATGAGTCGTTTATTTCTTACTCTTGTGTTTTGAGAGTTACTTACATATAGATACAAGTCCTTTGTCCCATATGTGATATTTAAATATACCTCCCAGTCTGTAGCTTGATGTTTATTCTCTTCTCAGAAACTATTATAGAGCAAAAGTTTTAATTTTGGAGAAGTCGCAATTTGTTGATTTTTTTCCCCCCATTGTGGATTGTGTTTTGTGTGAAATGTCTAAAAATTCCTGACTAACCCGTATCACAAAGATATATCTCCTTTGTTTCCTTCTAAAATTTTAATAATTTTATGATTTACATTTAGATCTATGATGTATTTTCAGTTCATTTTTCTCTAAGGTGTTAAATTATAGGTCAAGGTTCATTTTTATTTATTTTTTTCATATGGATGTCCAATTTTTCCAACACCATTTGTTGAAAAGGTTATCCTTTCTCCATTGAATTACTTTTGCACCTTGTCAAAAATTAATTGACTATTAAATAACACACTTATGAATAGCACATGGATCAAAGAAGAAATCTCAAGAGAAACTTAAAAGCACTTTAAACTAACGGAAAAGAAAAATACAACTTTTCAAAATTTGTGAGATGCAGTGGAAGCAATGCTTAATGGAAAATTTATAGCATTGATCTGCATATATTAGAAAAGAAGAAGAATCTAAAATCACTAACCTAAGTTTCTACCATTAGAAACCATAAAAAGAAGCAAATAAAATCCAAAGTAAGAAGAAGAAAATAAATAATGATTAGAACAGATATCTATAAAATTGGAAACAGGAAGTCAATTAGAGAAATTGAACAAACCAGAAGCTGGTTCTTTGGGGGAAAAAATAAAATTGATAAGATTCTAGCCAGGTTAATTTAGAAAAAAAGAGAGAGGCTAGAAATCACTGATATCAGAAACGAAATATAATATATAACTATAGATTCCATGGACCTTGAAGAGATAATAAAGGAATACTATGAACAACTATATGGCCACAAATTTGATAACCTAGATAAAATAGATCATTCTTTCCAAAATACAATTTTTCAAAACTCACACAAGAAGAAATAGGGTATCATCATAGTCCTATATATAATAAATAAATTTAATAAATAATTGATAACATTCCAAAACAGAAAACACCAGGCCCAGATAACTGTAATGTTGAATTCTAACACATATTTAGGAAGAAATTATACCAATTCATGATAAAAATTCTCAGTAAACTAGAAACATAGGGGAACTTTCTAGCCTTGAAAAAGAATACCAAAAAAAACCCTGTAGCTAACATCATGTTTAATATTGAGAAATTAGGAGCATTCTCATTTTGGTCAAGAACCAAAGGCAGTATGTGCCCTCTCAACACTCCTTTTCAACATCATACTGGAAATCCTAGCCAACGTATTAAGACAGACAAAAGTCGCAGAAGCTATTAACATTGAGAACTTATGTTATACTAACCAACAGTTTGGTAGTACTTGAAATTCTGGTCTTCCCAATGTACCAACCATTGTTTATTTTCACATTCCTTAATAGCTGCTCCCTGCATTCTGTCCAGTTTTCATAACTGCATTTAGTGGGAAAGACAGATGGAACACCCTTATTCCTTACCCAGAAATAAACTTCCATGGATAACATTTAATTTTTTTTTTTAAAGAGGCTTAGTGCTGTTAGTATCTTATTTTTATATACTTTATAAATATTTTAAAATGAGCTGATAAAAAAAAGGCTTGAAATATTTCGTTTTGGTATTGATTAGTTTTTCTCTGAACTCTTTCATGCTGTAAAATCAGCAAAAACAAATTGATTATTGGAGGGGCAATCATGCCAATAGTTGGCTACTCTAGATTTAGCTCATCACTCTAAGAAGCCCAGAACAATCTACTGTTCTCATGGGTTTAAAATTATTCCTATAGAAACGGGTTATAAATGGTCTCAGAGACCTCAGTATGAATGCCAGTCGAGAAACATCTAACTCTTCGGAGCTTTGTTAGTTTCATGTTGTAGCCTTCATACATTTTATGGACGACAATAGGCCACTGCAGGACACAGTGCGTGACATATAACAGATGTTTAAAACATGTTTGCTCAACTTGTTGAAAGACTAAATCAAAGCATTCAGTTCTTCAAGCACATTGAATGTGTTTTGTGCATGAAACACTGTGATGAATGAAGATGAAGAGAGGACTGAGACATGTCTCTGACATCCAGGAACTCTCGCAATGGGAAAGACATATGTAAACAACTCTTATTATTAGAGGGCAGAATGAAACATATAAGAAAGATATGCTGGGGAGCTTTATTAGAAAGAAAAATATATGAATAGAGGTAAAAATATTTTTGTTGATTCCAATTAAAATGTTAGTCAAGTCTTACTGATTAAAGTCTGCATAATTTTATGGAAAGAGCACTAGGTTGGAGTAAGGAAACATAGATTTCTTTTTCTACCTCTGCTATCATCATCTGTCTTACAGTGCATATACCTGCCTTGATGTTTTTTCTCCAATCTGAAAAACAAGAGACAGTGATCTTTATGGTGACTCATAGCATAAATTTATTTTATTATTTTATGTAAAAATATTCTATCTGGAATTAATAAATATTGATATTTTGTTATATTTACTACAGGTTGTTTTTTAGATGACATAAAACATCACAGATAAAGTTAGTTCTCCAGTGCCTCTTTCTCAATCTCCTTCCCCAATAACAGTTACTGTTTTGAAGTTGGTTTATGTCTTTCTGCTCTAGTTTTTAATGTTTTGTCTTCATGTTTATGAGTCCACATTACTCGGCCATATAATTTTATATTTTACATTATACTGTAAATATTCTTCGATAGCTGCTCTTTGAAGGAGTGGGATTTCATCTTTTCACTTAAGTGTATGTATTTGAGATTTATTCTCCTAGAGAAATATAATCTAATTCATTTATTGAATACTAAGTAATATACTACATAAGAATATGCCAAAATATGCATGTCCATCACCTGTGGATTAATTTTCCCCCAATATTTCTTTATTAGAAACCATGCCTATATCATTTATATTCTTGGGCCCATATAGTAGCTTCTCTAACACATATCTACAACTGAAATTGATAGATTCTAGTGTATGTGTATCTTGAAGTTTATTAGACATTGATAAACTGTTTTTCAAAGTGACTTTACTGTCAATGTGTGAGAATTCTGATTTCTCCACGTACTCTCTAATACTTGCCTGACTTTTACAACTTTCTTAATGTGAAATAGTATTTTATCTGCTAGAGGTTTTGGGGTAAACATTTTTCGTAATGCCTGGTAAGTCCCTGGTTTGTTAATAACTATTTGTTATGTGTTAGGTTTTTGTTTATATAGTTCATAATAATATTTTCTCATAAATGCTTTTTATAATAGCAAATTCCTTTTCTGAAACTATTGATATAATTTTTTTTAATCCTCCATTAATGTGCTTAAAGAGTGGATCACATCGTTAAGTGCTCTGAAATTAACCGCTTCTTATATTCCTGAAATAGTCCTAACTGCATATACCCATATATATGTCATTATTAGATTTGGATTACTAACATTTTATTTAGAATTGTTGTGCCTATATTCATCAGTAACACTTATTTCTAATATTATTTCTGGTGGTCTCATTAAAAAAACTGGGAGTTTTGCTTATCTTTCTGTTTTCAGAAATGTTTGGGAGTTAGGATTTATCTGTTATCTTCTAAATTGAAGATATGTTATAACTTGCTGATAAATTTTGTAATAATCCTAATAGTCAATAGTCTAAAAAACAGTAGATATCTTACTTACCCTATCTGAACCTCAGTTACTTCATTACTGGTGATACTAACCATTCCTGATTTATGTTTCCTTTGAGGAACACATTATATAACATATGAAAAGCACACATGTGACTTAAATGTTAATCATGATTTAAAAATTTAGAATGTAAATGGATTTTTGAGGATGTTGACGTTAAGGCATAGGAGTATAGACACAACAATCAGTGGAAATAACACAGAAATTAAGATGGACAATAAAAACCCCTTTGTTTAACCAATGTTCAACCAGCCTCTCACATCCATAGGCCTTTATGAAGGGGCATGAGTGTGTGTTTTGTGTTTACATCCGGGCATGAGGTTGTGCGCCCAAAGTCAATCTAACTATAATTCTAATTGATTTTAGATAAAAAACTTTTTATTCCAGTCATAGGTCTCTCTATACCATATTTGCTAGAGGCAAAATCTTTGAATGTTGTATTTGATGAGAAGCCAAGTGACTAATTTGTTAGCTTTTTGAAGCAGCAACTAAAGATTTGATTAACCAAGAAACAAAATGCCCCAGGAGACACAACTATATTAAATAAATTTTATATGGCCACCTAGAATCTATCTGAACCATCTCATTCTGTCCCCAATTGGTATGTGCTGAGAAAATACAAACTGAAATAAATATTTTCCTGCTCTAAAAGGTATCATGGTACCTACATCACACACAATGTTGAAGATTACTGGAAATTTAGACATAACTATTGTCAGTAGTCCTGCATTCTAAATCGAGAGAATTTATAATCCTCTACCATTATTAATTTGGCAAGTTACTTTACACTCTGTGCCTTACTTTACACATATGTGAAAAGTAAGGCACATATAACTGCCAGATAACTGCTTTTCTTCATAAAATTATTGTGACAATCAAATGTCTTTATATAGAATGAAGAGGTTGAACTTGAGTGTTAGCTAAGCTATTACTAACAGAGACTATGAAAGATAAGCCTTAAATATTCAAATTCAAGAAATGTTTTTGCCCGGCCGGGCGTGGCTCAGCGGTTGAGTGTCGACTTAGGATCCAGGAGATAGGGGTTTGATTCCTGGTCAGGGAACATGCCCAGGTTGCGAGCTGCAGCTGATCAATGACTCTCTCTCATCGATGTTTCTCTCTCTCTCCCTCTCCCTTCCTCTCTCTGAAATCAACAAAGATATATTTTTTTAAAAAAAGAAGTTTTATGTTTTTATCTTACTACAATGACTATCATTCAAATTAAGACACTTCTGCAAGTGAAAGGGGCACTATTGATTAGATTGGGGAACTGGGCACAAAGACTATCCTGAGCAAACCTGGGCACCGTGCTTCTTGCTGACATAACCGTCTAACATAGGTGTTCCTTGTCACGTGGCTTTTTCCCCCAATAGTAAACCAGAGACTGGGTTCCTTCCTAGACATTGGCTCTGTCATCTTCCACATGTGGATTACAAAACCATAAGCCATCTCTACACACACACACACACACACACACACACACACACACACACACGAGTTCTAATGTGTAACATTTGCTGACTTCTCTGTTGTAAATACTCCCACCATGATCAATTTCAAGATCCCAACAGTGTCACAACTGGCTGAAAACATTCCCCAATATATATAATTGTCTCTTGTGGGCTTGTGGGATCCACCTTCAGAATGCACCTGATAAGGTGTTTTCTCCATTCCAGCCAGTAGTAATGGGAAAAAAGCATAGACCATTAAGTATGGGAGACTTTTATGAACCAGGTCTTGAAATATCATGTTCATTTGCAATCCACTAGTTAGAATTTAGTCACATGTAACAATTACAAGGAATCTGACATGTAGGCTATGTACCCAGGAAGGAAGCAGAATTGGATTATATAAACAGCAAGCCTGCCCTAGCTGGTTTGGCTCAGTGGTTAGAGTGTCAGCTCTCAGACTGAAGGGTCCTGGGTTCAATTTCAGCCAAGGTCATGTACCTTGATTGCAGGCTCTGCCCTGGTCAGGGCACATGCGGGAAGTAACCAATTGATGCGCCTCTCTCATATTGAGTCTCTCTCTCTCTCTCTCTCCCCCCCCACTCTCTCTTTAAAAAAAAAAAAAAAAAAAAAAAAGCAATGGAAAAAATATCCTAGGGTGAGAATTAAAAAATAATAATAAAATAAATAGTCCCTTGCTACAAAAAAAAAAAAAATTATAAATGGCAAGCCTGCCTCTGCCACAACTAGATAATCTCCATGATTACCTCTTGTTGCTGAATACTATTAAATATGATTATGAAACTGCAGTTTTCTGTTCCCCAATAATATAAACTTAACTGTATATGTATTTGACAGAGGCATATTGAATGATCATCTATAACTGAAAATATAGCTTATGAGCTATACATTTCTGTGTAGACATTTTAGAAATAGTTGTCTTTGAATATAGCCTGATAGAATAACTACATATGAAACATTTGTTTCTATTAAGTATAGAAATACTTTAAATCTTGAAAGGAATCTATTTAAATTACACATTTTAGCTTTGAAATATACCCAAATGTAGTATCTCCTACTAGAATCACTTCATGGGAAGAATTGAAATGACACATCTGAAGTAAAAAAAGAAAAGTTGGTTGGGTAGCTTTTCTAAAATGACAGTAGTGAGGAAGTGGAGCAAAGTAAAGCTCCCTCTTGTTCTGATCAAGTTTCCATTTGTCAGCCTCAAAAATGAACTCGCCAATTTTATAGCTACATCTCCACTGATTTTGTCATAATATACATGAAAGTATGCAAAATAAATTATATAAAAATCCTGTTTTGTTCAACTTGAATTACAATCAGTATTGATCTTGTTTTTTAAAAAAATACTTTGAATGAAGAAGCATTGAATTGATGGAAGCAGACAATTATATATCAAGTCGAGCCAAAATAGTATCATTATCTTTTCAACTGAATTTATTTTCAAGAATACTTTTACACACATTTACAATGAAATTCATCTTGCAATTTTTTTTCTGATACCTGGTTAATTTGGTAGACAGTGTTATGATATTAAATGTTAAAATACAAGGAAGATATTTTGTGGTTGTAAGTCTGTCTGAAATGTGTCACTTGGACAGCATCTACCATATTTAACACGAGTCTATGTTCCGTGGAGCCATTTACTTCCTTAGTGTTCATGACATACGTGATTTAAAAAATAGGTCCCAGCAATAGAGAATAGTGGGTAATAATCACTAATCTAAAAATAAAATATCAGCTTAAAGACTGACTACCACTTAGTAGCTCTGTAATTTGGAGCGAGTCACTTAAACCTTTCTGTGCTTCAGTTTCTTTTCTGTAAAATGGAAGCTATGAAATTTGTGTCTATGTCTCAAAATTTTGTTATGAGAATTGTCAATATATAAAAATACTCTAGAATAATATTAGTACATGGTGTTTTACAAACATTATTATTATAATTGTACTTATTAGCTTTTAGTGGTAAGATTAGAGTCAATTTTATATTTTCAAGTATCTGTATTTTCTTTATTTCATTTTTCTAAAATGAATATTTTGTTAGTTAAAAACCAAACAAAAGCAAAAGCGAAAACAAATTACTTGCCCATTGTCTTGATAATAGTCTCTTTCATCCAAAGAGTCAAGATGATTTTACAAATTTTAATCCCCAAAGAGGTGAAATTATTTAAATATACTATATTAATTTTTCAAAGTTCAAATTTTGTGATAAAAAATCAACAACTGCAAAATTAATTCCCAATTTGAATTTTAAGAAAAGATTAGAAGTGACACTTTTCACACCATCAGGTGAGTCATAAGAACCATTTTTTACATATTCCCTTTGCATTTCTTCTGTTCAAAAATGTCCTTTGTTCTGTGAATTTTAAGTGACTTTACAGGAAAGCAATTTTTAGTTATTGTTAAAGCAAATGCTCGATGGGGTATTAGTAGATTTTACCGTTTGCTAGGTAGAAAGAGCATTACATTTTGAATCTGTCACTATGACCTATGGCTTTCTTGCTATTCAGTTCCCTGGGGTCTCAACTTTAAAACAGACTAACAATGCTGAACTTTAAAATAAATGCAGGTATAAAGTCATTTGTTTTCTATTTATAGGAAAATGGAAAACTCTAAACACTGACTGGACACAGGCTTTTGATGCCTCTCCTATTCTGCTCCGACGTGAATTCCATTGTCTAGAGCATGTCACAGCCTTGCTTAGAAACGAGTTTCTGGCCTCATGCTGGGACCTATGTGCATGTAATTTTTTTCAGTAAGAAAATGATAGTTTAAATCATAGTTTAAACACTTAGAGCTTTGTTATCCACTTTAGATGTAATGGTCACTGGTCACGTTTACATTTATATACCACGTCTTGGAAAAATCAAGTTTTAGTCCAGTCTGCCACTCATTAGCTTTATAAGCCTGGTTATCATTAAATGCTCTAAAAAACTGGGATGTTATAGTAGTAGTTGAATTTGTTCCATTCTTTCTATAACAAGCTGCAGCTTATGAAATGGAACAGCTCCCTAGGGTTCTTTTGAAATCCAGATAATCAAACTCTGTGGACTAGATGGACCAAGGAGTCAAGTCCATGGAAGTGGCTGCGCATGTCGAGCAGATGTAGTACAATCACAATGTCAGAATGAAAGCCAGAAGGACCCTGTTCTTGCTCATAAAAGTGTCCTGGGGAACAGATAATGCATATGGTAACATTTTGGAAATTGCAGGATAGGAAGCAGATGGAAGCCGATAGCATTGTTATTGTTTGACTTAGTATTATGGAGTGTGGTTGGGCTGAGGGGAACTTAGCAACGTGCTCTTGAGTGGCAGTTAGTGTGTATGTGTGTTTTTAAATTTCTCTTTATTGTTGAAAGTATTACAGATGTCCCCCTTCCCCCCTCCCATTGATCCCCTCCACCCCACAGTGTTTTGATTAAGAGCGTGAGCTCTGGAGCTAGAATGTTTGGGTTTGAATCCTGGACCCATCGTTTACAAGCCATGTGTCTGCACAAGTTACTTCATATTGCTATGCTTTAGGTTCCTCATCTCTATAGATGGTACTTACTTCACAAAGGTTGTTGTGAGAAATAAGCAAATTTATGTATATAAGGCAACTTAACAGGTTCCCTGCATACTGCAATTAGTATGTAATGTTTGTTGCTATTATATTTTGTCAAACTCCAAATCATTAAAATAAAAAAATGAAATCTGAATGTTTTTCCTATTATCATAAAATAATTATTAATTTTGATAATAAGGATATTAAGCCTTTATAGTTGTATTTGTGGCAAATTATTTCCATCATGTGGTGGTTTGCTTTTAATTTAAAAACTTTATGTTGTCAAAATGATTGCTCCTTTCTAAAGGAATGTTTAAAGATGAAAAGAAAAAAACTAATAGAATTTCATCTTTGTGTGTTTCCTTCTATCATTCACATGTGTACAGTATTTACATAGTTGTAAACTTCCCATGCATGCTATTCCATATTCTCTTCATACTGCATAAAAATATTCCATACTTCTCTTTAATCTTCATAATCATCACCTTCAATGGCAGCAACGTATTGACTCACATTGACATTGAATTTTGTATTTGATTTCTCTCTCTGCTTTGATCTCTGTTAAAAATCAGAGTTGAATTTGTGACCCAGCTTTAACACTTGTACAGAATACATTTTTTTAGGACTAAATTTGTGTTACTAATTTGTCATTAGTATTTTTGTGATTTTATGTTTAATTTATTCACTGCTATATTTAATGCTACATAAACCCTTTCACATTTTTCTTTTTTCAGTGACTCTTCTGTTAAAATAAGAAATAATTAAACTTGTAAGCAAGGAGCTGCTATTGGGTAAAGCAGAAATAGAATCCAAAAACTCCACCACAACTACCACCATATGTGTTTTCATACTTTCTCTGGCATCTATGACAGAAACCAAGAATTGGGGAACAGAGATTTTAAAACTATTAACCTAAACTCTTTTTAGTGCATTCAGTCTTTCATATATTCTAAATTTGCTCCTGGTTCAAAGAAGACCATTGGGGACTTCGCCACTTTTACCATTGTTTGGTCCCCTGGTAGTATTTTTCCTTGAGCTACACTTTAGAATATAACTTGATTTGCAGTATTTGCTGTAAGCAGCTGTTGAAGACCTTTACGAGTTCATTAAGGAGAATCATTTATGAGGCTCCATGGGAGAAATTTTTGTCAAACCTTAATACCAGTGGGGAAAAACAGGCTTTATTCTTTCCATTGATGTTTTATATTAGGGACACTGAATCTTGCAATTGATTTCTCTATTTGCTTTGATCTCTAGTTAGAGTTGAATTTGTGACCAAACTCGAACAATTTTACACAATACTTCTTTGTGTATTAAATTTACAGGGACTTTCATTTACTGCTTTTACTTTTTACTTTGCCTTGATTTCTTTGCTTTGTCTCTCTCACCCTCCACAGCTTCTGCAAGTTATTTTGAAAACAACATACATGATTACTTATTGGGGTAGGCTCCCAGTAGTGGAATTACTGTGTGAACATATATAAATGTTCATGTAGCCTTTGATATCTACTGCAGTTTTTGATGTGATGGGAGAAAGGCTCTACCTTGCCTCTGAGCTACTTTTATTATGAATTTCATGAATTAAATTCATAAAAATGAACCCAACATATTGAAAATGAACAGTGACTACCTCTATGATCATTGTGAGAATTAAACAAAATGATATATATGTAGTATGTTTGCTATCTCTTGATATATACTGATGCATTAATAAATATTGGTCATTATTAAATTTCTAGCCAATCACTTGACTGGTCTCTCTCATTTCATTTAATAAAACAGGTTAAGGTTACATTTGCAGGCAATTCCTCAGCAATACAAAACTTCTTCTTCTTTATTAATTGTGTCACTAATTTCTTAGAGCCCCTGGGCTAATAATAATCTCCTGCGCTGCACATTTTAGCCAACTGGATTTCTTCACACGTCCTTCTGTGCCTGTGCTGTAATTGTCCTTGTGAAATGATTAAGAAATATGATTGGAAGAATTAATGTCAATTAACCAAAAGACGACAGGTTCTCAAATACATATGCTTTGTAGGGCTTTGTTTGCTGCAGGTTATCAATGAAATTACCTCACTGTTTATTTTCAAACAACAATTAGTTTTTAATTGTAAAATGTAGGAGTTACTGCCAGGGCTTTTATTTGTTGAGCTGACTCCATCAGTCCACTTGGGGATAATGCTGTGTTTACTGTGAGTACATGTTGTGTACCATGAGGATTACTTCCACATGCACATAGTTCTAAATGGAAAATGAACTCGGTTCCAGGCTCTCTGTTAACATGTGCAGCTGAACTAACTGTCCACAAACTGCAAAAGCAGGTCTAATTTTTTTAGTAACAGATTGAGCAATAAAGATGTGTTGATGTTGTCTGAAAATATGTAGTCCACTGTATATGAAATACATGCTATCCTTGATTTCTTTGTAAGAAAGAGAAAAGAAAGGAAAAGAGTCTACTTGGTATTCATCCCAGCTCTAGAAAATGGATGTGTCTGTGGCTCACTATATTTTAGTTTTTAATTGCCTGTTTGACAGTAAACCTATTTCCATAATGCAGTGTCTATATTTCATGTTTTATTTGAAGTATGTGCTCCTAATTTCAAATAACAGCATTTAGCTGTTTTAGTTTATATACTTTATTTTTGTCACAGGGTTGTCTCTTAATAAAAATCACCATTCCAGAGAATTTTTAGGATCTTTATAGCCTTCTGAAGTGTTTGCATTCTTTGCCCATTATTTTTGAAGAAAGTCCAACTGAAATATAGGAGCGTGGTCAATAAATTGTGTTTTTAAAAAAAATCTAGTTTAGATGTGTAATTTCTATGTCCAACACCCCCCCCCAAAAAAAACAAAAAACTTTATCTAGTAATGATTTGGACCAGAGGTCATTCATTTCTTTTTACTCACTGAAAGTTTCAATATGATGCCGTGAATCATGAAAATAATCCAGATGTATTAACATAAGAGTAATGTATCAAAATGTAAGAAACATTAAAAGTAAATTGCAGATTAATTAGATTGAGGCTAATATGGTACATCCAGAGCTGTGAACTACCTTCCTCAGAATCATCTGGTTATTGAGTTCGGAGGCCCCACACTAATTTCAGCTAGAGACATGCTGAATTTATCTCTGCATGTTGTGTTCCTAGATGAAATTTCTTTGCAAAAGAAAAAAGACAAAGTCCTGTGACACCCAGTGATGTTAATTTCATAGATGAAAAAACTATGGTTCAAAGGCAAAGGACTTGCCTAGATACTGATCATTTAGTGTTCCCTACATTTGTAGCCACACACGTTTACTCCCACTGAAAAATTATTGCCTAGCCTGGCTCAATTACCCTAGATTCACATTTGCTTAATTACTGACAAAGGGTTGTGTTCTGTAGGAGATTGCGATAGTTGCCCTCTATGTCCTTCCGTTGAAATAGATGGATTTTCCATCAACATATACATATATATTCACAAGTAGTGAAATGTACATATCTTAAGTGTATAGTTTGAGTTTTGACAAGTGTATACGCCCAAATAACTAACAGTCACATCGTAATACAGAATATTTTCATCATGTTTTCCTGTCCCTCTTCCCTCCCCTATCTCTTCTGGAAGCAACCATTTCTGGTTTCCATCATTATAGGCTAGTTTTATTTGTTGTAAAACTTCATGCACATACAATATATGGCACCTGTTCAATGCTTTTGCTCAACATAATGTTTTTGAGATTCATCCATAGCATTGCATGTATCAGTAATTGTTATTTTTTTATTGCAGAATAGTTCACCATTGTTTGAATATACCATGATTTATTCATTCTTTTGTTGATGGATATTGGAATTTTTACCAGTTATTTACTCATAAAAATAAAGCTAAGAACATTTTTATACAAGTCTTTTTATGGATATGTGTCCCTTTATTTGGGGGAAATACTTAGAAATGTAATTGCTGGATTATAATAAAGGTGTATATTTAACTTTATAAGGAACTGTCAAAAATACTGATGATGTTCAGTATTTTTTATATGCTAACTGGTCAATTTTTTATTTTCTTTTTTGAAAATTTTTTATTCAAGTTTCATGACCTTAATAAAATTTGATTGTTTCCTTTCTGTTATTGATTCATAGTAGCTCATTGTACATTCTGAATATAAAGCTGTTGTAACAACATGTTTGACAATACTTTCTCCAAGACTCTGATTTGACTTTATTTTATTAGTGCCAGATTTTGATGAACAGAACTTTTTAATTTTGATGAAGCTCAACCCCTCCTTTATTTTTATTCTTTTTTGATTAGTGTTTTTGTGTCCAGGACATTTTTGCATAATTCAGAATATAAAGTTATTCTTTTATGTTTACTCTAGAAGTCTTATGTTTTTAGCATTCATGGGTAAGCCTATAAATCATCTCAAATTTGCATATGGAGTGAGTTTAGGGTTGAGGCTCATCTCCTTTCTTCAGACCCTTAACCGGGACCATTTGCTGAACTGTCTTTCTTCATTGAGTTGCACTGATATATTTCAGTTGACCGTGTATGTGTTAATATGTTTCTGGGTACCCTGTTTTATTCCATCGATATGTGTTGTGCTATGCCTATACTACAGTCTTGATTAATGCAGCTTTATAGTACACCTTGAAACCAGGTGTGTAAATCCTTCACCTTTGTTAATCTTTTTCAAGGTATTTAGGCAGGCTACTCCACGTCACATTTTCACATATATTTTAGATTCAGCTTAACGATTTCTATAAAAAGATAGCTGGGATTTTTATTAAATTGCATTAAGTTTATAAATCAAAAGGGGGAAACTGAATCTTATTAGTGTCTTTTAATTAATGAATATTGTATGCTTCTCTAGTTATTCAGATTTTTAAAAATGTACACTAAGCAATTTTTTGCTTTCAATGTAGAAATCTTGCACTTCTTATGTGAAATTTATTTCTAACTATCTTATGGGTTTGGGTACAAATATAAAGGCTATTATTATTTCATTTTCCAATTGGTTGCTGCAAGTCTTAGAATTACAATTGATTTTTATACATTGACCTTGTATCCTGTCAATCTTGCTAAATTCAGTTATTAATTCTTCTAGTTTTTAAATATATTCCTTAGGATTTCTACATAAACTATATGTTGTTTCTAAATAAAAGCAGTTTGCATCTTAATTGACTGTAAGCCTTTGGCTTTTTCTCCCTTCCTTGTTGCACTTGCTGGGAAACATCCAGTGCAGTGTTGATTAGAACTCATAAGAACACATTTTTGCCTAGTTTCTGATGTATGGAGGAAAACATTCAGTACTTTACTATAAGTAAGATGTGAGTTGTGGGGCTTTCATAAATAACCTTTTTTAGGTTGAGGATATTCCTTTTATTCTTAATTTACTGAGAATTTTTTTAAGTCAAGTAAATGTACATATTTTTTCAATTGCTTTTTTCTGTGTCTGTTGTGATGTTTCTCTCTTACTCTGTTACTGTGGTAAATTGCACTGATAGAGTTTCAAATATTAAAACATCCTGACATACCTGTAGTAGCTTTCTCGTTAGTGAGGTTCTCATGTTCATTTAATGCTTTTCTTCCTGTGACCTCTAATAGAAATTATCATCGGAATAATTGTCAGCAAATTATAATGTATTTAATTATAAGACATCTACTGTGGCTATCTTCAACTATTATTTATTTTCTATTGCCTTTTAATTTTTTAAATAATTTTCTGAACCTTCCATGTGTAAATTTCTTCATGGTAAGGGCCTGTCTTCATTGCCTGGTATTATTCATGGCTCTTAGCACGTTGCCATGGTGTTCTGAGCACTTAGTAAATTCTTACTCATTTGATCTTCTGTCAGAATTCTGGAAAAATGTCCTTTATTTGTCTTTAATTAATTTTTTCAAGTATCAAGGGAGTTCCCTTAGTTCTAGTATTATTAAATTTGCTGCTTATCAAATTTCTACTCTTCATTAAAATATATTTTTATCATATCCATTTCTCACTCCACAATAAAAATTTAAAGTATAACCAGTTTCCATAACCACATACCTCAACTTCTGTGAATTTACAATTTTGGAACTTAATTTTTGTCATTCATTCATTTTTCCCCCCCATGCATTTACTTCTAAAACAAGGAATCATTTCTGTAAATCACCCCTTTTATTCCTTATTGAATTACTTGTAGAAAGTTATATGAGATAAATTCCAGAAAAAAATGATGGAATGTAATATAAAAATTAAAAATGCACCTTGAGTAAATAAAAATTGCAGAATAGAAGCATAAAATTTAAAAATTATGAACTCAGATATACTTAAATGACAGTAACAAAGTAAAAATGTTTTATTCCCTTACATGAAACAATTCAGAAATGGTTACGGGCCCAAGTTTAACAAAGGAATGCTAGAAGATGTTGGCAGAAGTTTGGTAAAGAGTCTTTATCGTTACGGAATACCTTTCACAATGCGTGTACCTCTCTCCTTATGAAGAAGACACTAGACCTTTCTCCTTCTCTCAGCCACTCTAAGACCATTACATGAAACAGTCTTACATTGAAACAGCTGCTGTGGTTAACAGAGGGAGGTAATAAATAGTGCTTGGACATTTGATGATATTATTGAATTTCTCGAACAAGTAATCCTGAAAAGTATCTTATCTTTGGACTTGATTATTTGGATCAATTATTATTGTTCAAGCCAGATCTTTCTTCCTTGCAGCTAAAAATAGCCCTGATGTTATGAAAAAATATGATGCAAAATTGTGTGTGTGTGTGTGTGTGTGTGTGTGTGTGTGTGTGTGTGTGTGTGTGTGTGTAACTTAGTGTGGAGAGATTCACTTTTTAAAGTGTCAACACTTAGGCAACAATAGAGTGGAAATTACTGGAAAATGCTCATGAGTAGATTTTCGGGAAATATAGGTCTTTAGAGACTGCAGAAACTGTGGTTGGAGTATTATATTTAGGACGGAAGCCAGACTGAAAAAGATCGAGGAGAAAGGTGGCTCAGAGGAAGTGGGTAGATAATACCAGACTCATTTTAATATGGATATGAGTTGCAGATTAATTACTTTGAGTGAAAACTTGAGAATTCTATTTTCATGGTTTATAAAATGTCCTCTGTGGTCAAAGCCAAAAGAAAAATATATTAATTACTGAGTGGATGTGGTATTATATCAATAATTGCTATTTACCTAAATAGAACATACATAGTTGAGCACAATTTAAATCATCAATAGTTGTTATTTGGGTCTTATTTTAATCTTTAATTTTATCTTGAGCATCATGTGGCTCTGAATGCTATAGAATTTTGATGAGCAGTGAAACCAGATCTTAAAAGTTTGACAGTAAGGAAAGCCCTTCTATTAACCTTCCTAGAATAGATATTTGGGAAGTAAGCAGAACAAACCATATGCATATATTATATAATTGGCTTATTCAATCAACCTCCAAAATGTTTACAATTTTCAAAAATAAAAACTATGTCTTATCAAGATCTGCTAGGATTTTGAAGCAAATAATCTGGACTGTATTTCACCTATTGTATGTCCGCTGTATCTAATCTATGGCAGCTAATGTGTTTTCAGTCTGCTATAACTGAATTTCTTGGACTGATATCCATAATCATAGTCACTCTGCTCTTTTCTGTAATGGCATTTTCCTTTGTCTCATTTTTCTTCGTAATTATTTCAGTGATAAAGTTTGCAAAATTTTAAGTAGCCATTCCTATGGCTACTTTTTCTTTAAGCTACAGGATTCCTTATTTATTTATTTTTTTTCAAAAGAAGAAAATCATGAAAATGGTTCTTTCAGTTAACAAAACCTAGATATATAGTTGGTGTATCATATACACCCATTTTTTGTTTTTTCCCCCAGGAGTGTCATGACACAGGCAGACCATCTTGTTTGTCAGAACCCTGAAGCCTAGATATTTCCATGTCTGTTTTTCTTTCCATTGCTCCCCCTCCCCCTCCCTTATGTAGTCTAGCTTGTGGCTTCACAGCAAACTCGGTTTCTGCTCCTTGTTTCACCTGTTACCTGCCACCTCTCTCTGTATGTGATTGAATGGAAACAATGGAAAAGAGAAAATGATACAGTTTAGACCATCTTATTCTAAGCATCCCAGTATTTACCACTATAGGTAAAAGACAACCCGCAGGCTTTTATATTCTAGATTTTCGAGGTAAATGTTTTTGATGAATTTTATGAATATCCAATTTATAAAAAATAATTATTCTTCTGATTTAACAATCAATGGAGAGGAAATGATAAAACAACCTATTACCAAATCTAAAATTGGGTCAAAACTGACAGCTTACTATGTAACAAAACACAATTTATATTTTCTGGGCCAGGAAAAGAGAAAAACAAGGTGCAGAGAGAATTCATCTACAATTTAAAAATACTTTACTACAAATGTGCCTTCAATCTATGCCAATTGTTCTTGGATCATTAGAGTCTTTCTGTAGTTATTTTTCTAAAGGAAGAAAGAGAGCTTGCTTGTTGAAAAAGAATATTAGCAGATTCAATTAATTAGGGAAGGACGTGGAACAGATACAAATGGCTAAATATTACAATTTGTGACTCAGGCTTTTGTATCATTATTTTGTGCCTCTGTTTATGTCACTGTTTCAGGCTCCACAGCTGTCAGACAAATGGAGCATGGCTCCGAGGACCTGCGAAAGATGAAACAGCAAGTGGGGCACCGGGCTTCGATAAAGACATGTGGACTTAGTTTCTCCTGCAGTCACTCTGCTCTTAGCCTCTGTGACTGCCAGCTCCAAATGAGATTAATGAGCTTGAGATGCAGGGAGAGTTAATAGAAGTGCTTTGAGTCTTATGATAGAAGGTACAGCTCTGGCCAGGGTTGCTCAGTTGGTTGAGAGTCATCCAGTGCACAGAGAGGTCGCCAGTTCAATTCCCCATCAGAGGCAGCAGATCGAGTTTCTCTCTCACGTTGATGTTACTCTCTCTCTCTCTCTCCCTTCTTTTCTCTCTGAAATCAATGAAAACATATTTTGGAAAAAAAAAAAAGATATGTAAACAAGTCAAGATTATAGCTCTGTGATGTAGAGTTTGCAGAATGTTTTTAAAGCAGAGGTCATGAACCTCAAAAGTCATATATCTGTCCATAGTTTATGACATCATTGCAAAATTTCTGCTACTATTTAGATTTCTCTAAATTTGCAGAAACTTCCACTTTTCAAGGCCATGTCCCAACTGGAACCTGGATCTGGGAGACCAGAAAGAATTCAGTGGCTATGATATAAACAGTTAATATACAAATGAAATTCAATAAAAGACTGCACTAGGCTCCAGGGAGGTCACAGAGCTGGTAGAGATGTGGTGATTTTTCTTCAGTTCAGAATTCTGGGCCCTGGACTGATAGAAAACCTCAAAGGCCAAGGGTACCTCTCCGAGGAAAATGATGCAGTTTTGGCTAGGTGGCATGTAATCTGTGTACACGTCTAACAAATCTACTAGGAAACATCAGAGTTCAAGCATGATGACCTTGACGATAAGGGTGAATTGTACTGGGACGGCCCTTCTAAATACATCCGGTGAAGCTCTAAGCCCTGTAGTTTCATTATTTTATTTGGTCCTCATGACAATGGTTGGTAAGAATTAATTTTATCCCTCTATACAAATGGGGAAACTGAGGTATAGCAAAGTTAAACCATTGCCTATGACCGTGCTGCTGGCGGTTGGGAGAGGAAGCGTTTGAATGCCCCAGCCCGTCTCCACCCCCGAGATGGCACACCGCCTCCGACGTCCCCACTCCACGCACACGTGCTGCAGTTCTCCAGCTTCTGGGAAACGGGCAGACAGGACACAGCATCCTGCTCATAGACTCTGGGTCAGAGAGGAAATCAAAGAGGTCTCTAAAGGGAAGGAGGACGACGTCTCCACGGAACATGACAGCTAACAAGCCTGAACAGAGCTGCGAAGAAAGCAAAATGAAGAAAACTGGCATGAATTATGCAGAGATGTAACCGGAAAGGAAAGACAGGGAGGGAGGTAAAGGAGAAGGAAGGGAGGAAGATTATCACTTAGATTAGTCTCAGCGGTAATCAAAGCAAACTCCAAGGAAACAGTGGCTTAAACAAGGTTTTAAATACTTATTTCTCGTGTTAGAAGAGTCTGTTGCTAGAAGTTCCGGTATTTTAGGGCTGCTAGCAGTATAATCTGATTCAGGTTTTAACATGTAATTAGGGATCCAAAAGGACCATTCCTGTTATAGCCTTATACCCACCTTTTAGGCATCAGGCAACGGGAAGGAGAAAGAAGGGCTTTTCTCCCTTCTCACGGCATACTTCCCATAAGTTAAAGACATTTCTAATTATATCAAAGTGGCCAGAACATAAGCTCATGCCATATCTAATTCCAAAGGAAGCTGAAAAGTAACCTTTAATCCAAGCAGCCATGTGCCTAAAATTAGGTTTTTATTACTTAGGGAAAAAAGGGAGGATTAATATTAGGAGGCAGCTAGTAGCTTCTGCATGACACAAAAGAAAAAACAGTAAATCAAGTCAGGAAAATAATGCGATGCGAAATAAAACATCCAAGGCATGCAAGAGTGTACTCCACAAGGGCTCCATGCTACTGAATGAGTTAATAAACATATCATTTTAGTAAAATGAGAAATCCACTTCAGAATGAGATTATAAAGGAAATTGTAGAGCTAAGAAAGCAAATTGAAAAAACAAACTCATTAATACGTTTTAAAAATAACAGAATAGGTAAGTCTGAAATAGCATTAATAGCATATATGAAAGATTTCAGAGAATCACAAAAAATGCTGAGGAAAATAACAAAAAATACATATATTGGATGGATGTGATAAGTTTACATAGGGACAGGTGATTATTATAACTAGATCACACTGCAAGGTATAAAAATGTTCAACTACTCTATTGTACACCTGAAACTAATATAACTTGTATCGTGTACACCAACTATGCTTAAATAAAAAATAATTTTTTAAAAAATGGAGAAAATATTATAGACATGAAAGAAAACCAGGAAAAATCCAATATAAGGATAGCTATGTCATCTCTGAATTAAGTTTCATATGTAGAACATATTATCTATCCCTTGGGAATCAGCATCGGTGATAGGAGCTGGACAAAGAGAGATTCTCAAGAGTACCGACAACCTGGGGGCAGAGTTGGAAGTTTTTCTTCCACTAAAAACCCTCATAGGGTTTT
This sequence comes from Miniopterus natalensis, assembly GCF_054644295.1. NCBI lineage: Eukaryota > Metazoa > Chordata > Mammalia > Chiroptera > Miniopteridae > Miniopterus > Miniopterus natalensis. Next base: position 25,773,115 of record NC_142093.1, read on the forward strand.
TTTTTTGTTTTTTTTCCTGTTAACTTGGGCAGTGAATCACATTTGTTTACATGAGAGAGGCCCTTCTATAAATGTTGTGCAGAACTTCCTACCATCACCAAATAAAGAAACAACAAAATGGCAGAACCCCACTGGAAGTCAGATGAGTTTCTTTCCATCTGAACTTGTGTGATGCTCCTTGAAGCAGGGTGAGAGTACTTACATTACCTTGGTAGCACCCCTAGAACCTGGAACCAATTTTGAAAAGAAAAGGTCACTATACAGATAGTTACACTTCAATAATAATAATGCCAGATCTTGCATCAGATAAAAATTGACAAAATTATTGCTGTTTTCACTTTTATAAACCAATATATACATATATATACACACATATATATACATATGTAATTTTACTAAAACATATGAAATATATATGGAAGAAATACTTGAAGATTTGCATAAATAGGACAAAAGGCATTGCCCTTGGGAGATCTTTTTTATTCTTCTATTTTTCTACATTCTTCCAAATGTTATAAATTAATACATATTATGTGAATATGGTTGTGTGTATATGTTAAATCAAAGCTTCAAAAATATTTCCCACAGCTTGCCACATAAGAAAATATATCACTGATTATTAACAGGTACATAATATTTTTTGCTGTGATGAAACACAGAAAATAGCAGTAATTCAACTATAATGTATAAAGTGTATATTATGTATAAGGCACTGTGGTAGAAACTGTGGCAGAATAAAAATAAGATATGATTCTTGCCCTTAATAAACTAATTCACCACTAACTTAATATATACAGTAATCGAGATAATAAATAGAGGTTCTATGAACAATAGCCCTGTTTTGAAAATTGCCAGTACATGAGATCACCTGGGGAAATTATTAAAGATACAGGTTTCTGATCCCTTTCCCAGTAGTCCTATGATGACAAATTTACATTTCAGTAAGTACCTCAAGGTGGTTCTGATATGTGATCTTTCAAAGAACACTGAAATAGGTTATATTGAGATGAACACTGATTTTTAAGAGATACTCCCACATTTATACGTCTCTTTTTTTCTGGCTATTACTAGGAATGTATTTGGTCAGCTTGTTTAATCTTTCATCTTCAAATTCCTTATATGTAAATTGAAGTGATCATAATTACTTACATTATAGGGCTATACTGAGTAATGTAAATACTGTCCCTAACTTATCCAGCCAAGCCTAAAGTATATAGCTGGTGCTCTTGGGTATACAGTATGGCAGTTTTCATTAACTCTAAACAAATGCTAGTGTTGGAGAGAGAAAATAAATGCTAAATCTAGTGAAGCTGGGGAGGCAATCAGGAAAGCTTCATGCAGAAAAGGAATTTGGATTGACTCTTGAATGTTAAGCAAAATTTTGATAAACTGAGATTACAGAGAAATATATTCTGGTAAGCAAAACATGGGGGTAAGAAACTGGGCCTGTTTGGGGTGCTCTGAGCTGAAGACATGACTGGAGCAAAGAAAGCTTTGATTGATAAAAGACAAATGTGGAGGCTGGCCTTGTGGGATTATTATAAAGCATCTTGAAAATCTACCTAATGAGCTTTAAAGCACCCTTAAAAAGTGATAAGTTGAACATAATTTGAGCAAGGGCGTAATTAGGGCAGCTAGAGTTTCAACATGATAATTTGCTGCTCACGTAGATGATACCTTGAAGAGACAAGAGGATCAAGGCAGGGAGACCAGTGCACAGGCTATGGCAGGGATTCAAATAAGCAGTTGTGAGTGTCTGAACTCAGGCAGTGAAAAACAAATGGAAAAAATTAGAAACCTATGAGGGGCATATCTGAAAACAATAGAACTTAGGTACAGGTAAGATGTGGAAGTTGAAGAATAAGCAATATAACTTGGCCAAGAGGTTTTGAGGTTGGATGAAAGGAAAGATTGTGATACTGTTCTAAAAACCCAAAACAGAAGAAAAGAAATAATCTAAGAAAAAATATGAAGACTTCAGTTTGAGGTATGCTATGTGGAGGTGCTCACAGAATAATCAGATGGCAATATACAACAGGAATTTAGCAATGCAGGGGTAAGGTTACAACTGATGAATGGAAAAGAGAAAAAAAAGTCAAAGGGTACTCTCATGATGGCAAGAATTTGAAGATACAGGAATGGATATAATTTTTTTCTAGGCATCATCATACTAACGCCAAAGAGTTAATAGTGCTGTGTGCCAGACGTTGTTCTGTGCACATGTCACACTTTAAATCATGTATATATTTACAAAGCCTTGAGAGGAAGGACTATTACTGTCACCATTTTATAAAGTGTGGCTCAGAGAGAGTGAGTACTTGCCGGAGGTCATAAATCTCGATACGTGGTAGTCGGGATATGAACCCAGGCATACAGGCTCTAAAATGTGCTCTTCACCTTGACACTCTGCTGTTCTCAGGAGAAAGTATAGTGTGAGAAGAGGTAAGTCCAAGGCTAGAACCTTCAGGAACATCCATGTTAATCTTGAAGTGGAGAACACATACCCTAACATTAGGCTGGAAGAAAAAATCAGGACAAACAGGTGCTCAAGTTACAAAAGAAGGGTGAAAAAGCAAAGAACAAGAAAGGAAATCTTTGGATCAAATCGGATGTGATTTTAAGTTAGGTCCTAACTTCTATTCTGCCCCTGCTTTTCAGCCTAGCCAGAAAGGTCATTTGTAACACTTAAGGAAAAGCACAGTAGGATATGGAAAGGGGGCAAAACTAAGTGGTGAGAAAACAAATCCTCTGGCTGGGTTGCTGGATGTGTCCATCTACTTGGCTCTTTTCTTCCCACCTGATCTCTCCCAGTTACCTCCCATCATTCTCTATATCTCTGTCTTTTCAGAATTTGTTTTGTGTTGCTTCTTTTTAATTTTTTTAATTGTGCCCTTCTCCACAGTTTCTCTATAATGCCTTCATCTTGGTTTGCATGCAAAGTCTTTATCATAACACAAAATTAACCAAAAAAAAATATTGCGAAACCTCATGAGGCTAACCTTCAAAATAATTCATCTTCTATCTATGTAGACATTATCATCATTAGCCTCTCTTTAATGTCTTTTTAGGCAATATCTGACATTTCAACTGATTCTTCATGTCCATTGTGACTCATGTGTATCATAAACTTGACTCCTTACCTGAAGTATTTTCATCTTAACATATCCAACCCCTTTACTCTGCACTTACGAGCTTAATCCAACTCCTGGCCTTGGAGCCAAGTTTGTGTGCAAGCACAGAATACACGAGAAACTTTAGATTTAGACCTTAAAGGTCCAGTATTAATCTTGGCACTTCAGTTTTCCAGGTAGTATTGGGTGTTTTCTTCCCACGTTCCCAGTGTAAGTCAGGTGTTGGCTAAGGGCTTCTATATCCTTGTAGACGAAAGAACTAATTTACATACCAGCTCCACAGTGGACAATAGACCCCAATTCTTCCCATGGTAGCCTGAAGACCCCTGGTCCTTATTTTCCCTTGACGTCCATTTCCGCCTTCCACACCTTTTCATCCTGTCTTGGTTCCACCTGCCTCCACCCATATTTGACAATCAGCCTTTTATTAGCTTTGATCCATTCAGCCCTTTACTGAATTTGATTAAAAAATCTACTCACACCTGCAGTGCGAGAGAATAATGATTTTTCTGAAGCTTAATGAGGTTCAAGGTGTGGAAGGGATTTTTAACTGAGTCTTGTGTTTTGTTTCCCTTCTTTCTTACTTACCTCTTCCTTTCAACTTATTTTTCTCTTCTCTCTTTTTTTTTCTTTTGCCTCAGGTAGAATTGGATCCACTTCTTTCTCTAAAATCTTGGCCATCACTGATGCCTTTAGTTTCTGAGCTTTTGCCTAGGAATACCTGTTGCTGCTGGCCTTTCAAGCAACTGCAGCGTTCTCCCTAAGAGAGACTTTTATGAATAAAATGTTCTCCATTTCATCACACTTGTGAACGTGTTTCTGGGCTCTTCGAACACACACAGCACGACCCTCTGGTGTCTATAAGTTGCCTTCCAAATGGATTCCCTTTGATTTGTTTGCCTTGAGCAGCACGTTGCTGTAGACCTTTGCCAGTTTAGCCTGTTGACTAATGGTATAACCATCCTGCTTGTGCTATTCGGGAACTCATCCTACCCAGACCCTCACGTGGTCTCTTATCCCTGAGCAACACACACTGAAATAGTTCACTCCTGGTCTCCAGTCCATGTCCTGACACCTGAAATTTGCCTCAGCTTATGGATCTGCTGGGATTTCCAGATTTCACCTTTCCCAGTTTCATTTATCTTATTGCTTCCTGAGTCCAAGTTTTAGTACCCTGGGAATGTTCGTTAAATATTTATAAACAGTGATGAATGCACTGCTTTTCCTGCTTCAGAAGCCAAGGGGCTGGCTACAGCAGTGTGTTTCTCCTACACTGTTTACTGTGCTATGCTAAGATGGCATCCTGGAGTATGTTTAATTTTTAAAATTTTAATTTTAATTTTTACGGTTGACATACAATTTTCACTTAAGGTATAAAACATAGTGATTAGACATTTACAACGTGGTGGGTACATCTGGTACCCATCTGACACCATACGTGGTTATTACAGTATTCTTGACTATATTCCTGTGCTGTACTTTACATACCAGTGACTACTATCAATTTGTAATTCTTACTGCATCTCACCCAACTGGCGACCATCAATTTGTTTTCTGTATCTATGAACTTGTTTCTGTTTTATTTGTTTGTTTTTTTAATTCGACATATAAGTGAAATTATATAGTACTTTTCTTTCTCTGACATGTCACTTAGCATAATAACTACTAGGTCCATCCATGTTGTCAAAAATGGCAAGTTTTCATTCTTTCTTATGCTGAGTAATATTCCGTTGTATATATGTACCACTTCTTCTGTATTCAGTCATCTACACTTAGTGTATTCCTTGATATACACTTAGGTTGTTTCCATATCTTGGCTATTGGAAATAATGCTTGGGTATCTGTATGTCCTTTTTAAAGAAATATCTATTCAGGTCAATTGCCCATTTTTTAATCAGATTATTTTTTTGATTAGGGTGAACTTTTATGAGTTCCTAATATATTTTTGGATATTGACTCCTTATCATTGGTAAATATCTTCTCCCATTTAGTAGGTTGTCTATAAGTTTTGTTGATGTTTTGCTGTGCTATGAAAATGCTTTTAGTTTGAGAAGTCCCATTTGTTTATATTTTATTTTGTTTCACTGGCTTCAGGAGAGATATCCAAAAAAATATTGCTAAGAGTTATTTCAGAGTTTGTGGCCTATGTTTTTTCTAGGTCTTACATTTAAGTCTTTAAACCACTTTGAGCTTCTTGTATTTGGTATATGAAAGTTATCCAGTTTTACTTTTTTTTTCCTTTCATATATCTGTCCAGTATTCCCAACACAATTTAGTAAAGGGACTGTCTTAAACTCATTGCATTGTCTTGCCTCCTTTGTCATATATTAATTGACTATATAGGTGTGAGTTTGTATTCATGCTTTCTATTCTGTCCCATTGATCTATGTGCCTGTTTTTAAGCCAGTATTATGCTATTTTAATCACTATAGCCTTGCAGTATAGTTTTTTATCAGGTTGCATGATATTTCCAACTTTGTTCTTCTTTCTCAAGATTGATTTTGCTACTCAAGGTCTTTCGTGGTTCCATATACATTTTAAAATTGTTGGTTTTAGTTGTATAAAACATGTTTTTGGTATTTTGACAGGGATTGTATTGAATCTATAGATTGCTTTGGGTACTATGGACATTTTAACATTAATTCTTCCTATGCATGAACATAGTATAACCTTTCATTTATTTGTATCTTCAATGTCTTATAGTTTTTCGAGTACAAGTCTTTCACCTCCTTGGTTAAATTTATTCTTAGGTATTTTATTTATTTTGATGCAATTGTAAATAAAATTGTTTTCTTAATTTCTCTTTCTCAGAGTTTATTATTGGTATATAAAAATGTAAGTTATTTTATAAAAATATGTTTTTATTGATTTTAGAGAGAAGAAGGGAGAGGGAGCTAGAAACATCAATGATGAGAAAGAATCATTGAGTGGCTGCCTTCTGCATGCCCCCTACTGGAGATTGAGCCCTACACTGGCTTGGCACAACTGATCTTTTAATACTAATTTTGTATCTTGCTATATTCTTGATTTATGTTTTTAGTTCTTACAGTTTATTGTTGGAATCTTTAGAATTCTCTATATATGGTTTCAAGCCATCTGTGAATAATGACAGTTTTACTTCTTTCTTTCCAATTTGGAGAGAGAGAGAGAAAGAGAGAGAAGAAGAGAGAGAGACAATGATGTGAGAGAGACACATAGATCAGTTGTCTCCCTCATGCTCCCCGACCTGGGGCTGGGGATTGAACCTGCAACCCAAGCGTGCCCTTGACCAGGAATGAAACCTGCAAGGCTTTGGTGTGTGGCTGGCACTCTAACCACTGAATGACGCCATCCAGGGCTACTTTTTATTTTTTTGATGACATGTTTTATATCTTTTTGCTTTATGTGTCCTATGATTATTTGCTGCAGTTTTAGTTAATTTTTCTACTACTATTGTAGTTTAACCTTCATATTAGTTTAAGTTACTGATTCACTGTTATTTTTTAATATAGTTTCCCCCCCCCTGTATTTTCTTATTTTTGGTTATGACCTTTTTTGCATAAAAATGGCCCTATAAAATATTTTTGTAAGGTCAGTTTAGAAATTGTGAACTGTAATTTTTGCTTATCTGGGAAATTATTTATGTCCCATTCAATTCTGAATGATTACTTTGTTGAATATGATATTCTAGGTTGTAGATTGCTCTCTTTCAGTATTTAACTATTTTCTCCCACATCCTTCTGACATGTAAAGTCGCTTCTGAGAAATAACTTGATAGCCTTATGGTGTTTCCCTTGTATGTGACTTGTTTTATTCTTGGTGCATTTAAGATTGTCTCTTTATCCTTAACTTTTGTCATTTTAAACACAGTATGCCTTAGTGCAGGTCTCTTTGAGTTCACCTTGTTTGGAACAATCTATGCTTCCTAGTTCTGGATGTCTGTTTCCGTCCCCTGATTGGGGGAGTTTTCAGCCATTATTTCTTCAAATAGTCTTTCCTCCACTGTTTTGTCTCTTCTCTTTTTGTAATCACTATCATGAGATTTTAGGTTTCTTAATGTTATACTAGAGATATCTTATACTCTCCTTATTTATTTACTTATTTATTTTTGTTTTTCTGTTATGATTGGGTGATTTCCACTATTTTGTCTTCCAGGCCTCTAATGTGTTCTTAACTAATAAACTAATCTACTGTCAATTCCTTTTAAGGTATTCTTTCTTTGAGTTATTGTATTCTTCATGTGTGAATGGTTCTTTATTACATTTTCTTTTTGTTGTTGTTGTTGAAATGCTCTCTGAGTGCCTCTATTCTATTCACATGTTTTGTTGAGCATCTTTATGACTTTAAAAAATTTTTTTAATCAGGAAAATTACTATCTCCATTTTATTAGGGTTTTTCTCCAAATATTTTTCTTGTTCCTTAATTTAGGGCATGTTCTTCTGTCTCTCTATTTTGTTTGACTTTCTGTGTTTGATCCTATGAGTTGGATGAAATAGCTCTCTCTCTGTCTTGAACAAGTGGTCTCTGTTTAGACTGTGTGTCAGGTAGTGTTGTCAGGCCTGTTGTCGTCAGGGCAGGGCCTGGTGTGTTGCTTGGCCTAAAGAGTGCGTCCTGGGTGGAGTAGCCTGGCGTGTGCTTGCTTTTTTGGTTTTCTAAGCTGGGTGGGGCTGCCTGGTGTAGAAGGGGGTTCTCTGTGTTTTCTTGGCATGCCTTGTTGCTTTAACTGTTGTGTTAGCACAGCAGGGCCTGGGTGGGGCTGCTGGGCCTGCTTGCATTTCAGTGGCCCTCCAGCTCTGCCCTTTCTCCAGGTGGGGCTCAGCTGCACCCCATCACTCCATACTTTGCACTCCTGTGTGCGTGTCTTGTTTTAATTGTTCATCACCACAGCAGCGTCTGCGCCAGGCCTCTCTGTGTGCCTGCATCTCAATGCCCTGCTGACTCCAACTTTTCTTCTCATGGGGAAGCACTGCATGCATGCACAGCCATACTTCACCATTTCTGCACTTTTTCCAGGTGGGGCAGGCCTGTGCACAAGCACAGCAGCACCGGACTCACTCTACATGGGACAGCCCTGTGTGTGGATACCACCAAGTTTTGGTAACTCTGTGCTTTCTTCAGGCAGGCAGTCTCACATGTGCATGCAGCAGTGCCTCAGTATCTCCACACTTTCTCTGTATTGAGCAGTTCTGCCTGTGGACCACAGTGTTTCACTAGCTCCACACTCTTCCCAGGAGGCTCAGCCTCATGTGAACACTCGGTAGTGCCCCACAATCTCTGCATTTTATCTGGAAAGGGTAACCCTATATAGGCAGATGCCACAAATTTTGCAAGCTCCACACTTTCTTCAGGGGGGGGAGCCCCACATGCTTGCACAGCCCAGCTGGCTGCTTGGGTGCCTGAAGCAGCACTCTGCTGTATCAATCTCCAGGTGGAGGCACCCCTTGTATGCATACAGTGGGGCCCTCCTCTTTATTTTGGGTGTAGCTCTGGGAGGTGTGACCGGGGGTGCATTACATACCTGCAGGTCAGCCAGAGAAACGAGATGGAGCTGCTGCCCACTGTCCGTGTGCACGGGAAATGGAAACAATGGTGCTCATTAGTTTCTCCACTCGAGTTGTCTCCTCAATTCCTGGGGAGTTTTTGCAGTTCCCCAATCTTCTCTATGCAGCATCTCTTTCTTGTTGTGCAGAAGCTGTTCAGTTCATTCACAGTTGTCTCTCAGGCAGGAATTTCTCTAAATATAGGTATGCATTTGACATGTTTTGGGGTGGAGGGACCTCAGTGCTCACCTACACTGCTATCTTGGACCCAACTCCTGGCCATACCAACTTTATGAAATAAACACTTCAACAGCACCTCACATTCCTGACCTAGTTGTAACTTTTTTATAGGCACCTTACCATAATGGCTTGGTTGGAATAATGTGGGCAGAGTAGTAAAAAGGAGATGGTTCTGGTGAAGGTCAAGAGCCTGGGAAAGTTAAGGATGTATTGAATATGAACACACATAAATTTGGCTTCCACTATGTGTGATGCAGGTAAGCTTTAATCTGAAATCTACTGGCTTATAGCTCCAGGTTCTTCATTCTGTCAGTCCTGTCCCAACTGAAAGCCAAGTGATTAATATAAGAATTGGGCGTGGTAATTATCATGCAAAAGACAGAAACTCCAATTCTCTGATATCCTGGAAATGCTGATTCCCAAAGACGGAAAGCACTGAAATCGTAAGCCAGAATCACCATAACTGCCCAATAATGTCATGGTTTCAAATTGGTGGTTCCTGTAATTAGGCGCATGTTCATTCCATTAGATTTTGTGACAGACATCATGGAAAAATATTTTTATTTTTGATTATAAAAGAGTAGTCAAAGTTAAACATTTATACTGAGTCAAGAGAAGGTGAGCAAAATTAATAAGATTCCCGAACATGCTTTAACTGCTCAAAATCTTGTCATCTTTTCCCTACAGTAAAAGGGCTTAAGATCTTCATCTCCATTGCAGTCATTACACAGCAAAATTGGGAGAGCAACTGATATCATATGTAGAAACACTGGAGCCATTTTGAATAAAAGCAGGGAGACTGAGAGACTATTTCTAGAATCTTATAATTCCTGAGAAGGATTTTAACTATGATAAACATACTGCAGAGTGTTCACGGACTATAGACCACGTATGTATCTCAAAATGCATAGGTAGAAGGTACCAAGGAAAACAAACACCTGAAAACAATATAAAAAAGGTAAGTTGCAACAATATAACTAAAAAGACAAATATATAAAAATACAATAGGATTTCATTAAAGATTAGTTTCATGAATTCTTTTCACTTAAAAAAAATCTCGGATATTTTACTAGACTGTGTGGCATTTTAGGTACTGGCAATTTTGAACTAAGTAACATTTTGAGATAAATGAAGATTGCTGAAAAGAAATACATGGGGGATTTAGAAATAAAATATAATAAACAGTATATTATTAAAAATGAGAAGAGAGTTGTTTATCTGATCTAGCACACGTAGTTCTAATCCAATTAAGGGATTGAATCAAATATTTCATAGTAGGCTTCATAGAATCAAGCAAAATCCCAAGATGAGAAGAAAAATTTACAAAGGATTTGGAACTATTGTGTATTAATTCACAAAAAATGGTATTACTAAATAGAAAGACTCCTGAAATGTTTTGAATTATTGTGACAGAATGAAAAGATGTATAAATCTACACATAGAAGCCTTGGGCTATAGGATTGGCTCTGCCTTTTAATAGCTAACTGACTTTGGGCAAATCAACCTCTTCGAGGCCCAATTCCATTACTATAAAATGGTTGAGAATAATTTCCCTGACAACTTTAAGGGTTTGTGTGTTTTTTTATAAGCATCAAATATATCAAAACCTAATAATTGGTTTCAAATTCATTAGGGCTGTAATGAGTTCTAAAAATGTAAAGTATCATTGAGAAAATAGCTGTACTTCTTTTTAGAAGGCCATATATTTAATCTTTTTATGAATTGAGTTTTGCAGAGATAATACAATTTTAAATGTATTAAAAGGATATGCTATTTAAAAGCATCTTATGGGAAATCACTTTGTTAAACTCATAATTATCTAGATTTTTATATACTAGATTCTTTTAAAGTCAGATATATGGAAAGGGCCAAAATATGGAACATTTTACACTATAATAGTAAGAAAAAAATAATAGTTTTAAGAATGTTGCCTTAAAAAATGAGAGCCTTTTCTACTTTGGTTTTTTCACTGCTCACACTTTGTTGAAGTCAAATTTATTCATTTGATTTAGATTTTATCATTTTTGTGCATAATAAGCTGATAAGCTTTTTAGGTATTCCACAGGAACAGGTGGAAGGTAGTGAGGCATACCAACCTAACAGAGCCCTTTAGCCTCCAATTATTTCATTTGTTTTATTTGCTGATACTTACTTTGGGAAACTTATAGAGTGTGTACCTCATGTTTCTCATATGTGCATTAGGTTCAGAGGTATGTATTTAATAAATTTTAATTTGAGTGTCTTCAGTGGTTAAATTGTTAATGTAAAATTGTATAATCCCACGACAACCCATTTCATTCCTCTAAGTAGTTCAGTCCACCCCTAGGTATTTTTCTCTTCTATATTTTATTCTTTATGAAAAATTTAATTGTAGAAAAACTTATATTTTTTTACAGTTTTAATATATAAATCACATGAGAAAAGCAAAGTTTAACTTTTTCTCCCATGACATTCTTTGCACCTGTGCTTACAATTGTTGGATTTATTTTTACACAGATGACCTAGCAAAAATCACTGAAAACTTTGGATCAAGTATTTTTTGCTTGATTTCTGTAAAGATTATTATAGACTTGAATGATTTACAGAAGTGAAGTGTTCACTCTTTCCAAGAAAATACTCCTCCACATATATCTGCCAAATGTTATAACTATTGTTAGAGGTTAGTAACCCCTGATGTGTAATCATGGGGCTTTCGGGATCTATGCTCCACAGTTCAAGAATCCTGGTCTGTTTACTAGGAAATCTTATAAAGTCACCATCTTTGAAACTTTGTACATTTTTAAGGTAAGCTAAATTACGTAGACTTTAATTTAGACATTGAAGAGAATGTGGGTTATTTCCCCATTATATTTCCAAGTCATGAGTTAATATTAAGAAAGAAAGGATATCTATAATGAGGTACCAAATGGATTCAGCGCTCATGGTCAAACCTTTTTCTATGGAAGAAGAGAAAAAGCCCACTCATGCTGTCCTGTCAGATGATTCTCAAAGGCCAGAATTTTAATACAGTTGCCAACTAACGGACTAAAACATACAGAAAGTAACTGATGGGTCATCTGATTTCTAAAAAGTCACTTTGCTTTTGTGAAGAAGGAAAAAGTTATATGAAAAATGGACAACTGTATTTCCTTAGACACTTGTGTTTTGTATTTTTACCTTTTGAATTGTTTTCTCAAATTTATTATTATTATGGAAAATAACAGTATGCAAGTAACCACCTTTTCTTTGCAGTTAGTTGTGCTAGGCACAGGGGTAGTTTTTATTACCCTTGCTGCTCTAAGAGGTTGGTATTGTTACCTTTACTTTACTAATGAGAAAAGGGAGACCGAGAAATCAGGTAACTTGTAGCTAGTAAGTGAGAGTGTTGGAATTTAATTAGAGACTTACTTAACTTGAATTACATTGTTATAGAGAAAACCATATTTATGAAATCAGCATTTTTGTTGTTTTTAACTAGTCCTATGAGTCTGTGGTTTCGTGTACAGCGAGATTAACAGATGTAAGCAAAGGTACATTTTAAGTGGCTGTATCTTTAAGCTGATGATTGTAGAGGCCCTTACTGAATATTACAATCCAGCAAAAACAGGGTCAGTACTCTTTCCCTGCTTGTCTTAGGATTGATTTTCTTTCTTTAATTTATATTTATTGTTGAAAGTATTACAGACGTCCCCTTTTCTCCCCTCACTGATCCCCTCCACCCAGCGTCCGCCCCGCCCTTCATTTTGTCCCCAAATGATGTTGCATACACTTTTTAAAAATCAATAAATCCACAGTTGTATTAAGAAATATTTTATTAACAAAACAGTAAATTCCACTTGCTTAGCATTTCCAATAATGGATAAATTGGCCTTGCAACAGAAAAACGAAACAAAACCAAACCCTTAGATACCCAGTCACACAGAGCACTAGAAGGGGAGGGTCATGTGGCCTTTCTTTGATGTCTTAGGGATTGACCACATCACACATTATTGTAGTATTTGTGTGTTTGTTTCTTTTTAAAAAAGGCAACACATTACATGGATAAAAAAGAAGCAGACTCAATCAGAAAAGTTACAGTCTAGAGATGAAATCAAATTTATGCCAGGTAGTGTGAAATCCTCTATTAACTGCAAACTATGCATGGAACCCTGATACTTTTGGTATGAAGATACTTGAGATTTTATTCGTGTCTTTTTCTCTCCCTAGCTCATGTTCCTCTCTTTCTCCATTTAAAAGAAAGAAGAAAAAAATTGCTAGCTTTTGTGTAGGCCAATAGCATTAGTAATATTTTTACTGACAGTATTAGATTACATCATTGCATGAAATTTTTAGATTTATGCTGGAAAGAAACATTGAAATCAATCCCAAACAACACCACTCCATAGATATACTGCTTAAAAATACCATTTTTTATTTTCTACCATAGTTTAGAATCTTTCCAGATGGAACCTAGGTCAAGTTCTGTAGATCCAATGGAGCAACCATCGTTTTTTACAACCTCAAATGTAAATTAGTGGTTTTATATTTACCTTCTATCTCACTGGCTTTCCCTGAGTAAGGCTGAATGAGAGGGGGTAAAAAAAAGACATGAATTTTTTTAACCTAACAAATTTTTAAAAAAAATTTCTGAAACACGAGTAATGGATTACATTTTAGTTTTATACCTCTACTTTCTGGGTCATGAAAAGCCTTTAAAACTTCTCATTTACAACAATTACTTGGCAACCATAGATAGTGGCGATTTGCTATGTTTCTAAGGTGTATGTCTGAAATCCAGGCCACTTCTTGGCTTTTTTTTTTTTTTTTCATCAACTAAAGTATTACAAAAGATGTTTTGCATTTTTTTGCCTTTGCTGATTAAAGCTAATTGTAAAGGTGTTCTTCTCGTCTATGAAATCTAATATTATTTTAGGAGATGTTAAAGTAATGCAATCAATTTATACTGAGGCATCACCTTCCAATAATAATGCATTTTTTTTTGCATTACCTTCTCATACCGATAATTTATTGCTATGAACATCATTGAAACCATATGCAAAAACAAGTGTATAATCTATTCTTTCCTACTATTTAATATGTTAAACTAAAACTATATTTAATGATATATGTGTAAAACCACAAAAGTTAAAATGTAGTCAATAATCAACAAATAGAGAATGGTGTTTTTTTTAAATGAATAATAATACAGAATCAAAAATTACTGAAAATACTTTCTTAGTTGAGAAACTGTTTACTTTCCAAAATGTTTATCATGCACATTAGGTTCAGAGAAAAAAAATAATTTTATTGGAAACAAAGTTTTCAATTGCAGCAACCAGGGTTAAGGTATATATCAACCAATTTTGCTTCTGTAACCTCCCATATAATGGTTCATATCCATGCAGTAAGATACCACTGATATTCTATTTGATTAGAAAAGGTTCCATTTCATTAGGAAAATATCTTCTTGGGGTTTCTTGGGATTATGATCTCAATGAAGCAAATCACCCCATCTGTCATTGATACCTTGGCACAACTATCTTCCTTCCTGCTTTTCAATTTGTCAGTAATTATTTGTTAGTATATGTATGTTTGGGTATTTCATTATATCTGATGGATTACTCTGGATTTGTGTGTGTGTGTATGCACGCGTGTGTGTATCGTTGATTGTGAATAGCGAATGCATGTGGGAACTGTGAGTATTTTGGGGAGAAAAAAGATTATAAGATACATATGTATATATTTTACCTTCTAATTCAAACCTTTCATACAAATACTAAAACTTAATTGCAACAGAATGAAGGCTGTACATGTAAGAAAAAAAAATGTAGCTGAATCTTTTTATATACATTCATACATATCTTTCTTAGAATAAACACTACATTGTAACTTTATTTAAAAAAGTAAGTAATTGTGGCAATTTATAATGATGGCAAAAAATAAAAATAAAAATAAAACAAAACCCAAACCCTGAAATAATTGTTGCTCCGATGTCATAAAACTCCCTCTACTTAGCAACACTTATAACATTGAATTTACCAAAAATGGCTGAAGAGCAGAGATATATTTTGCATTTTCTATACAACAGGCTATAAAACGTCACTTACCACAGTCCAGAAAGCACACAGAGATGGGTTTTATATAAACATATGTAATAACATATTAAGCGTGCATGAAAATTTCCCAATGATTGCATCTATGCCCTCCTGTTTTTGTTTTGAAATTTTAGTGTGAAAATCTGCCTTATATTCCACATTGTTGAAATTAAGGCCTCCATTCTTTTTTCTCCCCCCCCCCTCACAATCCTAAAGGGGCTTTTTGAACGTGTTCCTGCGCAAGTCTCCCCAAAAGCCAGCGCTCGGTTCCGCGCAGGTTCCGCCGCCCGGAGCCGCCCACAGCGCTGGGGGCGCCCCGCCTCCGGGGCCGGGCTCGGGCTCCGCGGGTCACCGGCGGGTCGCTTCCCCCGCTGCGCTCCGTGTCGTTTCCGCGCGGTGCCTCGACGCCGAAGTCCTCCCTCGCTTTATGAATGCGTGCGGTCATCTGTGTCTTTTAGGAATGTTCCAGCAACATAAAGACAGGCAGAGTGAATGAAACACTGTGGAGGTGAGGGAATTTATTGGCCCCTGTGTTTCTGTTGTGTCTGCATTTTTTTCCCTTTTCTTTTTTTTCTTTTTTGGAGAAACAAGAGCATGGGATACTGGTTTGGATTTGTTAAAAACGGCCTGGGTCCCGCCCGCATCCCGCCCGGGGTGCTCCGTCGAAGGCGCGGGCGCGGGCGCGGGCGCGGCCCTACACGTAGTACTCCTTGTCCTTGTTCTTCTTGCCCTTGGCCGCGCCCTTGGCGCCCGGCGCCTTCTCCTTGACCACGGCGCCGTTGGGCTGCGCCGAGTTGCTGATGTAGTTCCGGCTCTCGTCCACGTGGTACGAGCCCTCGTCGCGGTTGCGGTACTTGTACATGGCGTAGAGCAGGATGAGGATGCAGAGCGCCGCGGCCGCCACGATGCCCACCACCATGCCCGTGGTGCTGCTCGACTCCCGGATCACCTCCGCCGAGCCGGGGTACGGCTCCCGCCCGCCGGCGCGCGTGGGGTTGGCTGCGGGGCGGGCGAGAGAAAGCGCAGTGAGTGCGGCTCGCGGCGCGCACGCCGCCCCCCCAGCCCGGCCCCGGCCCGCCCCGCCCGCCGCCCCGACCGCGCCCGCGGCTCCCGGAAAGGGCGCTGCCCGCGCGGAAGGGCGGCACCCCCCCCCCCCCCGGGGCCCTAAAAGCTGGGACAGCGGGAAGGCCCCTGGCCCGAGGCTTGTGGCCGCCTTTCCTTCCTCCCCAGCCCACGGCTCACGAGGCCCCGCGCAGCTCCGCGCGCCCTGCAGGCCGTCCACGTGGGTTGGAGAGCCGCGGCCCCACCTGGGAAGTAAGATCCCGAGGGCCCCTCACAACACGGGGGGCAGCTCGGGGCGTCTCGAACAGTTGATAAAGTCGTGATTTCAGTTACATCTTTACGAACTGAAAGGAGGCGGATCCCTGTTCGGCTGGAGCTTTGTGTGTGCACTAAGGGTATGTCGGAGGTGACCCATCCCTTGGTAGCAGGTGACAACCGAAACTCCACTGGGAAGGTTAACATCAGAAACTGCTTTTTCTCGGTTTTATAGACCATCGAGATTGGTTTTGAGTCAAAATTCAGTGCCTAATAGATGATGATAAATAAAGTAGACTGGCTAAGCCCACTTTTATTCAACTGGCAAAACCCTTTTCAAAGTATAAAGAGCAGAAAAGCGCTTCCTTTGGTACAAGAAATGGATTATAGGGCATTTTAATGTCTTCCCAAGGCTTCCCCAGGCGCTGGAATTGATTACATATGGGGAGAGAATGTCCTGGGATTTAGCTTATAGATCAGGGGAGGCGAAGGGTGACTCTTTTCTTCTACATAATACACTTAATTTTTTTTCGAAGGAATTTAAAAGAGTAGCAACTGTAGAAATATAAGATTCTATCCCATTTCTGCCTGACCCTGGGTCATTTTTCTATATGAATTGTGTTTTCTTTCTCTGAATCTCCATCTTTTCCCTTTTCTTACCAAAAAAACAAACAAAAAACAAACAAAAAAACTTTTCATAGGTAATAAATTTTTCAAAACGTTATTCCTTGTAAATTATGCAGAATGAATTTAAATAATCGCCAGATCGCACACTT
Source organism: Miniopterus natalensis (assembly GCF_054644295.1). Lineage (NCBI taxonomy): Eukaryota > Metazoa > Chordata > Mammalia > Chiroptera > Miniopteridae > Miniopterus > Miniopterus natalensis. Next base: position 25,790,151 of record NC_142093.1, read on the forward strand.
ATGAGACACATGGGCATGTGTATGTATGGGGGGGGGTGTGAATGTATGCACACACCAGAAACTGAGCAATTCAAGGCTAAGATTGTGCTTTTACTTCACTGTCATTCAACATCATTTAGCAATTATTTTTTTAAATATTTCTACAAAAGCTCCTATTACTGGGATCCATTTACTAACCGTAACTCTATGCTGCTTTATAATTTCATTTTCAAACCAAGATTTCTGTCCACATGTGAGTTTCTTGCTGTCATTTTCCTTTCCTTCTCCAAACAAAGCCTTGCAAATATAGTCACACACGGTAATAGCGTTCAGTCTCAAAGCAGCAGGAGGCTGTGTTCTGAGCTACAAAATGTAGCAGGCGAAACCTTTCTAGGTTGTGTATGTCACCGCTTGTTTTACAAAAGAGCAGGTAACATTGCTGAATAAAAAGCCTTGGCATTGCTTCTGTGACCAAGGTAGAGGAGACAAAGACTGTAATCCACAGCACTTGATTACAGGAAATTAATTTCCTCCGAAGAAAAACAGAACCGATGGCAGGAACCCTGTCACCACCTGACAAACCAGGGGCGGCATTTTCTCTTGCAAATACAGTCATCTTTGCCAAAGTCTGCCAATTAGCTCAGCTGCTAACTTTCACTAAATGACAACTTTCTACCTGCTCGTTTGGAGGAGTATTCCTTCACCACCGTGTCCCAAGAGCTGAAAAGGAGATTTTAACTTAAATGGTACCTAAATCTCTTCTCCCCACCAGGTGGGATGCTTTCATTTTAAACACATGTTCATAATTATCTCACTTTGTCTACCTGTCAGAAAAGAATGGGGAGAATGGAGGTAAAGTCCTGTTCATATAGCTCATGTAAGTCTCGAGAGTTTTAATGGAATGCTGGGTTTAAATAGTTTATACTAAGAATATATATGTACATGTTCTCCAGTTAGGAGTTATTATCATAAGTGGACTATCTTATTCAAGAATTTTAATCTTATTTGCTTAAATATTTCTGATATGTTTTCACAGCAATGGTATAAGTAGCATGTCAACCATTTGAGGTTAAAACTAAAGTAAGATTGTAAAGACCAAAGAAAAGGCTCAAATGCTTCAATTTTGCCATATAGCAGTTTGATAAACACCTCCTATTTAAGGAAAATACTTGTATTTTTTGCAACTCCAGACAAAATGTTGATTAAGTCACATGCAGGCCTAAAAATGGCTCTGTAAGCCATATGTACATAAAGATGCTAAATATCATGTTTTTTGAATAACCTATTAAAAAAAACACCCAAAACTCAAGGAAGAAAGATTTGTATTCTTTTCTCCCCCTAATTAACATTAAGAAATTAATACTCACCACATCTATGATTATAGGCCTATTTGGAATATGCAGTTGCTTTTTATGTCTAGTTGATTATTTAATAACTTTTTTTCTGTTTATGCTTCAAATCTGAAAGCTAAGTGATATTTTTCTTAACTTTTGTGCTAAGATCAGAAGTGTTAATAATAATAAAGGATTGGCTAGCCCACTAAAGTGTTAATGAGACATCTCTCCTAGATGTGCAATAAAAAGCTAGAGAAATTTACATATATTCATGAATTATAAATGCAGCTTCACTTATTGATTGTCATTAATGGTTTATTTTGATGATCACTGAAAAATGTATGAGGAAATTTTATAGTAATTTAAATGTAGAGATTAGTATAAATGGCTAAAAAAATTATGCCTTCTCACATAATTTGGTTAAAAATGTTACATAACAAAGAAACATAGTCATCTTTTAACCATATATGACAATGTGAAAAAAATGAATTTAAACAGGGAAATCCATAAATAATTTTTATATGTCATGGACTTGTGAATTTTGCATTCCCTTTAAACTCCATAATAAACTAAATCAATACATTTTAGATAATTAAAGCAATCTACATTTTTTTCCCCTAGCAGTGCTAAAAAACAAAGGAACTACAATTTACTTTCACCCCATTACCCTTTCTTTGACCCAACACGTGATGAGAACATTTAAAAAACAGGTAAAAGATAAAGGATGGCCCTGCCCGGCGTGGCTCAGCGGTTGAGCTTCGACCTAGGATCCAGGAGATCGGGGTTCGATTCCCGGTCAGGGCACATGCCCGGGTTGCGGGCTCGATCAATGACTCTCATCATTGATGTTTCTATCTCTTTCTCCCTCTCCTTTCCTCTCTCTGAAATCAATAAAGATATAAATATATTTTTTAAAAAAATAATAAAGGAGGGGAGCTAAAAGAATGGCATTCATACAAATTAGCAATAAGTCCTTGAATGGTCAAAGTTGACTGATTTGTAGGTAAAACTAAGCAAATGTAGTCCAATTCATTATATCAGGCCCAGAAGCAAAAAGAGCCCAGGACAATGGAAAACTTCAGCAGGATTGATGATGGGCAGGCAGATAACTACTACTCAGTGTGACTAGGAATAGGCAAGTATTCGCAGTGGTGGCACATATATTTTGATTAGAGGCTAGGGCACTAGCAAAAAAAAAAAAAAGTAGATGAAATATTCTAAGCATTTAGTTCCATTTATGTCTTCTATTTCAATAATTCTATTCACATAGTGAGGTCATGAATTACACACAATTTATGTGAACACTGTAACTATAGATTATTTTACTTATTAGAGGTTTCCCTCCTAATTCTGCCTATCTCTGTTTTACGGAAGGATGCCCAACATCACGTACCCCTAAAAGTCCCCTGGAAGGGTGTGTTACTGCTGTGTCTATTACTTGTGGGGAAAGCATGTATGAACACCTTACTGGCCATATGAAGACTCGATTGTTGCTGGTATTTTTCCAGCATCATTGCCTGAATGAGTCAGAAGCTGTTCACTGTACTGGCAAGGACAAAGAACTGTCACAGGGACTTAACCTTTTTCACATAAGCCACTTTTTCAGCCAGATGGTTATGGAAATATTCCTGGGACCCTTGGACAGACAGTGTTCTCTTAAAGAACAGAGGAGAATGATTTTTAATTCTATTGCTCTTACTCTGCCTCTCTCTCAAATATTTGGCAAGATCTGATGGTTTCTAGAAGTTTTTCACTTGGTCTGCTTTGGCCCAGATTTATTGAGAAGGCTCTATGCTAGCTCTATGAATTTGGTTGTTTTCCATTGTCTAATTAATATTGTGATTACTTAGGCAGACATAGCCTTTCCAGTGTTAGGATAGTCATTGACATATCTCCATATTATGCCCTAACACAGTTTATTCACATCGGATAATAATTCACGGTGGAAAATGCACAGTAAGTGCAAGACATATCCCAGTGCCTTAGCATATAAAAATCATAATAAATGTATATGTTGCTTTGCATAAAAGAATTAAAGGTGAAATATTTAAAATTTTAACTTATCCTTAAATTTGCTGAGATAGTTATTTTAAACTACTACAACAAGAAGTTGTCCTGATGAATATTCTTTCTTTTTGACAGTCCCTGGCACTGTACCTGTGAAAGAACGTCATATCCCCAAATAGGAACTAATTTAGGCCCAGTTAATAACACCGCGAGACAAACCTGTTTAAGAGACACATTACGCTGTAGTACAGAGAATGGTTTGTGGCAGGTCTCATTTCTTCCCAGCTCCTCGGCCCTCTGTCATCAACCCTAGGCCCCTCTCTATTCCTCCTCCTTCATCCCCCTCTGTACCTGTTCTGTGCAACTCTCTCCCAGCTCAACTTATCCTTGAAGGTGGCTTTCAGAGAGCTCAGTGGGTGTGTCCTTGCCCACACTCAGGTAAATGAAGGTCTGGCCAGCCGGGGTCAGCACTCTTTGCCTCTGGGGTAAATGCACTATTCATCAAGGTGCTCAATGAGTGAGAAAACTTACTGCCAAGTTCCTAATTTCAAAGCATAATATAATACAGTCCTTACTGGCAAAAATATCTAAATGTCACTGGTGGTTCACCAGAACGTGGTCTTTGTGCTTTATATTGGCATGTTTGACTTTACAATTTAACTTCCTAAATATATTTAGATAATAAAATTAGAAACTTTATCAAATGAAATAACATCATCAAGCAAAAAGGAAAACTCTTATTATGCAGATGGGGATCTGAGGAGCACATTAAGCCGTAAATACAGGCTTTGTCCTAGAGCCTATATTTATTGACTTGTCACTGTTTGTTTGTATCTAGTCATAACCTTAGTCAATGCAAACCTGGAGTATAAAGCCCACATTTACTTAGCAAGATGACTCACAACTTAAGTTCTAAAATGACTATGCATTATGAAAGGTAAATTTTTAAACATTAATGTATTTCTCCAAAAAGGTTTCACTTTGCAATGGAAAGCATTTGGCATCCTTTGGTGGCTCTTTCCCAGACTGGAAACATAGCAATCAAATATTGCTGTTAAAAATATAATAGCTCTTGGTTTATGTTTTTATATCACTGCATGAGAAATGATGCTTAAAGTCCTAATTCCTGTCACATATAATGAGGGTTTAGTGGATGATTGTGGGACCTTGTATTTCCATTGATGAGTTCACCAAGGCAATAACCATGCCATGAGATGCTCTTTTTATCACTCAAATTGTCATTTTTATGAAACTATTTTGTATACTTGGATGAGCTGTTCTTTCACTGTAATCTTATTATATTTATGTTGTTTCCAAAGTTAGCTTTGTAGGGCGAGACTGTAGTTTCCAGGCAATTTTTATTGCTGGTTTTATTTCTTCAATATAGACTGTTAGTGTATAGGTACGTCGTCAACCATGACCTTGTCACATCAAGAATGAAGCAAGAGTTTCACTATATACTGATGACAATGAAAATCCAGCCTTTGAGCTTCAAGAAAAAAATGTAAGAGACTTCCAATCTTAAGAAATAATAAAGAAGAAAACATACCAATGATAAAAAATGGAACATGAGCTATATATTTCAGATCAGGGGGTTTATATAAAAGATCATAAAACTCCATAAGGCGCTCTCTCTCTCCGTATATATATATGCCATTCTGCTACCAGGAATTGTTAGATATCCTGTCTTACAATAATCCTTTTTAAAAACTATTATCAAGATGCATTTATTGAAATTTTTTTCTCACTAAGAGTCTTTAAGAGGTCTTTCTGATTTTATCATAGATTAAATTAAAAGTAATCAATTTTAAATTTCTGTCTCCACCCCATGTAGGAAAAGGAGCTGCCTAAAATGATCTCATTCAGCCAGAGTTCTGTATTGTGTTTTAATAGATGTGCAAGTTATTATAATTCTAAGATAGCCTTGAAAATGGTTTCAGGTTTATGGGGAAAGATTTTACTTTTTCAGTATTCAATTTTATTAATACTGTGAAAAGAAAATTGGAATTGTAAGCTCCTGGGGTGTTTGTGAATTGAGATTAGCACAGTTTTTCCCCTCCATCTCCAAAAAATACAGTTTATTATTTTCTTTTTCTATTTTAGTGCTTCAGTACAGTGTGGGTCAGAAGAAACTCTAATGCAACTATTCACAAGAATACCTGTTTAAATACCACAGTTGCAAGAAAACAGGTAGGCAATGATTTATACGGCATATGCTAATATTGACACGCTATGGTGACGAATGCTGTCAATCACTCTCTTTCTGCCAAAGACATGAAAAAAGAGTGGAGAGTAATCAGGTGAAAAGTGGGCAGAACAGTGTTCTAATGAGAAGTAACATGTGGAATGACCTCAAGGAAGGAAAGGGTTTGCTTTTCAGAAACTAAACAAAAGCCAGAATTGGGTATAGCACTGTGAGTTTTCTGGGACAATGAGAAATAAATTTGAAGGTAGACTTGAAATTTAACACAGAGATCATGGGCCATGCAATGAAATCATACATGCTGAGATCAGCACATTTGACTCCATAAGTAATAATTTTGTGTGAAACAAAGGTGTCACTAACAGAGTAAAAATGCAAATGGGAAAGGGGTGGAGAAATATTTGCAGTCCATATGAAAGATAAAGAGTTCATATCTCTACATACAAAGAGCACATATCAGTTGATTGAGAAAAAAAAAAAAAAAAGACAACCCAATAGAAGAATGGACAAAAATACACACAGTCAATTGGAGAACAGAAAACCCAAATAGGTGATTAAATGTAGGACCAGATGCTCAGTTTCACTAGAATAGAAGTCAAAATAAAATAAGATTTTTTTCAACCAAGAAACTTAAAGGAATAGAGAAGAAAGAAATAGAGGTATGGTATAGTGGTGATATTGCAAATGCTACAGGGTGTTTGTTATAATGTTGTTTGTGAGGAGTAAAGAAAAAGGTTAGGGAACATTCGGCAGCGATGTTTTGTTGAATAAATGATGGCACACCCATAGTTTAGAATTTTAATAGAGTTAAAAATAGTTGAGTTATAGTTTAAAATAGTTGACCTGAAGGATGTCCGTAATATATTAGGAAAAGAGAAAAGTGAGTTCAATTCGTATAGCATGCTTCCATTTTATAAGGCGAGAGAGAAAAACAACCCTGTATTTATATGTTTATAGAAACATGGTGAAAGGTGTGTGAGAGTCGTGCCAAGTAGTTACCATTGGTTAATGTATGGAGGTGGGGGGAAAAGGAAAGAAAATAAAATTAAGTAGAAAAAATTAATTAAAAATTTCCAACAAATATTATATTGAGTTAATTTACCAGGGGCCATATAAGACATAGAGGATACCATGGTACCCAAGACAGCCATGGCTTCTATCGTCTTAAACTTACACCATATGGTTTCACTCATATGTTGGATATAAAACCAAAAGCAACAAATGAACAAACAAGAAAAACAAACAAAAACTCATAGATGATGGTTACCAGAAGAAAGGGTGGTGAGGGGGTAGTAAAAGGTAAAGAGGGTCAAATATGTGGTGACAGAAGAAGATTTGACTTTGGGTGGTGGGCACATGATACAATATACAGGTCATGTGTCATAGAAATGTACACTTGAAACCTATATGATCTTATCAACCATTATCACCTCCATAAATTTAATTAAAAAAAGAAATTACTAAGAGATTATAGTTACTGATCCAAAAGGGATTTTAAAAATGAGAGTTTCTATATAACTCTTCAATGCATTTAAAAATAAAAATAAAAAACTTACAGTATCTTGGAAATAAAACAGAGTATCTAATAAAACAATTTTAAGTTTAAAAAATTCAATAGCACAAGAAGGCTTAAAAATTGGGTATTAAGAGAGATAATAATGAGGGGCAGGCTTTTGAAATAAAGAGCTCTCTGAGTTGAAGGATTTGGGATGACACTTCCAGGACACCGATCAAGGCCTGCACTGACCCCTGAAAAGCCACAAAGGATTTCTGAAGAAGGAAGACATGAGCGGGTAAAAACAGAGTCAAGAAGACTTATCGTTCGTTTCTGTCGGTTTCTTCTCTTCCAGAAAAGATTGCTAGTCTTTGATAGTTTCTGGTGACTCTATTTCTCTTTCTACCATTTCCCTCGCCTTCCTGCATCCAATGAAGATAGAACACACTCACTGAAAAATGTGTGTTTTTTGACTGATTAGAGGAAGAGATTTTTGTAAGTTTATAAATTTTCAGGCATAGACTGGGGTGAATGTAACCATTTAAAAAGTGCAAAAGAACTTATATGAATAAATGTATAACCCATCGACACAGACAATAGCAAAGGCCTGGGAGTGGGGAATACAGGGTGCAGGGGATCAAGGGGGGGAGAGGACATCTGTAATACATTCAATAATAAAGATAATTTTTTTAAAAAAGTGTGAAAGACCTTTGATTTCAAAGTCTTAGTAATGGTAATAAGCAACTGGGCAAGATGATGGCAGTAACATTGCATATCTTTTTATAAAATATTTTTACCTCAATACTTTCCTAACTTCCAGCTCCTATAGTATCTTCAGTAAAAGAAAGTAAATATGATATTGATTTAATTAAACGAGAAATCACTTTTCCTGTGCTTAAGTGAGTTGGAATGACTGTGCATCAATGCAAATATCCTATCTGCATTTATTTCCCTATGTCTCCAAGTAATATGTACTTAACGGCAGTGACTAAGTCACTTTTTAAATTAAATTTATTGGGGTAACACTGGTTAATAATGTTGTACAAGTTTCGGGTAAAATTCTATAATACGTCTTCTCTATCTTGCATTGTGCACTCACTACCGAAAGCCTCGTCTCCTTTTGTCACCGAATCTTTGACCCCCTTCACCCACTTCATCCCCCCAGCCTCCCTTCCCCCTGGTAACCACACACTGTGGCCGGTGTCTGTGAGTTTCTTTGGTTTGGTTGTTGCTTTCTGTTTCGTATCCCACATATGAGTGAAATCATACGGTTCTTGTCCTTTGTCTGACTTACATCGCTTAGCATGATACTCTCAAGATCAATCCATGTTGTTGCAAATGGAAATACTTCATCATTTTTTATATGTAAAGTCAGGCATGTTAGCAGTCTCCAGGTCTCCAGTTTGAGACATTTAGGTGCCTTATTTACATCAACATCATCTGACACTCAGCACCGCAAACAGTTGAGAACTAACTTGGGACTCTTTTCTCAAATTCAGCAGAGTAGTTGTAGAAGTTTCTAGGGTATTTTTTATTCCTGCTGAGATCTGAGTGATAAAGTTGAAAAGGTCCTCATCAGTTAGGTCAAACTTTCCATAATTGTCAAGCAGGAGAAAAACCATACAGGCAATAATTGAGAAAACCCATTTCAAAGTTAGAGAGCCTGGAGAGTCTCTGTGTTTTTCATCAAAATGTATTACATTTCAGAAAATGCGAGAAGAGCTATATTTTGAAATGTAGATGACACTCTCCATTACTCATTTCTACTCCACTAAACTCTTCCATAGCAAAATAGCTTCTTTTCCTGGAAACTCACTGACTAAAATACCCAGAAATACATACACCCAGAAATCACTTGTCTTAAGATGCATTTCACATTTTAACATATAGAAAGCTTAACAATCAATCTTTACACAAATCCAGGGGACTAATTCTAAGGAATCCTCAAATCTGAAAGGGAATTTGGGGGGAACTTGATTTATAGGAAGACAATAGTGGCACCATAATTATAACTAGAGTAATGGGAGTGTGTGTGTGTGTGTGTGAGTGTGTGCGCACTTGCACATGAATGCAGCATTCCTTCCAGTTCTCTCATAGAAGTAGCCAGTCACCTTCCCCTCTCCCCCTCATAATTTATAGGTAAAGTCAGGCTTTTGAAGAGCTCCAGGAAAGATTTCATAGCACCTTGAGGTTAACTTACTTAAATATGTTGAACTGTCAAAACCCTCTTTCTTAACTTCCTTCCAAATATTGCATGGATTTACCCTTAGTAGATATATTTTCACATGACTTGATTGTCAACTGATGCTCAACATGGCTATTATGATTTCTGACTCAATGCAAGGCTTAAATTCATTTTCTCATTTAATTAACAGCTAATACCTTTATTGAATTATTACTATATGGCAGGTTCTGTGCTGTGCACTTTACACAAATCATCTAATTTATTCCTCATAACAACTCTGCCATGCAGGAGTTATCACTCCTTTACAGGAAAGGAAATGAGTCACAGAGAGGTTATGTTATTTAGGCTTTACAAGTGGCACAGCCAAAGTTTGAATTCAGGTATGTCTGTTCCAGTTTTATACATCCACCGTGTCTGCATTGATGAGTGTAGAACCATTGTTAATATTCCCAATGTTATCCTTTCCTGTAGAACTGAGCCCTTTAGGCCTCTTTTCTAAGCAGCTGTCCAGTTGTACCTTTCCAGCCACATTCCACTGCACCTCCTGCCATCCACCTGCCCTGCAGAATCTTAGGAAAGCCAGCGGTCAGGAGCATATCAGACAATAGGTTATATTCTAGGCACTGAACCTAACTTGCTGAGTGAGCCACAGCAACTCACTATCCTCAGCTAACATGTTTTCATCAGAAACATAAGGGTGATACATCATTTACCTCCCAAGGTCTGTGTGAGTATCAGATCAGGTAGGACAATCAATGTGAAAGTGCTATGGAAGAACAGTGATGGTCTGATTATTTGCCCTGTGTCTTCCACACAAAAGGTATTGAATCAGCAGCTATCCCAGCAAGCTGACAATTCTGCAATATGCACTGCACTCCAGGGCTCAGTCTGTTGTGACTGTGACCATGAAGGACATTATCCCCACGGGGATCACTGCATTCAGGGGCTTTACTTTCATGGATGGAGGCCCTGTGAATTCAGGTGGCAAATGGCCATTTACATTGTAGGACATGTTTCAGGCCATTCATTGTCATGCTACATGTGGAGCTTGTTTCTGTTTCTCTGCAAAACATTCTATCTTTATGGATCAGGGCTCTCTGATACCTATGGTTGGAGTGAATTATATTCCTCTTTCAAAATTTTATTATGATCTTTTAGGTTTTTAGGTACCATAAAATCAATCACCTGAGTCCACTCTTTGGCAATAATTGACAGCAAGGTTTATATCTTGGAAACAGTAATTCTTGATTAGGTTTTAGGGTTTGTTTCTAAAATTGTTTTAGGATAATTCTCTTTTTCTTCCTTTTTTTTACCGGCTCTGGAATTGCATGGTGTACCCGGATGACACTGCAGAGTTGCATGCGGGCTTCCTAGGTGCACACTGCTTAGCCAGGTTCCTGCACAGCATCTCTGTAAGTCCAGGCCATTCTGGGTAACCAGGCACCACACAGCTTTCCTGATTTTAAAACTGGGTCTACTCACTTTGGGTGATCATTTTTATATTCCTGACAGGAAGCTATTGCTGTCTCAATTTTCCTGTGTTGGGGAAAGATCACATTCTTTCTGGTGCAAGTGCAATAGCTGAGGTGAAAGATGAGACAGCTTCCCCACTGAGCCCATTAGAGGGAATCATGTCAAGCCTGCATTTGGGAAATAGGGAAGATGGGCCATCCGTCATGGGGGGTGTGTGTGATGGGGGTGCCTGGTTAAGTCAAGCGGCCCAAAGTGTTCCTGAATGTTTGAGGGGGAAGAGCAAGCAGATTATAAGAAAACAGGCAGGAAAGCTAATCATTCCTTCTCTCGAAAGCTCTGTGGGGCAGAGACTTGCATTTTTTTTCCCCTCCAAAAATAAGAACAGCAGATGATATGTACCCTATTCCCATCCTGGCCCCCTAAATTTATCCAACTGCAACACTGCTCTTGTCTTGCTAGTTTCATAGGTGCTACTGAGAAAAACTTTATGCTGATGGAATTCAGAAAGACTTTTTTAAAACTTTCTGGAAGCTAAAGGGCCTGAGGAGAAGGTTTATTTCCATTTACGATATGGTTTACTCTGTCATTTTCCTGGTAAATAAAAGCTAATTTATATTAGTTAAATTTCTGTGTGCTCAACTCATGCTAAGTGCTCTACGTGCATTGTCTCTTTTATCACCACAGTGATATCATGAGTATTTAACATTATTCATGCCATTTCAGAGATGCAAAAATTTAAATACACACAGGTTCAATGCTTTGTTTCCAAATACACAGCAACTGGATGAACTGGTATGTGAGTTCAGACACTCTGATTTCCAATGCTCTGCCCTGGGTTTGGGAGCCTAGTGGGGGCTGGAAACTCCTCACTCCTCAAGGGGCACCTCTGCAGACTAGATATCCCTCACCATATTTAATAGCCACACTATGGGTGTGGGACCAGACCTTTCTGTACTTCCTACTAAGTCTCATGTGGCTTCTTCTTTATATCCTTAGTTACAGGATTTGTGTTCAGCTAGTCTTCAGGTGGTTCTCAATGATGTATGTTCTATAATTTAGTTGTAATGTTTAAAAAATATATATCTTTATTGATTTCAGAGAGAGGAAGGGAGAGGGAGAGAGAGAGAAACATCAATGATGAGAGAGTCATTGATTGGCTGCCTCCTGCACACTCCCTACTGGGGATCGAGCCCGAAACCCGGGCATGTGCCCTGATGGGAAATCGAACCCCAATCTCCTGGATCCTAGGTCGGTGCTCAACCACTGAGCCATGCCCAGCTGGGCAATTTAGTTGTAATTTTGATGTCACCATGGGAGGAGGTGAACCCAGCTTTTACCTAGTCTGCCATTTTGACCAGAACACCAAAGTATTCTTGTCTTTCCTATATTATTACCAATTCAGGCTTCTTGATTAGAGTGATTTAATCAACAAGTCAGATGACGTGAGATGAGACATGTGGACTAAAGCCTAATGTAAGTAGCATTTGCATCTCCTTGGAGCACATAACCCAACAACATATTGGCTTTTCATGGAGGCAACACTCCCTGCAGTGTGGTATTCAGAATATGCTGGCTGACCTCGGATATCATTTGAGGAAATGTAATTAATAAAATGCCAAGAAAACTCCACAGGAAACCAATTTTGTTATCAAAGCAGTCATTTGGCACAAATTACAAGAAAACATGATTTAATTTTTCCTGGATTTCATGTTCCTATAAGAGAGAGAATTCCACTATATTTCTCTAAACCCACCACATTCTTCCCTTCATTTTGGTTAGTGTTTTAAAGCAGGACAGTACATCCCATTGCTTCTTTCCAAGCTCAGTAGGACATCTCACACTTTAGAAAGGCTCATACGGTATTTCTCCATTTTCTAATAGGACTTGTGATACGAAAAGTTATTAATATTTTAAGGCTGAATACCTGGAAATTTGTTGTGTGTTCATTACTGAACAGATTTTTCTGTTACTTATTAGGAAGGTTCCGCATTATTAGCAGCCACGTACTTTTTGTAGACTTTCAAGTAAATGTTATTCGAACTCAGCAAACTCACTTACTTGGTAAGTAATTATTATTAGCAGCCAATCATCTGTTAAGACATTTGAATAGAGCCCATTCTAACATTAAAAGGGACAGTGCTCATTTTTTCACTCAGATCAAATCTGTATGCCTTTTGAGAGGCCTCACTGCAAAGTAAAATAATGCATCTACTGTCTCAAAACTCAAGCTCGTACCAATAGGTCCTCTACTCAGCACTGGGTTTATCACAAATTATTTGTTAATACCCTTAGTACATGCATCTTCTTTCAATCTTAGAGTAACCCAATTCTGTCCATTTTACAGACTAGGAAATTGAGCCTCAAAGATGCTAAGTTTCTTCCTCAAGACCTGGAACAGTTACAGCCTCAAACTAGTTCTGACTCTGAAGTTGTGGCCAAAATTAATACTCCTTGTTGCATGTCACAGTTCTTACAATGTTCTCTTTAAGAGCTTTTCTAACATGTGACAGTGACCCATTCCATTTTATTGTTAAAAAAGATCCAGAATCACAGAGAGGTCAGGTTAAATACAAATTGCTGTGTTCTGAAAACAAACAAAAATCTCCCTTTTGTTTATTATTTTGTTTCCTACTTATCTCCTATCAGGAACTAATTTGGTCAATCAAATTGGTTGCCTGGAAAAGTGGAATCACCTTCACTGGCCAAGACTTTAAGCTCAACCATTCCCTGCAGCTCCACCAAAACTTCCAGTCTCTAGGTCCCCGGCTTCCATTTCCTTTGGGCATTTACTTTAGAAAACTTAAAATTCTAAATGCCTTCTCTGCCTCTTTGATATGTATATATTTTTAAAGGCTTCTTGCTAGTGTTGCAACCCAGGACTATTTTTCTCAAGGACCTGGGAGCTGTCCTTATGAAATTTAACTTTAAAGGAAGATTGTTTCCCATCTCCCGGTTTCTGAGGGAAGGTTGTAGCCAACCTTGAGGGAGCTTTGCTCTAAGTTGTAGAAGCACCTCCAGTGATGAAGATATAGAAGGAGAAGGCTTACTTTTACTTTGGGTGAAGCTGATTAGCAAACTGAAGTGTTCTGCAAACCTTCCAGTGCAGCTCTTTAAATTCTTCAATCTTTTTTGCTTTTCAACCTTGGGTTTAAGTTCTGGCCTCTTTTCTTAACTATGCGCATTGTAATTTTTGTTTTGACTTTACTGCTCTCAGAAAAACGGAGGAAGTGAGTGCAAATGATGTCTAAAATGACTTTATTTTATTTTCACCATACAGTGTTCATTTTTGTTTGCTTTCTAGATAATTAAATTTATATTGAAAAAATGGTTTCCCCACCAGCATGTCAGACACTGAAAGCCAACTAGCCCATCAGTGCCCCAGCCCCAGCTGCCCTGTCCTGCACCAGTACCATTAGCTGGGCCCTCGGCATTGACTTTGGCCTGGTGCTAAGGCGATGCTTTAGATGTTTCCAAAAACGGAGCACTCGTTACTGTTGTTTTTCTGGCTACAGCTCAAAATTTACCATTTGAATGGCAATGTGTTGGCTATTAAGGGCTAATTAAACTTGTTTTTGAATAATCACATAATAAATACCCCAATTTTAAATGTTGCACAGAATTAGCCTCTAATCAGGCTCTAAAAATATGATCTAATAAGTGATATATTCCTTTAAATGATTGTGACTACTTACTTAATGAAAAGATGCACCTTTTTCAATATACATATCTTAACTCCTAATGTGGTTAATGGGATCAGTTCAATAGAAATCCTTTGATCTTTTCTCAAAATAGCACACTGTAAAACTATTCAAAATTGCATGGTAATTGCAGCAAATTTAGCCTAATGAATAGTAATACATGCAAAGGACCTTTTTGCCATCAAATTTATGCCAGCCATGGAATTTTTTAAGTGAACATTTTGAAAATGAATCCTATATTTGTGAGATGCTTGAATTTTCGAACAAACTTCTGAAATACGAAATGAAATATGAAAATATTGCAGCTTTGTAAAATAATAAAATATAATGTTTATCAAGTACTAAGAACAATGACAAACACAGAATAAATCTTCACTAAGTACTAGTTATTATTGTGACTATTATTACTCATTTAACCTGAACCCTGATCAATGTGAACAACTGATGGGCAATCAACAGTTATCCTTTGAGGAGCTGTACTGACTAGCTCATCCCCACTGGTTCAGCTAATGCTGACAAAAATTTAATTGACATGGAAGTGGCCCAATGTTCTATTAGCTAGCCACCCCCATGCCCTACACACATACATGGAGAGAATGGGCATGTTATTTTCAGCATTATAAATCAAAGAGAAAGTTGTCCCTCCTAAATAGGGCTCCCAGGAAACTGGAAGCTGGTCCTGTTCTCTTTGTAATAAATGACAAACTAGAGTTATTCATTAGGAAAATCCCACAAAGAGGGTCATTATCTTCACTTACTGTCTCAAATATCAACATAAAAATAACCTTTCCAATTTCTTTAGTTTTCAGAAAGGGGTCTTTTTAGAAGAGGACCTCAAAATTAAGATACTGACATGCTTAAAGGTCACCTTGAAACTTAACTGGTTTGCAGTGCTGCCATTTCGTCACTGTACTAAGTAAACCTAAAACATAAGATTTCAAAGTTTTAAATATATATATATATGTTCATGTGAAAAAAAAGTCTTGGAAAATATGTATATACTACACATCATAACAGCACACTCATATAACACTTATTATAAGCAAGCCATTGTTCTACAACATGCTTTCCATATATTAATTAACTTAATCTAACAACCATATCTGTATGCTGACAAAGTACAGAAGGTAAAAGTGTAAAGGAAAAGCCAGCCACTTGTCACATGTCCAGGCAGCTGAAAGTAGGCATTTTAGGGCATGTGACCTAGTGACCAATGGCTGCTTCAGATTTTACCTCTTAGCAAAGAGTCAGGATTCAATAGACTTCCTGAATGCATAGTCACCCTCCCATATTCTACACTGTTTACACCAATGTGAAGTTGTCATCCAGTGCTTACCACGCAGGACAGTGTGGCTGCAATCAAGGAGAATTGAGTCCCATGTGTTCCCACTCAGGGGGTCGTTCCTGATGATCTAGTTTCAACATGTACAGTTCCCATCAGGAGGCCTGAGTGGTTTCATCAATTGCCCACCAATTTTCAGCCAGGAAAAGTAACAGCATTATGTAAAAGGGAAAATATAGCTTGAATATTCTTTTTATATAACTAAACTGAGAAAAAGAAGAGTCACCATTTATGCTCTACTTTATGCCAGGCATTGCAGTAGGCGCCTTAAATATTAGTTTCAATTCTTGCAATAACCTGAAAAATAGGTGATATTTTAATGTCAAAGATGAAGAACGCGATGATCATATAGATTAACTAAAAAAGCATTCATGGTAGAATGAAAGATGTCCTTTTGTAGAATATGACTGAAGATAAGAACTTTCTATTTTTTCTCCCAGAGCTTAACAGAACAGTGGGTGCACAGTAGGACTCAATACTATTTGATCATTGGTGAAATTGACAATCTACCAAATATACAACTTCACTCTTCATTAAGAGTCCTGAAGGGAACCACAGGGTAGTTCAAATTTATGAAATAGTTGATAAAAGGCATAATTTACTCATATTCAAGAATACACCAGATTTTTCCTATTTGTTTCATTACTAGCCCTTAGAAAGGCACCTGAATAATGAACATAGCACATTTTTGGAGAAGAAGCCATTTGAAGGGGTGTGGGTCAGGGGTGTGGGTCAGAGAACCTTCATATATAAGTAAGGAGTGTGAAAGACATTAGTGTGCAACACACCTGTAGAAGTTATTCATCTCTCTGCAAAAACATCTGCTTTCAAACTTGCTTAAGGAGTAGCAAAAGTGCATTTAAGATGTTCATTTCTAAGTAACTCAATATGTAACTTTTCTAAAATATGACCTGCTAATAATCAGAAAAGATTTTTAGATATATCTAACATCCAAAGTCTAATAACATCAGCAAGTACAATTTTTGTCCATGTTGTTTTATATTTGTATTCAAGATAAAATGCAAGCAAGAAAAATATATTTAAGAAAACCAGTACATCAAGAAACAAAGAGCTGCAGGAGGGACATTCTATAATAAAACAATATTCATATTTGAAGAGCATTAACAACACCCCTCTATTCCAAGAAACATGGTTGGAAAATAGAGAAATACCATGTAAACTAAGAATCTCATAAGAAGCTGTCAAAGAAACAAAGCCAATTCTACCAGAAGAGCAACACTACATGAATTTTTGAAGATGGGCATCAAAAAAATCATCAGGAATTGGGCAAAACAAGTCAATATAGAAAAGAGATCTCACAAAATGTAATATAGAAAGAGAAGCCATTCATGGGCTACACTATCAAGATGCTTTCAAGGAGAGGTAAGATCGTAAGAAAAGCTTAAGGAAAATCACCCCATTGAAGCAGAATTTGAAGTTTAAGCCTTAAGAGAAGCTGATGAATTGAAAACTAGAGAGTAAGGGAAAAAAAACATTGAGGGAGAGGAAGAAAAGTAAACTAGGCTTGGTACAAGAGTTTTGAAGTAGCTGTCATCAGATAGAGATGGTAGCTGCTGGTTCTTGTTTACTGGGCAAGAGACTTTGTTGTAGTAGAACAAGTTTAAAATTTACACAACCAATCCGTGCAGGGAGCAAGGCAAGCAGGTTTTGTGCTTCATGGAGCTTTTCCTTCTTGTCGGGGTGGGGTTGGGGTGGAGGGTCTGGGGGATGCTAGCGATGCATTAATGAACAGATAAGTGAACAAGATTCTCTCACCGTGTTAAGTGTGGTGAAGAAAGCAAGGGCAGAAAGATTATCTGGAGCATGGCTACTAACAAGCTGCTCCACTGCTCCTCCCGTCCTCTGTGTCACAATGTTTAACAAAGCCAACCAAACCCACATGAACAGAAGAGCAGATGATAAATGGGTAACCTCCCCTCTCTCTCCCCCACCCCCAATCCTGGAGAAAGGGAGAGACGGTGAAGGACTCTATAAGGAATGGGTAGTAAGACCTGTCAGCAAAGGCAGAAGAGTTTGATCATTTATCTGTGCTGAAAAAGAAAATAATGTGATGATTTAAAATGTAATTAGCGTTCTCACAATACGGTTTATTAGATATTCAAGGTGAGGACTCTGTATAAGAGGATGACAGCCTACATCACTGGCGAAAAGAGGCAGTCCAGAGGAAATTCAGCAAGTGGGGAGATTACGGTGGCACCTCGGTTTTGAATGTCTCCGTTGAGGAACATTGCGGTTCACCAACGCCAAGCGCGAAGCCAACGCTTAGGCTCCGAACACGCCTCGGAAGGCGAACGCGCCGCACGGCTTCCGCTGCGGGCAAGGTCCTGGCTGTCGCTGTGGGCCCCTCGGCTTTCCAGCGTTTCAGAGCTCCGACGGTCTTCCAGAGCGGAGCACATTCGAAAACCGAGGCGCCACTGTAGTAAGAGCCTGCACTGTTTTCAGCTCGTTGTTAATACAGTGGAAAATACTGAAAAAATTGACTGCTCTCTTGATAATGTGAATTGGGGAGACAAATATAAACACACACACCAATGTACAATCAAACACCAGGCTTTGTTTTATGAACAATCCACAAAGAGAATGTCCTGGTTGGCCATGTGAGAACAGGAGACATGGGAAAGAGGACATTTGAGGGCTGGAGAAGGCAAAGAGACTGGGCTGATAGATAAAAAAACCATAACTCCTCCCTCCCTCCCTCCCTCCCTCCCTCCCTCCCTCCCTCCCTCCCTCCCTCCCTCCCTCCCTCCCTCCTTTCTTCTCTCTCTCTCTCTCTCTCTCTCTCTCTCTCTTTTTCTTTCCTTTAACACAGAGAGAATGAGAAAAACAAAAACAAAGGTAGGATCTTGGCAAAGGGGCCCAGGAAGTTATCATAAAGGGACTCTCTCTTTCTACATAACAAAAACAGGATGGTCATATAAACTGGAGGAATGGAAAGGACTATCATTAGAATGCTAATAATTGTACATGAAAGAGGATTCTGGAGGCTGAAAATTTTGATGGTGGGGTGGAGGTAGAGGAAGGAGGTCTGGATCTCCCAAGCCGTCTGCTGAGATAGGAGTGCTAGGCTTCTGCTCCTCACTGGCAGTCAGTGGCTGCTCTGAGGGTTTAGAGTTCGAAGCTAAAACCAATGGGGAGTAGTGATATTCAGAAGGAAATGTAAGATATGCCTCCTGAACCACTTTTTTAAGAATCCAAATATCAGAATGAGCAGATTTATTTTAAAATGATATTCTTCAGAACAATGCAAATGAGTAATTTTATTGAGGCGTGAAGTTTTCCTGGGGTTCTAGGTGACATCTAGGTGCCAGGGGTCATGCATTAGCTGACAGTGGTTAGTCCATACCTGCCTTACTCATTTTGCTAATCTAAACAAGAAAATTATAATTTTAAGAAATAACACTTTACAAAGTAAACTCTGGAAACGACCCTAATACTTGGTGTAATGAATATCTGAAATAAAATCTAGGCTGTGATTAATTTTCTGTCCAGAGCCAGCACTTCAATAGAAAGGAGAGGAAAGGGTACAGGGCTGAAGGGAAACAGTGTTTATGTGTTGGTCAGTCTCACTGTATCACAAAGAAGGAAAAAATTATGCATTAGCTTGAGTTAAAATGCATTAGCTTAAATTTTAGGGAGCTATGGCAAGACTCAAATACTCTATTAAATACAGTAAGGACTCTACCTGCTGTTTGTTTTACTTCTGCCATAATAGTCTCACTTCCGACATTCAGAAATACATCACTTAAGATAATTTGCTGGTAGATTGAGTGGTGGGGACTTTTTGTCAGTAGAAAGGTCAAATAATTTTCCACAATGCACTGTAATTTTTAAGCTTTACAATTTTGCTATAGGTGACCAAAGGAAAGCCCATTATAACGTTATACACAAAAATTATTTTGGGAGTTAATGGAATGTGAACAGTAAGGTACCAGCCTTGTGTGCCATCTCCCACTGCTATTTCTGAAATACATAATCTTGGAGGGTTTTGTTTTTAAATTTTTTTCAATAAATGTGGAAAAATGTATTCATGTAAAAAGCAAGCACGCTTATCTCACAACAAGGCATCCTATAATAGGATGGGCTTCTGGAAATAAATGCAGGGCTTTTCTAAGGACCATAGCATGCAACAAAGGTTTAGAGTAAGCAAAGAAAGTAAGAAAAAAAGTTGACTAACCTAACCCACCTGAGCTCGGCTCACAGGGGTCAATGTCCTCGTCATCGCTGGGACACTCTGCTGAGGCCACAAGGATGTCATCTGTGGTCTGTAAAAGAATCACATTCAGTCGATTAATTTAAAGGATCTTAACAGAGCTTCTCATCTTTGTCTCATTGACAAGTGAAATACTATTTGTGTTGAACTGACAGGCTGAGAAACCAAATCAGTATTTCCCGTCCCCGTGACACAAAGCTTACATTTTTTTCAACTTATTCTAGATCTCTCATGGAAGTATTTGCATATTTGTGAAAACACAGTTATTGCTTATTTTACATGAGGACACAGACATGGTGGTAGCCACCTTGTATAAATCCATCCATTCAATGGCACAGAGAAGCTACACACAATAGCATACAGGTTTAGAACAACCTGGCAGAAACAGATGATTTGAAATTTATGATAGCCCCGGAGAGCTACAATGTATGCACCAGCAGGTTTTATGCGGTACTTGTGCATGGCCTCCTAAAAGCAGAATAGCTATAACCTTTTACATTCATGACCAGGTAGAGTTTGATGAATCTCTGAGACATAGCTTGTCGTTATTAGGAAACAGAGTACCTCTCACTGATGTAAAAAGGGAAGTAAATATAGTCTAAGTTATTTTAAAATTTCGTGTTTAGCTCTCACACTGAATTCTCGTTTTGGTAACATTTCGGTAGCAGGTATCATGTCCTTACTGTTCTTTTTATCCTTAAGGTTTCATAATAAGTGAAAAGCATATTTTGGGGGAGGGTATTTTACAGTCAATAGGAAAGAGATCACAGTTTTCTCTGTGAAATTCTAGTGGCTTCATTGCACTTACAGCAAGAGAGACAACAATCACTGCAGTAAAAAGCAGAGTGTGTAAATCCCAGCAGTTAGTCACAGAATCAACTCATTTGCAAGCACTAGAGGTTCTCTACCGCTTCTACAAGCAGCAGGCAGCTCAGCACAGTCAGCACATGGAAACCTTGAAGGTTTGCAGCAGATCTGGCTAATGCTAACAGAGAATTCAAGGTACAAGCAGGAAAATGTCTCATTACATCAACTGAGGATTAAGGAGATTATAAATGTTTAGACAATACTCAGAACTTCAACATTAATGAAATTCTTATTTAAAAATGAATTAATGTAGATCATAGCTATGTATGGTGGTGCATGTTAAGGAGACTTATCATGCTGAGCATTTTGCAATATATGGAAATAGTGTATCATGTTTTACACTTGAAACTAATATGCTTTATCAGTTATACCTTAGTAAGAGTATTTTTTAATAATATCGGTCTTACTTTTTTTTAAAAAGCAGATATAAGATATGACTGCTTTCATTAAAGGAGGACCTAATACAGTCCAAGATTAAAGTATAAATAAATGTCAAAAAAATTGTGCCGTTTTGAAAAAGCGAGACAAGGGATGATGCACTTTTGTGACAAGAAAATTAGGCCTAAAATTTTTTCAAGTGCAGGATCCTTAATTAAGAATAAAGAATTTGTTCAGATGCTAATGCTTCACAATATAATTTTAATTAAATGCACACATTTAAATAGCATCTTGACATGGTTGCATATTATTCTGCTCTTAATTCCTCGGAGACAATTAGCAGACTGGATTCATTCATTTTGCTGCTGTTATTTTAAAAGATGAAGTTCAAAATATCAGGTTCCCTGGAATTGTAACTGTTCATGGTAGTGATAACTACCAGCAATTGGTGTGATAGTGTCACATAGGTATCTTTCATTAAAGTGAGCTTTAAAAGCCAAAAAAATAAATAAAAATCCTCCCTTTGGCACAAGCACATCTTGCAGGCTAACAGCCACACTGACTTGATAACAAGGTATTGGATTATGAGGTCTTGCAGGCCAATTGTTCCAATTTGCCCCAGAGCAGATCATTTGCTTTTTATAGAGCTAACTTCAAGTACAAAGATACTTTTTTCTCAACCACAGTGGATACTCCTTAAAATCAATTTCATGGTTACAGGAGAATTTCCCATTTTCCATGAGGAATGTTAACTATATTAATGAAATCAATATAAGGTTGTCATTTTGTTCTTGATAAGAGGATGTGAATAAATGCTTTTAACCATCTGCTTCTCATTTCAGCAGTGCTGTTGCCCCCTCTCCCCTCATCTACCTGGGGGACATTGGGCACTGTCTGGAGACATCACAAGTTGATACAATTGGGCTGAGGGAGGCTGGATGGGGGTCAGGTGGAGGGTGCCAGCTACTACTGACATCTAATGGGTAGAGACCAGGAAAACGGCTGAATATCCTAAAATGCACGTGACAGCCCTCTCATAACAGAGGCATCTGACCCAAAATGCCAATAGTGCAGAAGTTGAGAAACTCTGATTTATATGTTTAAAAACTATTCTGTGCATTATTTTTCTCATCTGAAAAATTGGACAGCATAATAGTTCTAATTGTAGAAATTAAATTAGTATACAGAAAGACCTAGAGTAGGACCACATTGTAAATGCTCATAAAAGTTGCAGTATTTCAACATTGTTATTATTTCACAAATGTAGAACCAATTTAATCATGTTTTGCACTATATTTATAAATAATACCACTGTAGATATTAAGCTGGAAGTTGTATGGGTGAATCATCCATGTAACATTTCATGTTAATATGTAATCAATATACAGTAGCTATATTGGTACTTTGTCGAACTAAGCTTCCCTCTTTTACTGCTTAGGTTCAAATTCTGAATTAGAAGTCAAACATCACATACACATAATAAAGATTGCTACTTAAAAGAAATTCAAGGACTGAAAATGTGTGACTCAGTGTATAGTGCTTGATGCAGACTGAATTATTTAGCCACACAAGTTAAATTTTGTTTTAAAAGTTGACCTATTTTCTATATTCAACAGCCTTTGGAACAGTTCCATAGCAGACAGAAAGTGTTAGAATGTTCTCAGTGTCATCTTTCACAAAACACAGTACCTAAAACAACAAAACATGTCACCCATTAAATAGTATCTTCTATAGCCCTTCAGAATAGGAAAAACAAACAAACTGTACACATATGACCTTATTATAAAACTATAATTTAGTTTTTAATGTATTTTTCCTGGTATAATGAATATACATTCTTGCTTTTCATACTTTTCCTTCAGAAATTAAAGCCCAGTAACAGTCTTTAAAAAACAACAACCCAGCAATAGTCTTGTGAATAAAAGATCTTAAATATAGGGAAAAAAATTAAATTTCATTTTGGAGGCTGAATTAACTGAACAATTTTCTAGCCAAAGCTGTGTAATTTAAATTTAACTCACTGGGTTTGGAACTGCCTCTCTATGGCATGCTGTTGAGAGACTGGTAGGAAGAAACTCAGATATGTCACGTTAGTCAATTTTATTCTTTCTTATACTTTTTGCTGATGCTTATAACCTTTTTCAGAAAAGAGACAACCTGCCCAAAGAGGCAGAATAGCTATCAAGCAAATGCATTAGCTTTACATAACTATCCATTTAGGTAAGTGTCCCTAACTGTCCTTTTCACCACTCAAAGGTGAACATGCCATGCTGATCTTCCCTAATTCAGGGCAGTCTGTACATTCACAAGGCATCTCTTCTTGCTCAGAATGTCCACTGAAAATACTGAGGTCTCCTTACCTTTAAGGAAAAAAATGACTTGGAAAGAATTCAAGAAATAAAGGCACTGAAACTTAAATCATTAGATTCAATGGATAAACACCAATATGTTATAGGCTAGAAAAATGTAATCAGGATGGGGAAGAAAGGATGTTCTTAATGTATAGTAAGAAGTGAGACCAGTCAGATGGGTGCTCGATTTATTGGAGTAATCACTTCATAAGTATAAAAATGCTAATCACTATGTTGTACATCTGAAACTAGTATGATATTGTATGTCAACTATAATTGAAAAATAAATTTTAAAGAAACTAGACCAATTTCTTTAATGTTCAGGGTTATTAGGAAGAGACCATTTGGTAGGTTAGAAAGTAGAGAAACACTGATGTAGTCTTGTTCTTTTTTCTCGCTTACAGGGAGTCTTTCCCTTCCCCACCTTTAATGGTAGAATTTGCTGCACACACACTTATTATCACTTTCTAAAATACAGCACAGTTGCGCATCAGTACAGTAAGAAGATATGAGATATATAAAGTTAGTCTGAAGTATTATAGCTCTGATAAGAGCAGCATTCTTAGACTTAACCCTCACGCTCAACAGCTTTGCTGAAGATGATTCATTCCCGTGAAAACACCTACAAATTTCTACTAGGACAAATCTGCTCTGTGAAAAAAGGAGCAACTCCAACTGCAAAGAAATCCTTGATTTATTCTAAAATTTCAATTGAAACTTTGTTTCTAAAGAGAAATAATCTATCTGGCTATACATCCAAAAAAAATAAATAAATAAAATAAATATTGTCTCAAGCAATAGTGCTCACTTGTATAATATTACTTAGCCTAATTTTTCACTGCTGTGAAGGGCATTTAGACTGGATTGAGAAAACTAATGAGTGGAGTATGGTGATAGCTGAAATGTGGTATGTTTGCTAATTGATTGGCACTTGTTTTTATAATACTTTTGTTTATATGAAGCTGCTCTGGAAGAGAGAACATTTATGTCTGACTTACAGGACTGAATCTGAGAGTCTCTCCAGAAAAGATTTATTGCTAGGTGTGTTTCCCTGAAAGAAGATGCCAGGATTCAGAATTAGTGTTACAGATTCCCCAAGGTAGGCCTGATCCACTGTACAGATGATCTACAGGGTAAGAAATTTCTAGGAAGTGCAGGAAGTCACAATTTGGACCAAGAGGAAAATCTGCAATCCCCCATCCCACCCCTCAAAAACATATATATATATACACACACACACACACACAATGTCCAAACAGTGGGCCAATTTGGTCAAATTAATTCAATAAAGAAATATATCCAATTGTTAATCTGAACTAATCAGCAATGCTATTAAAGGTGCAAAGGAATTTAGAGACCTTGCATAGACCCTACGGTAGTTCCCATTGCTTCACTCAAGATTTTGGTTCTTATTTGTAGATTATTTTTTTCTGAGTAGTAGATGCCATATAAAGATATCACTCACATGGCTCACTAATCTAATCAAAATCAAAGTAATTAACTGAGATTCAATATGTGAAGGATGAATTTTAGCTCCAGGACATGAGTAACAAAGAAAATGAGGATCAATTAGTCACCATCAAATATGAAACACCTCATCTACTCAGAGCATCTTCTGATGGGCAAAAATGTGGTCATTACCTAGCAAGGTACAAATTATGGTTCTTACCTGCAAATAACATTGTGCCCACTCTATTCTAAAGCATAGGAACAAATCACGCATTAATACAAATAACAACAATCAATCCAATTCAAATAGCTTGTTTTCCTTGAAAGGTAACAGTGCTCCCATATCTATTACTTCATTAAATATTCACCCACAACGTGCTTGTTCAGAACGTGGGTGGAGGTGCTATTATCCTGAGTGTTATATTTAAGTACCTGCTCCAAAAAGAAACCCATTTGTACACTCATTTATTCCATTCAAATGTTTGAACATTGGCATTCATGAATATTTAGGGCAAAGCTTAAATATCCCTGAAAACAGCCAGCTTTCACATTGCTTTAATGTTTCATTTTTTCCCCCAACTGATGCCTTAGGTTATTACAAAAAGTGACCATAAATCAGCTGTCTGCCTGGGGAAAAGACAGACTTGAGAGCCATTCAATTTTCTTCAAGATTTTCTTGGCTGCTTAAAATGTATGCAATGTGAGTAGTGAGAGTGGGTTGGATAGAAAAACTCCACTATGGTAAAGAGATCAAGACATCTTCTCATTTTACCACACATTTTGACATGCATTTGATACCTTTGATACCAGTCATCCTAACAAGCAAAACCCAAAGGGAAAGAAACGTAAGGATGTGAAAAGCAGGCCACAGATACATTAATTTAAAGAAAATTATTGAAGAAAGGAAAGAACTGGATTCCTGATTAATCAAAAAAAGAACATTATAATTTAGCAATATTTATGCAAAATAATAAACCTGCAAAGTAGAGATTGGTGTCAGGAAAGTTCAAATTGAATTTATGTTTTAAAAAAGATAGTACATCTCTTATACTATTTCTTTAAGCTAATGATGACCTCTCATTTCTATTTTTAGTCAAAACACTGTAATAGCTGGCCAATAAAATAAAATAAAATAAAATAAAATGAAGTTTAAATTTTTAGGAAGCCATTGGAATAATCTATCCTCCTGGATTCTCACTAATTAGAATTTGGGGTGTAAGACCTTCAAAGGCTGCTGGTAGTGGAGTGGAGGTGTTGAAAGGGAAACTAGAATATGCACATGATGAAATGTGTTCGCTTCTTCTCTGTTTTGGTTTTGGACAAAGCACCTCCTGAAATGGGTTTGGCTATTTTCAAATTAAATAAATACTGACAGATGTTTACAATGCAAATCTAGGCTTCAGCTGTGTCAGTATGAATTTCTCTGGTCCAAGTGTTGTGACTGAAAGGACTAATTAGTCACACAGGTTGAACTGAAAATCCTTATTCATTATGAGGCCAAAACCAGATTTTATAATTATAAAATGCCAATGATGGATAGTTTTAATTAACACGCCTCAAAATTCAAGCGTTCAGTGTTGGCATATAACACATAAGGGAATGGAATCAAGTCTTAGTCAAGCAGTCATATATCCTTGTACTGCGCCAGACCTTAGTGATCTTCATTTTACATACTAGGAAACTGAAGCTAAAAAATTGTTTCTGTTTGACCACATTATTCTGCAAATTAATGGCAAAGCTATGAGATTATCCAGACCCTAGCAGATTATAATTGTCTCTTATTCCAGATGACTTCTATCCATTCATTTGTCACCCAATCATCTATTTATCCATCCGTCCATCCGTCCATCCATCCATCCATCCATCCATCCATCCATCCATCCATCCATCCATCCATCCATCCATCCAAAACCATTTGCTCTCTGGTTTATAAAGATACATGATGAAATGAATTTAAAATAATTTCAAAAGGTGGCAAAAGGAGAGTACTGGATTTTAATAAATGACCACTAAAATTGTCACGAAGAAAACACATTATGAGGAGACACACATACACAGCTACTGCCTCACTGGACATGGTGCACAAGTTACACTACGAAGGGAATAAAATGAATGCTGAGTTCAAAATGTTAAAATCCAGTTACAAAAATTCAAGTATTAACTGCAGTTATTTTGAAATGGTGTAAACCCAGAAAATTTTATTTACTTGTGGTAATCTTTTCTTAACTTATTTTTTAAAGACCTTAAACACTTTGCCTCTCATCCCTGCACATAAATTCATAACTAAATTCTTGGGGACAGAAAGAAAATGTAAATTCCTGAATTTTCTCCTGCCTATTTCCCCCTTCTACTTAGAACATAGCAGGCCATGCTGGCTACAAAATTAACTCAATGAACTCTCTGTCTCTCTTCTCATTAATCCACTGATAAAAATCCTTCCAACTTCGAAGGTCTCTCTTATTAACTACTGTTTTCCCAACCTAAGTGCTAATGAGATATTTATCTTTGTTTCTCTCACACAACCATCATTAGGGTTTTGTCAAATGATCTCTTATTACATCTTAGGAATAAATAAATGGAAGCGGCCATTTATTAGTAGTACTGGTTGTTTCTCCAGATACAATCTAGACATGCATTCATTGATCAGGACAACCTCATTTACATGATTAGAGGTGCAAAACCAAAGGTACAGGAGGAGCTTCAGGCACCTAGTTATCCACATTTATTTCCTACTGGGAAGTACCATGACCAATGTATTTTTGATAGAGCTTTAACCTGAGAATATATGAGAACTTCTGTCTCACACAATGCTTGGCACATGGGTCAGAGAAAAATAGAAATGTAATTGGAAATGATGATGACTTACTTTAGAGAAAGTTGATTTTCTGATTTTTTTTGACCTATGAGTTGAACATATGCAAGGTTCTATACTGAGCACCCCCAATTAAGCCAATATCTGAGCAGCACCTCTGTGAGTGTTTCTATCAAGCAGTAATTAAGAGCAAATATTATCTGGCTCAGATGCTGCAATGTTCTATCATTCATACACTAAGAAGATCCAATCTTTGCTGGTTATAGTTAAACTGAAACTCCACGCTTCCATATCTGACTACTGCATTCCTTACGGTGCATTTGAAATGCTGTAGTGTTGAACCACTTCAGCTTATTTTGCAGTATGCTGATCAATAATGGAAAATATATGCTAGTCCAGATATCAAGCCTCATTCTGAATCTCATGAGCAATATTCCCCTTCTAGGACTGGTTTCTGTGTTCTCAATAGTACATATGTATATATATACTATACATGTGGATATTATACTACATATGTGAATATATATGTGTGTATAAGCATTTGTATATGTGAATCATAATAACTTCTCTACTTCACAGTGATGTTTTGGGGATGAAATTCGATATGTGTGAAAGCCCTTTGGAAATCTGAAAGTTCCCATAATGCAGCATTTATGTAAGGTATCATTACAACGAATAAGGGGTTACTTTTTTTCCTTGCCTGGCAGTATAAAGAACAGTTCTAGGGAGTGCTTTAAGAGAGCAGCCAAATATCCACTTAACTGAATAAATTTCATTTTCATGTCCTGAAATCCTCTTGTCCCCACATTTGAAAAGGATTTGTATCTCTCACGCCAACTGGCCCTCACATAAATGCTGCTATTCTAAGGCTGGTCCCTGTCATAACAGGATAGGACTTATTTTGGCATTGCTAATTCTGGGCGTATATGCCAATCTCCCTGGTAACTTACAAGCTAGGTAGTGCCAATCCATGCCTGGCACGGTGGCCCCCCGTTCTCCAGGTCGGATCTCCTGGTGAGCTACTGTGCAGATGCAGGGGCACTGGCGCTCTCTCGCAGTTCTCCTTATTCACTTCCCTGGGGACTTAGAAGATGTGGCCACCTGATTTATTTTTATCTATGCATCCAAAGTTTACTTCTAATTCAAGTCCTACTATATCTAGAGCATCTAAATGAACAGGTAAACAGGAAAAGCAGGCCACTTGGCAAACAGTGATACCTGAGGGAAGAGAGAAGAGACTGTGTAAGAGTGATCCACGCAGCACGGTGCTCCTTGTTGCAGTGGCTGTATTGGTCTATAGCCTGACATTGCCTATAGCTTGTCCTCCATATGGAGTAATAATTAATTAATTCTTATAAGACACTGAGCCATATTTTTTTAGTGCATTAGAATTGTGGAGGTATGTGTCTTTCCAAATCATGTTTAAATTTAAAAGGTTGGGACCTGCTTAGGTGTTTGTTTTACCTTATTTCATATACTCCTGTGGAATAGTTTTATACCCCCAGAACACCTATCATGGGAATTCAACAGAGTTCATTTAAAATGTCATCATCACTGACTGTGGCGGTCATTTCACAATATACATGTATATCAATACAAGCCATACATCTTAAATTTTTTTATGTTTAAGAATTTTTTAAATTTTAATTATACTTCAATAAAAATGAAAAAAATGTCATCACACTCTAAAATCTAGCTTATCTTCTTTAAGTATTTGTGACTTAAATAAAATAAAAGCATTTTATAAAAATAATTATGATTGTGAAAATGTAATTAATAAAGTTAAGAGTGAAGAATTCATCTTGACTTTAAATACAGAAGAAATATTACATATGACACTTGAACTGGTAGAATCATTTCAAATAATCTTATCCTGATTGTCATCCTAAGCTCACTGCATCTAGGTGTATTTGCCACAATTGCTCACTTATAGCAGCTCATTAAATCTCAACATAAGAGTGAGCAAGTATAGATTATTTTCCAGGAGTATAATTCCTAAGAGCAGAGATGAGAATTGTGGCAAAATCACACTTTTTCAATGATTTTATCTGCCTTCTAACATCTCTAGAAGTGACAATAAACTTTTATAACTGGTTTCTACGTTATGCCTCATAGCTGGAAATTTATGGCAGAGAAATAGCAGAAAGTGACATTATCTTTAACTGAAAAGAGAGAATGATTATAAGTTAGAAGGAAAGAAAGGCTACAAATATCTTGCAATAAGTTGGTCTGCTTGCTTTTATGAAACATTTCTGTCCTTTGAGAAAACAGTAAGCTATAGCCTGCTTTCTAGAAAGAACTGAAAAAAAAAAAATAGTTGCTATCATTCTGGGGTTTTTCTTATATACTATTCCCCCAACTCTCCCTGGCTCCCTTGAACACTACTTAAATAGTCTTAAATCATAAGCACTTTTATTTGATTTTAAGGAAAATATGCCTTTATAATGATTTCCTTCAAAATCTAACTACAGGATGAAAGTTTTCTTCTTCCTGAAATAAACTGCATGAAAATAAGGGCTGACTGAGACCAGCCATCAAACTCAGACCAGGAAAAAAAGCGCTCATAAAATTTATATCTTTTGATGGTTTCTTCCCTTCATTTTCTCACTAATTAATTCACTCATCCACTCATAATCATTTATTGCATATATTTGATTAGACAGGAGTTACGCAGAAGAGGAACACAATAAGGAACCTTGTCTTCCATTTCATGGGCAACTTCAGGTGTGTGAAAATGAAAGCCGTCTATGAGCAGAACTTCTCTCTTTGACCACTAAGCATGGAAGGAGCAAGAGTTTAAGAGCAAGACAGACTGGGCTGAAATCCCATCTCTGCTACTTATTAGCTCTGTGACTTTGGAAAAATTTCCTAAGTTCTCTAATTTTCATCCTATGTAAACATGAAGTTTTTACACCTATTTTACAGGATTATTCTGAATATTATATTCTTTGTGGCTGGATAAACACAAACACTGTCTAGCACAGTGGCTGGCACTTAGAAGATGGTATTAAGAGTATTTATTATGTAGACACATTCTCACTTGGTTCTCCTTGCAATGTGAAAGTTTATTCCTAGCACTGGGTACCTAAGAGCTTTAGACAGAAATTTTCCTCACAAAGAAAGTACAATTTTATGACTTAGCCACACACTTCCATGTTTGAACCTCCTATAAAAAGAGCAAATCATATATTTGATGTGACAGCATTTTTTAAAACACCTCCAAAAAATGCATAATTCCCTCAATGTATTGAAAAGCCCAGGAGCCTCCCTTCTCCCTAGCTGCATGTTGTAGCCATGTATTTGTTAAATCCTATTTGTTTCACAGTTTGGAGACTCTGAGTTTTCTTTTCCAGTCCCCTTACAGTAAAGAGAGGGAGACCATAGTTGGCACTGCTCTCCTTCCATTGCTTCCAGTTTCATGTTTGTGTATGGGAAAGAAAAAGAGCAATGGGATTATTTCACTTCTTTTTCCAAATTTCTCAAAAGGATATATATTTTTTCAATTCTGCCCTATGTCTTACTGAAAACGTTAAGCAAGGCCTTTAAGAAATACCAGGGAATTTGGAGTTGCCAGAGCAGAGAGCACTTAGTACAAAGCCCACTAAACTAAGGGCCAACCGAATAACACACGTGCTGATGCTGGGGGTGAGCGTTGCTAATTGTCTTCTGTTGAAGACCAGGAACTTCACTAGAAAGCCCGCCTTTGTGCACACATTTCATTAGATGGCATCCGTGCCTGAACTCTTCTCCCGGGTATTTGGGTGTTTTATCTAGTTGTGCGACTGTCCAGTGACTATTTCTTCAGCCACTATTCACACATTATTTTTGCCATTAAAATAGCTGTGATAAGTAAAGGTCACATGTTAAGCACTTAGATTGCTAAGGGATTAACCACGCCCCCTCTTGGGTAGCCCTTCTCCCTCCAGCCCTGCATTCACCTCCAGTTTGGCTCAACTCTGACATGTTTCCCCCAAGTTGCTATCATGCCCCTCCCACCTGATGAGTTCTTTTCCTTCCTCTCACACCTCTGCAATCACTCCTTCCTTCTTCCCTTCATTTTAATTATGGATGCCTGATGATTAAGGACAAGAAATAAGCTTTCTCTTCACACAAACATTTGTCATTTGTCATCATGAGAACTCATGTGTCACCTTTAAAACAGAAAGTTCAGAAGTCAAGCTTTGCTTGATGTTTTGAAATCAATGCTAGGAGCATCAGTACCTATAACTCAGTAGTGATCTCAGGTGCCAGAGGAGAGTATCTATCACTGCCCTGCTCCATGGGTCCCCAAACTGTTCTTTCCCCCTTTTTAGTCAATAACTGCTCTTACAAATTTTTCTCTTTTATCACCATCAGGCATTACAGACACCCTTTTCCTGTTTCAAATTTGCTCCTTCAGGTATTCTTTGAGCTGGAAATCCAAGTAATCAAGGTTCTTTTACTGTCTTGAGAAATAATAAATTGAGAATAAATAAGAGAAAGAGGGTCAGAGAAACTCAAATAAGAAAGCACAGGTGCTTTAGGGCACTCAGTCAAGGCTCATGGCTGAAAATTCCCAAGACCTGTTAGTTTCCTCAAAATGCAACTTCCTTAAAAAGAGAGTGCATTTATTTGTGAGTGACCAGTAATATCTTTACTATGATAATTCTCAAATAACTAGACTCCAAATACATCAATTTCTATTTTCCAAGACCTACTCAAATAGAAGCCAAGCTTCCTTGGTGCTCCGCTGAGCTTGCTGGGAGGGAGATGAAAGGTGCAGTAAGGAAGGTAGCTGACTCGGTGTCTTGGAGCACCTTGCTACCTGGACGACGGGAGGAACACTGGCTCGTACTTATAGGCAGAATCTGATGCCGCCATGCAGAGGTTCAGCTCCATTTACCCAGGGTGGGTAATTCACTCCGTGTATCCTGAGCAGAGGGAGAGATGCTCTCAGTGGTAGCCCCTTTTCTGGACTCCTGGGACCAGCTTCTCACTTGATAAACTGCAGTGCTAGGACTGCTTATGGGATCTTATAATGCTGCTCCCCAGTGATTCAGTGCATGGGCATTGAGTTAAAATCTGGAGCTGTTAGAACATGGGTGACGATTTATTTAACTTCTCATTTGTAAAAATGGGAAGGATGTGGTACCAATGTCTGCCTTGTGGTTGTGAGAAATAAGAAAACCATGATCCATGAAGTGTTTGACACTGTTCCTCGTGCATAACAAACACTAACTCAATCTTAGCTATTCTCATCTTTATTATTATTATACAAGACATGCACATGTTACCTCTACCCTGCCAGAGGCAGCATGTTTGTCATTAAGTGGGCAAAACCCCAGTATCCTAATAACCACAACAGGTAGACTATCCATGTTTGCCCTTGCCTGGAATATTGTGAGGTGGGAGGGGAAAGAAAGCCAAGTACTGCATGAAGGATGCAAATGTACTTTCCCCCTGAACGTTCTATTTTGCTTTTCAACTTTTAAACTCCACTTTATTTCAAAACATACTCTCAACCATTCCGAAGCATATTCAAGTTGGAAAGCCTTCTTTTTTTGTTTCACAATAAGCTAAATGCAGGTGCAAACTCGAGGGAGACAGACCTTGAAAATTTTAAGTGTGTTGCCATGGCAATAGTTTGCAAGAATGTGTATGAGTTTCATCTTAGCTCTCAAGCATTCAACCGAGTTCATATGTGGAGGTTCAAATCACTAGGCACACAATGTTTGCCATTCATTATGTCTTGAAAGGTTTGGAAATAACTGTCTGTTGCTTATAGCAACCAGAAACCACAAAATTCATTCTTTCTCTCTTTTTTCTTTTTTCTTTTCTTTTCTTTTCTTTTCTTTTCTTTTCTTTTCTTTTCTTTTCTTTTCTTTTCTTTTCTTTTCTTTTCTTTTCTTTCTTATTTATACCTATTTATCTATCCATCATCTATCTATGTATCATCTATCTATCATCATCTATCATCTATCTATCTATCTATCTATCTATCTATCTATCTATCTATCTATCTATCTATCTACCTATCTTTTATCTATCTATCTATCTATCTATCTATCTATCTATCTATCTATCTATCTATATCATCTATCTATCTATCATCATCTATCTATCTGTCATCTATCTATCATCTGTCATCAATCATCTATGCAAATGTGGAGGTCTAATCATTCATCATCTATTCTTAGCTGGCCAAGCTCAGTTTGGTTGCTCTAATGTAAATTCAACAATAGTTATTTTCACCATTGTTGCAAACACAGAGTTGCACTCCCAATTGAAAGAGCTGTAAAAATTTTCTACTGTTTTTCATATTAATTTCCTCATTTGAATTTGACATATCCTTAAAGAAGCATGATAATTATTTAGGGATGCTCAATTAAAGCAAACCTTCAGTGTAATGAATTGTGGAGGATCTTTGAAAAAGGGTTCCCTATAATGCAGGAAAGAAAACTGAAGTGTGTAATTCTAGTTATTAAATCAAACTCCCCTCTCCCCCCGCCCAAAAAAAGGCACCACCACCATCAACAAAAAGACATAAAAAAATAACTAATTTTATCTCATGTGAATCATCACTACCTCAGTTGTTCTTAAATGGCTTGGTTGATGCTTCTAAATTGCAAAACTTGTACAATGGACTCAGGATTCATTGGCAATAAAAGCAATTCCCCCAATAAATAGAGTCCACAGAACACTAAAATTGGAAAGTTTTAAAGCTATCTATTTGGTAAAAGAAATAATTCTTAACAAATTTTCTTCAAATTACAAGGCTTTTACCATCTAAAGTGGAACTATGCAAATTAAGTCAATATATATATTTTTAAAAATCATTCATCACCAAAACAACAACAAAAACACCTGGATTTCTAAGAGTGTGTATTCTTTAGTTTTCCTAGCAAAATTTTTGCTGCAAATTATCCATCATGATACAAAATGCCCTACATAAAAGGAGGCCACAAGGGACCCCACTATCTCCTGCCTTTAGTTACTGATGAAAGCTTTCACTGAAGTGCTATTAGCTACCAAAGCCTGGCAGTTGTTGAAAATTCACTTTCCTGCCTTGACTTTGACCCATCTTACAAAGCACACAACATAAGCATTCCCTCCCCTGCACTCCTTGATTTAAAGGCCTGTTGATATACAGTACTTTAAAACTGCAGTGGCATTCCCCTCCCCCGCCCTAAGAAGCCTACAGCAATGCTGGAATTAAAAAAATGAGAACACAATAATTAACGATGCAAACTGTCAAGTGGATCCTAAAAGAAAAACAACCCAGAAAACACAACAATCAGCAGTTTCAGGCTTTAACAAGAATCTACATTGAGTTCCCATTTATTTTAAACAAAAATAGATTAGGTCTTTTGAAAAATGTTCCCTGCAATTTCCATGGAAATAGGGCAAAGCAAATAATGGGTCTGTTACATATCTAATTTCTTTGGTGCTGATAGAGTGGGAAAGTCTTTGATCTTACACTCTTTCCAAATAATTTCTGATCTATTCTTCCACAACCAGCTTCATCCCCATAGCGAATAGCATCAAAAATGGTTCCAAAGTGGACATGGCACAAGTGAGTGGGTCAAATCACATGCCGAGACTCCCCCAATTCCTGAAGCCCCCAAACCTCACCTCAATAATTTTATGAGTGGTAACTAAATTAAAGTGAGCATTAAAGGCAACTGGAAAGGCAAATAATTATTAAATTATCTGGTACACACATACATAAATATAATGATTTTTAATTTTGTGAAATGGCTCACTGACAGCCAAAGATGAAACACCATTAAACAGGGCCTGATGCTTTCTCTATGAAGTGGAATTTATTGGGTGCAAACAACTTACTTTTCTTCTGAATGTGATAGTTTTTACCTAAAACAATGACTGCTTTTAAGGTAGTTATAATATTGGCTATTTCACCGTGATTTGGAGTAGGGAAATTATCCCATGACAGGTTGTTACTGCATACATCATTTTGCTCAGTCTTCTGCTACTTATCCTGGAATATGGAATCCTCAGGATTAAGACCCCAAATAACTAAAAATTTCAACAACAAGTATTCCCTTGATTTAAAAGAAAAAATTAAAATAGAGATATAAAATAAAACCAACACAATTAAAAAGAAGTGTCAGGGATTTACTAAACATTAGATTCCCAATACTTACATCCTGAGGACTCCATAGTTTCTGCCCAATGAGCTACCCCTATGATGAGCAATCTTACTTTCCATTCCACAAATCCTGCAGAATCCTATTGACCTAGGAATTAAGTTGTGCTCAATACATTTCCTTTTAATGCCACAGAATCTAGTTGATTCTTCTGACCTCCACAAGGTCTAAAAATAATGGCTGGTGACTTAGCAATGTTATGCCTTATATTGGTTTCAAAATTTGACTCTTAAGTGACATAAATATGGCAAAATAAAGCAATAAATGCCATTCACAGATTCCTATTAGAAGGGAAAATTGAAGAAAAGAGGCAAAGCAACCAGGAAAGTATAAAGAGAAGGATGGGAAGAAGGGAGGAGAAAATGACAGAAAAGCGTCCCCCACCTATGTCTGGATAGTGGCGGGGTGTCTCATGCCGTGTTATAAGTGAGACCAGTGATAGAAGAATTTCAGACTTAGGGAAGTAGGATGAATATCTCATCCAGTGAGATGTGAAATAGGTCTTGATTTCTAGAAAGAGGTTAAAGAAAAAGGAAGCATCATAAACTCTACACGTCAAAGTAAGTCAATCCATCAAACCAGCTGTGCTTCATGACTGGCCAAAGAAACTGAGTCTTTAGGACTTAGCTCTCTTCTAGCAGCAAAAACTTCACTCCTCTTAAATACCAAACCTAAGTCACGGAACAGAAAAGTGCCTCACAGAGGACTGTCCTGTCCTTGAACATCTTGCACCAAACAATAGAAGCTAAAAACAATGAAGGAGTTTCTCAGGCACATTAATTAAAATGGGCAAAGAATGGTGAGTTAGCTGATGAAATCTTTTCAGAACCCAGACATACTTTTCCCAGAGTTAATCCCACCAGGTACAGTAAATTTAAAATGGTAAGAGGAATTACTCCCAATAACAGAATAAAATATACAACAGGCAAAAGCCAAGGAAGATGCTAAGGGTGGTAAACTGGCCACATGTTCCAGAGCTGTTGTAACAGCAAAACCCAGGCCTATAGTTCACGGGACCTTAATGAAAAGGGCTGGCCAAGAAGTGTGTGGTTATTACACCTCATAGCACCTTGCCCTTCTTTGCTCTTTCTAGTGCCACAGCTCCTTACAGGACCCTTTATAGGGTCCAGGGAATGCTTTAAAGCTGAAGTGTTTCAAGATAAGGGTGTCCTGGAAATCAATTCTGTCATTATAAGATTACCTTAAAAGTTAAGCCTCTACTGTACATATTAATCTATACTCCAAAATGCTGATTTCCAGAACATCCACCCAATCTCATGTTTATATGCTGATAACCAATAGAAAAAAAAAATTTAAAAAACACAATTACTACATTTTCCATATTTTAAGAAGCCTTGAAATGATAAATGTCAAGGATCTAATTTCATTTCCTGTGTCTGAGAATATTTCTTTGCTAAGTATTTCAAATTACTATAGACACTTGTGAGCTATATTAGTTTTTATATATAAATTGTGACCAACCCTAAAAATAATTTGTCCTACACATCTAACTTTTTGTTACCAATATAGACCCACCTTCCTTTTCACGTTTACAGAAAATTGCTTGTAAAGACTTGTTCTCTGAGGATCTCATTTGGCATTTATTAAATTTATTTTTTTATACATTTTTATGGGTGATGAGAATTTTTCTCAGACTGTGCCGTTGATTGTTTATGTCACCACTTGCTTTACCATTTCCATTAGAAGTCACTGTGCATCTTATTTCTTAGAGAAGAACCTAAAACTGATTGGGGGATAAAGGACATCTAGTCCAGAATATGCAGCACTTTATAGAATATTTATTGACATAAAACCTAAAAACACACACAGTAAGTACAGCATTCACATCGGTAAATATTTAGTAGATTCAGCCCATGATTCTACACCACAGGGTTCTTATTAGGAACAGCAGAGAGGGAATCAGAGTTTCTTGACACATGGTAATAAATGTTTTCACTTACAATGAATAATTTACCTTTTTTGGAACATCCATTGTACAAAAATTATATTTGAAATAATTTCAAGGCCTCTAAGCAAAGGTGGAGGTTTGGGAACACAAGAAGAATGGGAAATATGGGGCCCCTTTCCTTTGTTTTCACAGAATTATGCTGGCCTTTGTGAGGCACACACTGCAAAATTTCTCATTTGTCAAGATGGTGCTGAAATGAAAAGATGTTTCTTCTGCATTTCCTATTGTGTTTCCAGGATTCCAAACGACTCATTCTCTGAAATCTACCAGCCTTGCCCAGAGAATGCTAATGAGCCTCTGCATTCTTCATTATGGAAATGGAAAAGGAGCTTTCCCTCTAATTAATGCTCGCCACGACTGGACGCTCTCACACTAGTTTCAAAATGAAAATACCTAAAGAAAATCGCAGATGCACATTCATTTCAAAATTCCAAAGAGACAATGCAACAAAATGAAAAGCAGTCTATGTTTTAAGCCACTTGTCTTTAAAACCTTTTCTTTTAAAGGAAATTCACATTTATTCACACTCTAAAATCATAAAGTATTAAGAGCTACAAACCTCTAACCTACCAGTGGGGAAAAGTCAACTAGCAGAAAATTAACTGGTTGGTCTTCATCACACCTGTAGCAGTACTACTTTCTGCAGTACATAAAACAGAGTGTTTTAAAATTAGATAAACTCCCCTCAAAAAAATCTGTTTACAATGGGACATGTTGAATTTGAGGTGAACTGGGGGTGGCCGTAAAGGTAGGTCTGAAGTTCAGCAGAGCATTCGAGGGGCAGGATGGTGTAAATTTCCCAAGGAAACCAAAAGGGGAAACAGATTCTGAGACCAGCTTCAGAGTAAGCTTCTTTATATGGGTAGAGAGAAAAGACAGACACAGACAAAAAGGACTGCTTTCCTGTTTATTGTTTTTCTTCTTAAAATATTTTATTGAATGTTTCAGAGTAGAATTTATGGGTAGCCCAGTGAAGAGTATTCCCTTGGGTATTGGTGGGAAGCAAACCAAGTAATGTTGAAATTTTCCAAAATAGTCTGATCAAAGATACTCAGTGGCATCTATGAAACAAAAATTCTAAAAACAAATCATTTCTCAAAGGGCACACTGAGTGTTAATTTCTTGGCATTGACAAATGTACAATGCTTAAATATGACGTTAACATTAGGGGAAACTGGGTGAAGACTGAACTCCCTATAATATGGAGGCAACATTTGTATATGTTTAAATAATTCCAAATTAAAATATTTATTTAAAAATTAAAAAAATAAGAGCATATGAACCAGTCCTATGTATTACCTATAAGTTGGCAAAACCGGTATTTATAAAATAATTTTCTTTAAAAAAGAATGCAGATACATTCATAAAGAAAAGTAATACAACCAAAATCATAAAAAAACTATCATTTCCCCCTTTTGTAATATTTACAGACATAAAACATGTATTATCCTCATTTGATTGGCATGTGTTTGCAAATGCAGACTTTCAGATGAACCAAGCATATACTTTTCTCCATCTCATCATTTCAAACCCTCGTCTCTCTTCCTGTAGCATTACAAAGAGTTGATGCATCATTTAGGGAATTGCGAGGTTGAGACAGAGACAGAGGTTAAAGTCAGGATTTATTTTCTTATTGCATCAGAAGCTTTCTGTTTAAAGTGACAATGTGTTGTGATTTAAATCTCACTGGCTGCATGGAAAACCAGAAGGTTGGGAATCTAGGAAAGCCTGACCTAAGCTTACCATCTCTAGCTCAAGATTTTGAAAGGTAATCAAGAACTATTCAGTTTGATATATTACACCGAGATATCACTCCAGTCAGTTCTCAAGAATGTTTCCTGAAGTTTTCCATAATTAGTCATTGTATTTTAGACTACTTACTGAGGAAATAATAGTACTATATTGATAAGCATTCTAGTAACAAAAATAGATTGTTTCCATAATTATCACTTATCAAAATTATTTCACTCAAGGCCAGACCCGTGGTTCCTTCCTATATCCGCCTACATTCTACTTTCTTTTCAGCAGGTACTTTTCAAAAAATAAAAATAAAATCAAAGATAAAGAAAGAAGTAGAAATAAGCGTACTGAAAATCATTGCTGGAGTAATTTACAAACACACTCAATTATACCCTAGGGTCCTGAGATAGTTATATTTACTCCAATGTGTCAAATTTACTATTGGAAAAATAACTCATCCCAGTCAACCTATCAGCAGAAAGAAACCAATTTCTTCTTTTCAAAGGAAAACATTTAGCAACAATGGCTAATTTTAATAAATAATGAGAATGAGTACAAACTAAATATGTAGGCAATTTTTAAATAAAAAAGTTATACACATTTCCCATTACTTTTATTATTCATAGAGCATGAAAATTGGCTTTTAAGAAATCAATATATTGTGTTGAGAACATGTAGAGCCAGAAACAACCACCTCTATTGATTCTGAGATAAGCTACTTGAGATCTTGCTTCACATTTAAATACTCTCAGTGTCCTAAGCTCCACTTCAGAAGCTGATACTGGTGTGACGGGATATGTATCCCACTTATTTGACGGACTATTGTGTTATCTTTTATTTTGTAACTAGATAACTAGGGCTGCTCAAACAAATACAAGACCATGTAGCAGAAAAACATTAGTGCTTCAACGTGGCCCGTATTGAACTCTCCTTTTCCAAGCCCAGCAAATATGTGTTCATTCATTGGTTTTATAGGATAAAATAATTCAACCTTCAATATTCTAATTTTATGTGTTTGTTCTGACTCTTCAACTGGACTTTTAAGGCAGCAAGTGTCTTATTTTCATTTGAGTCACCTGGCAGAGAGTTCTGGTATAATCAATCAACCAGGAAATTTTTTTTAACAGATTTTAACTATCAAATCTACAAAAACACTGAGATAGGTGCTTATTATTTGCTTATCTATTATACTTTTCAACATTCTGGAAATAAAATATATCCTTCTTGAAGGGTAAGAAAACTCTTGGCAAACGTGTAGCTATTCCCTCTGAAATTTCTAGTTTGTTATATGTATCCTTGAAACCTATTATTTAGTAGCTAATTATTTAGCAGTATATTATACAAACACACATAGTTATACAAACACCACTACAAACCTAATGGATAGGTGATCTACTTAAATCTAGTTAACTGAGAGAAGTCCTGTTGTGTAATTAAAAACAATGATTTTTAAGCCCATGGGAGGATAAGTAGTCGAGAGAGCACTTCTGGTCCTGCAGGATAGACCATTATGCAAACAGTTCACATGTGGGTAATTGAGAATTGACACCCGAGGCGGTACCTGCACAACTCCAAAATAAGATGCTTTAAAAAAAAAAATCAAAATTCTATGCAATATTTTTGATCTGACAATGAAATATTAGTATTTTGAAATTATAAAGTCAGGCAGTCATGTGTGAACTTTATTATATATGCACAGTATTTTATATGTAATCTATAATTTTGTGTATATAATAAATTTCTTTTATTTTAAGCAAATTTATTTCACCACAGTGTTGATTGGAAAGGCATTTTCTCTGAGGCTCTAGTAGAGTTTTGTATTTGAAAAATGTGAAGAGGTCAGCTAGGTGAATGTATTTTCCCATACTATTAAATCCCCACTTTATCCATAAACTTACTAGTAAATCTAGGCTGTGAACTTACAGAATCATATTTTTTATCAAAAGAGTGGAATAATGCTTAGAATCAAGGTTGGTGTCCTACAAAATACATGATGTTTTAATTTAAAAAAAAACACAGTGGAAACAAAGATGAGAGCATATGACTTCAGGACTGATTTCTTATGAAGACTGTTTTCTTTTGGTCCCCTTAAATAATATTTAAGTCATTCCCACCATTATGTGTAGTTTTTGTCTCTTAAACTAAGCAATACTTAAAGTAAAGTAATGGAGCCTTTATAACAAAAGAAATAGTTGTGGGGAAAGAGTAAGAAAAGTATTTGAGTCTTTTTGTCATCCAAAGGTGGCTTAATATGCACTATCAAAAATATATTTCACAACAATGAAAACAGAAAATGGATAATTGATATTTGGGAAATAGTTCTGAGATAGTTACTAATGCTTACACAAGTGTATTCAGAAGAAGGTAAAAATTTGAGGGGCAAAAGGAAGAGTGTAGTGATAATCACAAATAATTTATGACACAAAAATAGAAAACACCTCTCATATAGTTTTGCTTTTTCATGGTCATTATTCAGTTTGGACTCATGCTATCTACCTTTGCTAAGGGACACTAGAGAGATACCCATGGATTTATAATTGTTCTTGACTCTCCCCAATTATTCTGTATACTGGAAATTGCCTATCTACTATTGCCTATCTAATATTGTGTTTGGCTCCATTCTCTGTGCCAGAGTGATGAGGGAGATTCAAACATCAACTACCAAGTAAATGTAAATGTAAATGTAAATAAGATAGCAGTATGGTAACTTTAGTAGAAATCAAAGAAATTTAAGGCCTAAGTATACACAAAAATGTATAAAGCAGAACTTGGTGTCATTACACCCTGCTGAAAATATACATAGCTAATTGTTTATGTTTTGTAATGTTGAGATATAGAGCACATAGCATTTGAATCTATAAATGACAGGTAAAGCAGCAGAGGGATATAAGCCTGGAAACAGAGATTATGGGAAGAAAAAGAGAAGACCACTTGGTCTAAGTGTAATTAAATATCCACTCACACTGTTCACCTAGGAATTTTACTAGTGCTCATAACACTGGAATTAAGAACACTAATTGTAACAGGGCAAAACTTTGTTTCAAAGGAGTTATTTTCCAAAATGGCAGAGTAAAGTTTAGTTCTTGGAGCATGGATGGACCTGGGGACTATTACGCCAAGTGAAATAAGCCAGTTAGAGAAAGACAACTATCACATGATCTCACTTATAAGTGGAATCTAAAGAACAAAATAAACTGACGAACAAAATAGGTCCAGAGGTGTGGATTCATGGAACAGAATAACAGAGTTTAGTGAGAGGGGAAGGGGGGACAGGAAGAGATTAACCAAAGAACATGTATGCTTATATGCATAACCCATGGACACAGACAATAGCGTGCCGAAGGCCTGAGGTGGGGTAGAAACCTGGTGGAAGGGGGCAGAAAGGGAGAAAATGGGAGACACACTGTCAACACTAACATTTAAAAAAAGAAGAAAAATTTAAATTTAATATAGACAAAGGCTGAAAACCTTGACTACCTGATTTTTTTCCCATTAGAAAACTACAAAGTACAAGCTAAGAGGGCTTTTCCCATCAATTAGCATTCTGCCTGCTGTATCCATCATATAGTTAATTGATTGCACTTGTAGTGTATAAATGTACCCAGATGCTGTGGGATGAGCACATTTCATAAATTAAAGGAGCATATGGAGGGCACACAGACAGTAACATTTCATCATAACTACCCAAACATCCTTAATAGGCAATGTTACATCACTAATTACTATGTAAATATGTGAGCCTTTCGCTGGTTAATGTCTTGGTGAGGCATTGGCTTGGACGTTGAGCCCAAATGCTACTGTGAGCAGACATTTAATACCACTTCAAAGCTCTTCTAATTTTATTCCACTTTGCTCATAAAGAGAACATGGCTCTTAGTCTATTCAGCAACATTATTGTACAAAGTCAAAAGTATTTATGCTTTATCATTGGGTTATCTTGCTTATGAACACCAGTCAATACTCCAAAATATACATATCTGTCCAAAGTTCTCTCTGCAGGCTCTATTTCTTTCTACAAACATTATAAGGAATTTGCCAAATGAAGAGCATTTTGCTGCTTAGTGGATCCTTTCATTAATTTCTAAGAACAGGGCATGGAGGAAAAGAACTGCAGAAAGTATAAATTCTTCAGCTCTGGGGAAATTAGTACAAATGATCTCAGTAAATTATCTTTAATACCTCAAGGTACAAAAAGCAAAGGTTTTCATTCTCTTATCCAGGTCATAGTTCCTTCTCAAGCCAAGGTTCAAAAGGCAAGTCAAAGGAGACATGGACATTGAAGTTCTCTCCATCTACAAGGTCCGACAACCAAATGATTAAGTGAGCTGAGGGTGAACCATGGACCAAAAGATGTATCTTTACACTTTTAAAATTTGTGTTTTATTGGTACATTTGGGCAGCATGATTTTGGTGAAATTCAGTTGTACTTAGGCCTGGAAATTGTGTCTGAGTTCAC
The DNA here is from genome assembly GCF_054644295.1 of Miniopterus natalensis. Classification (NCBI taxonomy): domain Eukaryota; kingdom Metazoa; phylum Chordata; class Mammalia; order Chiroptera; family Miniopteridae; genus Miniopterus; species Miniopterus natalensis. Next base: position 25,834,267 of record NC_142093.1, read on the forward strand.
CATGAAATTCTAAAAGAATCACTAAAATTATACAGTTCAGAAGTTTTCATTATTTCCCAGTCCTATTACCTTGCTAGGAAAAGTCTGTGCCCAGTTCTCTGGACACTTGAGTGACAGAAGGCTTGATGGAAGATGCTGAGAGGTTAATTTCATTTCAGAATTTGAACTGGGCATTGGTCAAGTCCCCAGGCTTCATGACAACATCAACAAATACTTAAATACAACATTCAAAGTTATTCTAGGAATAAATATCTATTTATAAACCAGAAGTAAAATAATAGATTAGTCAGCATGATCTCTTAATATTTTCAGAATTGAAAGCTAACTTAGAGAAAAAGTCAGTATGTCCTACAGCTGTTTGAATCATCTAAGGTCTGGTTAACTAAGTTTAGTAGTTATTGCCATATTTATATTCAGATACCACCAACTTAAATAATACAATTGCTTTTAATTTCACTCCTATTTTTCCAGAACATGGCAAAGAGAAAAAGTTTACAACAATAAACAGAGCACCATTTACAATCTGGCAAAGCAGCTTCAATTCATGGGATTTCCCTAATCTCTGATAGAAGGGCTACCTAATTTAATGAAAAATAGCTGTCACACCAGACATAACATTCTATCTTATAATTAAAGAAAGATGCAATCACAAGTTCCTGTGAAAAGAGAGGTGAGGCTTCCTTCTCTATGAAGCAGACCCTTCCCCTCCCCCTTGCCCTTTTCTGATTTGCAATCCCTTCTGTCTTCCATCTGCTCCGCCTCCACCTATTGTCTCCACTCACTGCCAAGCAGTGCCAACCCCATATGGCCATACTCCTGCTTCTGCTGGCTCTAATTCCCAGGGGCCTAGGAAATATCTGAGCGCTAAGGCATTTTCCCTCTTCACGACAATAAGGATGAGTTAGAATGTCAAAAAATCCCCCCCAAATTCACACAGACACAGAACATGCACATGATCTCTCTCAGACACAAACAGCAGTTTTACAATCCTCTCCTAGACTAAAATAAAAAAAAAAAAATGCTTTTAATCTTTTCACTTCAGATGCATTTTCAAAAATTGAAATCTTACTATCTTTGAAATAATCCAAATCTATATTTCAAAAATTTAAACACTTTCGTTAATCCCAGACATGCATTTTTTTTCCAGTAAGCAGAATTAGTGCAAATAAATGTTACTCAAATCTTACCATCAGGAAACATTTCCATTAGTTAATCAGATTTAATCATTGATCACAAACACATTTTCTGTTGTACCAAACATACATGTCATTCAGGCATCCCACCTTTACAAAATTCTCAGCGAAAACCCCCACTCTGCGGCAGAAGCATGCACGGTCAGAATGTAAGCACCGTTAGGCAAAATTATCACCAAGTCATTAACAATAATAAAGCAGTCTGGCAAGTCTTGAAAGCAGCTTTTATTCATGCTTTTACTTGAACCAACTTAATACAGAAATACATATATACACATACACACACAATATTTGATTGTTTTTGCAGCAAGCATGCTAAAAAAAAAAAAAAAAAAAAAAAACCACCAAACCCCAAACCTCTGAAGCTCACATAAAGCAGCAAACAAAACTAGAAGCAACCATGCTCAGGGTTTAAGGACATTTAAAAATTTAAAACCACTCTCCTGCATTTCTAGCTAGAGCATGCATCAATTGGACATGCAGTCTCCAAGAAGAACTAGCTTAGTCTCAATCTTAAAATTCGGCTATGCGAGCGGCCGCGCCTCCTCGTCCTCAGCACTGTCCTGGGCTGCGGGCGCCCTAGCCCTGCATGCGGCAGGCGCGCGCGGGCCCGGCGGCGGAGCTACCTGCGCGTTTTCACAGTGCCATCTCATGTCCATGTCTGTCTGGCTACCCTGCGTGCTTAGAGCTTTTTTCTTAATTCTTAATGGAAATCCTAGGAAATTGAGTCCATCCTCTGAAATCAATACTGGTGACAGGAGAGCTCCCTGACTCAGTGGGAGATCAGGATGATGAACGGCCTGCGCAGCGCCGCGGCCTATCGGTGCCCTGCGCACGGGCGCCGGGAAGGCGCGGACGGCTCCGCGGTCACGTGCCGCGCCGCAGCCAATCGGGGCGCCGGGCCGCGGGCGCTGCTGCAGTTCCGTCCGCAGCTCCGGCCCGCGCCGCTCCCGGGCCCGGCGGCCGGGGGCCTGCCCCGCAGGCGGCTGCAGCGAGGGGCGCGTCCCGCTCCCGGGCCCGGCGGCCGGGGGGCTGCCCCGCAGGCGGCTGCAGCGAGCGGCGCGTCCCGCTCCCGGGCCCGGCGGCCGGGGGGCTGCCCCGCAGGCGGCTGCAGCGAGGGGCGCGTCCCGCTCCCGGGCCCGGCGGCCGGGGGGCTGCCCCGCAGGCGGCTGCAGCGAGGGGCGCGTCCCGCTCGGCCCCCGCCCCGAACTGGGACCTGCCTCCGCGCGCGCGGGGTTTTCCCTGCGTTACTTTCCAATGCAGCGCGATTGTTTCTTTAATACCCCGGCCGGTAAACTCGTCCGCGCTGCTGTTCAGGTGCCTGTCGTGCCTTCAGCTAACGTCCAATGACAAACCTGGAGCTGCGCAGTTAGCACACGGAGCGGCCTCAGAGCTTTATGACTGCAATTATCATTCTATTTCCAAGTGACCGAACGCCGATTTTTGGAACGCCACGTGGATAATGACTGTTTTTATGGGATGATTTTCCAAAGGCAATTATGCAACATTAAGAAGTACGTTATTATGCTTTTTTTTTTTTTTTTTTTGCCAGCGAGAACTGTTCCTCTTTAAAGACTATTTAAATCCTAATAAATATGCCATTGTATCAATCATTAAAAATAAAAGAAAGCACAAAGTGATGTACATCTTGTTTCCCGAAGCCTGAGGAACAAATGTGTTATCCAGTGATGAAAATATGAACTTATTTTTGGCCTGTCCTCTGAAATTTAAAATAATTCTTGGGTGAACAAAGGTTCCACATCTGGGCTACCATATGGAAAAATATCCCCAGTATATCTGCTTGCAATGATCATTCTGCGATAACAGGCATGTTGTGCAGTTCTGCCAGGTAACTGAGATGATTATATCTAGTCTGACAGGGAAGGTGATAAGTGATGAGACCATGGTGTGTTTCAAATGACAGTATCATGGAGGTTTTTAAAAAAATGCTAAAAAGAAACATTGAACAACCTTCAGAAATAGCATTTATAACAGAAAGAGTATCTGGGGGCATTTCTCTTTGTTCTTCATTGCCCAGATTTAATTATTTCCAAGCATTTTAAAGGACTAATTCAACTCTTTTTAGAGTCACCCAATACTACTTAGAACAAAATCTGAAAATAAATACTAATAGGTGTGCTGTCATAGGTAAATTGCTACTGAACTTCAGAATGATGAGATTCCAGAGCTCATTTTGTTTTGGCAACTATTTTGTATAGTATTCCTGAAAGACCGAATGAACGCTTTCAAGTTTTTTTTTTAATTCCTTTCCTCTCTTTTATTTAATATTGACTATCAGAAAATAACAAAGCATTTTATTTTATATGTGTGTGTGTGTGTGTATATATATATATATATATATATATATATATATATATATATATATATATTTGTGCCCATTCCACCTATTTGGCCTGTTTATTCAATTACCACACAATCATCAATGGTCCAACTATTCTTTCAAAGGAAAAATGAAGGCTCAGAGCGCTTCTAATAAAAAAGAAAATAATAATAATAAAATATCAACATCAAACCTGTTCATTTCAATATTGTAATAGCCAAAAACTAGAAACCACCTAGTCACCAATAATGAACTGATCAGGCAGATTATGGTACAGCCTTCTAGGTGGGACACTCTGCAGCTGTAAAGTATAATATGGCAAATTCAAATGCGCTTATATGAAGACATATCCAGGATGTATTGCTATTTAACCAAAAATTAAATTTGTACATTCTAAATTGCTTGAAGGTTATATATACACACACATTTGCACACACAAATACACCATTGCATATGCAGAGGATATTTCTGTAAAGACATAAAATATCAGTCAATAGTGGTTAAATTTCAGGAGGGGAGCTGAGTTCAAAGGTGGAACAGTCTTTGTAGGTGCCATTTTGTGTTTTTTTGTGTTTTTTTTTATCCAGTCTGTGTTTCACTTTTCTAATTTGAAATTAATTAAAGTGATGGCATTGACATTCATTTAGGTTTAGAAGAATGTGACTGGTAGATGTTTTGAGCAAAAAAAGGTAAGGGAAAAGAGGGGAGGCAGAGGGAAGGGTGGCCTGCTTTTTTACAAAGAAAATAGGGTAGGTGTGGGCAAGGAGGGAGCGGCCAGATAGAGGTGCTGGCAGCCTCAGTCGAAACAGGCACATATCTTGCCTTCAATGCAGCGGTCAATGATACCCTAAACTAAGCTTCAAGTTTAGCTCTGCCACTTCTTGCTAATTGTATCCTGCTGAGAAAACTAAGACTTGGGCGGGTTAATTTGCCCGTTTGGGTAATTAGCCAAATCATTTACGTCCCAGTCCTTCACATTCCTACCTCTAAAATCAGAGGTAATTTAGGTGAATTATCACTATAAATTGTGAAGCTCTTAACACAGGTAAGTTTTATTGAATTCAACGACAACATAATCATCAAAAATCAAATATTATTGAATGGTGTAGGGCTAAAGACAAAACAAAATCCATTTATGTGGTGTGACTCTTTTGGTGGCATTCTTCAGATTCCAATAACTTTAACAGATAAAAACTTTAAAAGAAATTGAACTGTCCAAATTAAGTCAAAGGTTTATAATTTTTATTATTATCGGAATTTTTATTTTACTCCAAATTATTCTAAATCAGTGGTTTATGGGGGTGACTTCGCCCTCCGCGGGACATTTGACAACGTTTGCAAACATTTCTAGTTGTCGCAATGGGGGAGGTGCCACTAGCATCTAGTGAGTAGGCCCAAGAATGCGGCTAGCGACCCAACAGTGTACAGGGCAGCCCAAAGCGTCCTGTGGCCCAAATGTCAACAGCACTGAGATCGAGAAACCATGCTCTAAACACCAGGCTCTTCTACCTCATTTACTTACGAAGAGGCTTTTAAAAAAAGTATCCATAATGTATATATTTAAAGTGGAAGGACATAAATTTAGATGGAGAAGTGATGAGGCCCAAGGAGCACGCCCTGGGTCGCTCCAAAGTTAAGAAATGGCTGAGAAGGGAAAGAAACAGCAAGTGAGAATGAGAAGGTGAGAGGAAAGCTCACAGTGTGGCCTCTCCCTAACCTGGAAACCTAGGCAGGCGGTGTGTTAGAAATGACCCGAGGGTCAACTTGCCCGGATACTGTTGATAGGTCACGCAATCATTCTCTCTATGTTTTCTTTTAGAAAAATAGTTCAATAAAGGGTCTGAGAAATTAATCTCATTGAAATGAACAAAACAAAAGACTTGAGATCCTTATTCTTCCTCCCGTTTGAATTTATAAAGATGTGGCCTTGCCCAGCCAGGCGTAGCTCAGCGGTTGAGTGTCGACCTAGGATCCGGGGGGAGATCAGGGTTCGATTCCCGGTCAGGGCATATGCCCCTGTTGTGGGCTGCAGCCGATCAATGACTCTCCCATCATTGATGTTTCTATCTCTGTCTCTTCCTCTCCCTTCCTCTCTCTGAAACCAATAAAGATATATTAAAAAAAAAGATGTGGCCAGAAAAGGTAGTATTTACAGGGATCACAGGAGAGTTACTGAGGGCTCAGGCTACTTTATAGTCCGCAGAGGTGGGCTTGGACAGAGGAAGGGAAGGAATCCCTCCTCACAGCTGGCTGAGATGGCAGGGTGCCACCACATCACCCTAGAAACTCGCCTGCGGCTCTGGTCTCCAGGCCCCCGCCCAGTCTTTCTGTCCATAGATCAGGTTTCTGGGAACAGTCCTCGGGACAGGCTTCAGGCACTCTCTCTGCGGCTGCCGTCATGCCGACTTCCACGCTTCGCCAGTCCTCTGGGCAGGGTCAGTGCAGCAGAGCTGAGCCACTGAGCCACCTGGACATTAGGACAGTGCAGCAGCCTCGAGCCAAGTCAATGCTCTTTTATGACAGGGAAATATTGCAGGAAAGCAGCTGAGAGAGGGGAGAGGAAATGAGGAAGGAAAGGGATCAGGAAGAAGAGCCACAGACCCACAGATATCCTCACATTCTCTGTGGTGTGGAGAACATAGCATGTAGTGATTCTCTTAAAAGTAGACAGATTTTTACAGCTTCAAAAGGTTTTAAAGCTCACATAGTTCAACTTCATTTTACAGATGAAAGATTTTGATGCAACAAGGTTAAATAACTTGGCTTAAAATAAGGAGCAGTGGGATTCTTTGCCATTCTGGTCAATGGGTGAACATGATCTTGGCAAGTTTTAAGATGCTTTCAAATATCACTGTAATTGCTCGGCCGCTGTGGCTCAGTGGTTGAGCGTCGACCCCTGAACCAGGAGGTCACAGTTTGATTCTCTATCAGGGCACATGCCTGGGTTGCAGGCTCAATTGCCAGTAGGGGGCGTGCAGGAGGCAGCTGATCAATGATTCTCTCTCATCATTGATGTTTCTATCTCTCTCTCTCTCTCCCTTCCTCTCTCTGAAATCAATAAAGATATAGTTTTAAAAAATCACCATAATTATTAACCAGAGTAGGACTAAGAGGAAGAGGGAACATTGATGTCAAATAAGAGAGAACAAATGCCGCTGAAGCCGCCTCCTTTTCCCATTGATACTAGATTAAGGCACTGAAAGCTTCTGCTATTCGGGAAAGAGAGTATGATCTCCAGTGGGTATTTACAGGATGTGACACACAAAAGGAGAAGCTTTAAGTCTCCTCCTTTCAGAAGAATATAGTGGCTGTGGGTATTTTTTGTGTGCAAATTCTCTCGTCTGTATTTGCCCCACAGTCTTCATGATGCACTGTGACTTTTAAAATACGTATGTCAGGAAGTAAGCTCTAGCTGCGAGAGAATAGACAATAGAGAGACATTCTGGACCATTTTTCATTTTTAAGAGAAGGGGAAAACAGAAATGGTTAAAAACTATAGTGGCCTGGTTGAGCGTGGCTCAGCGGTTGAGCATCGACCTAGGATCCAGGAGATCGAGGTTCGATTCCCGGTCAGAGCACATGCCGGGTTTCGGGCTCGATCCCCAGTCAGGGGTAGGCAGGGGGCAGCCGATCAATGACTCTCTCATCGTTGATGTTTCTCTCTCTCTCTCCCTTCCTCTCTCTGAAATCAATAAAGACATATTTAAAAAAGAAGAAAACAAAAGCAACAACAAAAACATAGTGAATTACCTTAGTTTTAAATTTTTATTAGTTTTGCATTTTATCCCCTATAATGACAGCCTTGATTTGAGGCCATGGAGTAACATTAAACTCCAGTTAATTACTAATTTAATATTTGCAAGTAAACATTAGAGGTAGGAAGCAAATTGATGTCTAAATGAGTAAAATTTCAGATTCTAAATCTTATGTATTTTCCTGCTATTCTATTCTTGTGGGTTTTGTTTTATACACTGATTATTTCTCTAGGTACACATGCTTTTTAAAAGCAAAAACACACGAACAAAAGACCCACTGCCTTATATAATCTTTTCAATACCATTTTACTCTAAAATTATACAAATGTTAAAAATAAATGAAATTGAGACTCGGAGGGATTACACAACATCTATATCCATAAAACTAGCCACTGCAAGTCTACTAACTACATATCAAATGTTCTTTCCAAATTAGAACTATTCCTAGTTCCCTAGAATAGTTGTTCTCAAAGTAGTATGATAAGAACCCAGAAGGAACATGTTAAATATCCAGATTTCTGGGTCCTTCCCTGGAGACAGATTCACTGATTCAGATGGATCCCCAAAGTCTGCATTGTTAATAAGCACTCCATCGCCATAATTTAAGAACCTCGGGATCAACTTGGAGTTCCAAAGTCAGAATTCTTTTTTTTAAATTTAACTTTATTGTTGAAAGTGTTACAAATGTTCCCCTTTCCCCCCATTTATCCCTTCCACCCAGCACCTGCCCCCACAAAGTCATGTCAACAAGATTTCTAATGAATGGAAAATCGGAAGCTTTTTTTAAAAGGAATAAAATTTAAAAGTGGTATGAGTAGTGTTCAAGAGATAAATTGGAACAGAGAGCAGTTTCGTAGCAAAACAGAAAAATGCAGGTGCTTTAGAAACATCCATTAAGGGATAGGTCCCCAAATTTTACAACGTAAACAATATTTTAGTTGAAAATACTTTTTGAGCAAGAAAGATTAATGAGCATAGAAGAAATGTGCAAATAATAGCATTGAGAAGAATAGGGTGACCCTTTTATAGCCACAGATAGATGGCCCTTGGCTGAACTGGTCCCTGCCTCACTGCTGTGATTGGAAACCATGAAATGTACAGACATCTAAGCAGGGCCCTTTCACGGATCCTAAGAATTCATTTGTACTGAGAGGTTTCCTTAGGTGGCTCTCTAGACTCTAGAGAAGGTAAGCTTTCCTTTACAAGCTCAGAACCCACTGAAGTCATATCACATCAAAGCTTCCCTAATTGTTTAAGACAATGAATCCCCCCGGAAGAGATCCCCAGTCTATTTCATGAGCTACAATGACTCATGAGGATGAACCGAGAGTATGTTACAGAAATCCTCTGGTGGTTGTTTTTCTCCCAGCTGGCTTCTAGGTTGGCCAGTTTGAGGTCAAAGGGTCATGGTGCTGAAACATGTTCGTTTTAGACCAATCTCTTTAGGATTTATACTGCCAGTCCCTAACTCATTTTAAAAATTTTGTGAGCTTTTTGGCATACTATACATTTATTTTGACTGAAGGCTGACTAATTGTTCCCTTTGATCCAAACTCAAGACTTTCAGGACAAGGTTAATAAGGAACTAATTCAGGATGTTGTGAGTAGGACAATGCCTTTTACCAAACAGACATCAGTGACCATATATTTTTGGTGGCCGATTGATGAACACATTAATCAAAAAGCCATAGTCTACGGTCAAGTCTGTTAGAAGGCAAGAAAGAAAGGAAGGAAGGAAAGGAGGAAGGAAAGAAAAGAACACAAAACCTTGTATGTAGCTGAGGTGAATTAATAGACCTTGTGAGAAAATTTAGCATCTCATTGAGTACAGGTTTTCAGCATGACCAAATGTGAGTCTCCTTCCTCCCTGACCTGCCCACACACCTGCCAGTAATGGGCCACACAATGATATTTTCAGCAACAAGAATGACTTAAAAAGATAACTACTCCGAAGGCTACACACGACTCCACAATCCCATGCACGCACACACAGAATCCCCATTTTTACTTATCAGAAGTGAAAGTTTCCATGAACAAAATTCTAAGGCCTATGTGGGAAATGAAGCTCATCTTGTACTAAATATAACATTATAAGAAAATCAGTGAACAGAAGTTTTCAACTGGTCACTCATATAATGTTCCATGAAAGAACCGCAGGAGGCAGAAGCACATATTTCAGGTAGGCTCAGTATTTTAAAGCAGCGATTTTCAACTGGTGCACCGTGGTACACTGGCGTGTGGCAAGAATTTTTAAAACGTAATACCTGACTATTTAGTCAGGGGCACTGACCTCTTTTCCCTTAGATTGTCAAATAAAAAAATGACAAAAGCCAACACAACAATAGCCATCCAAGGTGAATGAATCAAAATTATATCTATTTTTTTTGTCAGGTCAGCAAAAAATGTATTTTTTGGTGTGCCACAGAATTTTAGTAATTCCTGTGTGCCATGAGATGAGACAGTTTGAAAATCACTGTTTTATAGCAACTGTTTTCCAAATTTCAGGTGCCTAAGAATTTGAGTGCTTGTTAAAACTGTAAATTTTCTGGCCCTACCCTGATCTACTTAATTATAATTTATAGAGATGAGGGTGAAAACCTGCATGCTTCACTTGTACCTCAGGTGATTCCCTGCGGGCTGTTTTGGACTGGACTATAAGAAACACACTCTGTGTACATCCCCCCCCCCCCGCCTCCACCCACTGCCCACTGTGACACCAGCCTAGGACATGCTGGATTATCCAGGCCAACAACTCAGTCACAATGTCTTTCATTTGCTGGGACAGAAGGTTGGGAAATCTAGAGAGATTAGGAATGATGGGATGGATAGATTCTGAAAAGAGTTCCTGGAGCTGATTGCATTCAACTTGGGTCTTGAAAGATGGCAGCGTTAATAATCATTTTAGCAGGACAAGGAGATGTAAAAGTGCTTTCCTTTAAAATTTTAAAAATGTGTCATGTAAATGATAAGCTCCTTTATCTTTTCAGCTGGAGGACCTAGCAATGCTTCTAGCACATATGAAATGGTCAATAAACATTAGTTACATTAGTAAATAATCTGACTACAAAAATGTAAATTCATAAAAAAGAACTCACAACCCCACCACCTTCACAAAATGTTGTTATTTTTGATGCTATTAGTGTTTTGATTTTCACTTCACATTCTTGTCTATTTCTTATCCTATAATCAAGGATATACAGTTTTTCTTTGTTTTATAATTTAATATGATGGCATACACATTTTCTGTCTTGACTTAAAATTTTATTATCATTTTAATAGCCATAGAATGGTCAAACAGGTGTATTATAATTTATATAACTTTTGTATTTTTTTAAATAATGGATCCATCTCTATTTGGTATTTCTGTTATTGTTAATAACACTTTTTCTTCTTCCTTTGTATTTTTTCATAAGATAAAGTTCTATAAGTGCGATTACTGGTTTAAAGAATAAGTGTTTTCATAGATCTTGAAACAATCTGCCAAAGGACTTTTCATAAGACTTGCTCTAATTTTCATATTGTCTCCAGCATGTTGTCTTTTCTATCTGGAGATGCCCTTTTCCCATTAAAAAAGCAGATTCTGGTAAACTCCCACACAATGTTTTGTATCAAGCTCAAACCTTATTCTTTCTGGCAGCCTTCACAAAGCCCCCAGGCAGCTAGTCATTCTTTCCACTGTGTTCCATAGCACTTTGTAATAATAGCATTTTTAGCACTTATCAAATAGTTTTGATAGTTGTCGTTGTTTGTATACTTCTTTTTTTCTTTCTAAATTATTAGCAACTCCAAGCTTTAGCCTCTGTCCACTTCATCTTTGGAACCTCAGCCACTAGCACAGGGCCTGGCATGTATTAAGACATTCAATAAATGCTTGTTAAGTAAATAGGAATGAATGAATGAATGAATGAATGAATGAATGAATGAATGAATGAATGAATCAATGTGAGCACAAACCCAAGTCTCCTGCTGTGTCTCAGGGTAAAAATGGCTCCTTTCACCAACTTTATGACAGGCTACCTAGTCTTAGGAACATTTATGTATTTTTGTAGTTCTGTTTTGTAATATTTATATACTTTGTAGGTCTATATTTTTACATTTTCACTGACTGAATTTCAAGCCTTCTTGGCCCAGTTCTGTGACATGTTGTGAATAAACTCTCTGAATCTTTAGATAACGACTATTGGATACACCACAGTCAGGAGATGTTTCTTTCTACCTCTAAAAGAAGCACTTTTATGAGGAAACGTTAAGACTAGTGAACAGGATTAGAAACCACCTGTGGAGACTATGGTATGTACACGGCCCCACTCTACAGAGAATAGGAAATAATCACTGATAATGAATTATTTAATAACATATAATCAATAATTGTTCTTATATTATATATCATTTTATGCATTTTAACACATTTCAACATGCATTCTCTCATTTTATCCTTACCAAACCTCATAAGAAAAACAGACAACACAGATACATCATAATTAAACTCTGAAAGATAAAGAATCTAAAGCACAGAAATGTGGCTAGCAAGTGGAAAAACCAGGGCCAGCACTCACATATTTTGAATCACATTTTAGGTCTCATTCTAATGAAATCATTAGACCCTGCTGAATTTTGTTACTTTATTAACCAGATTGAGAAAATGAGCTTTTAAATAGTATAAACTGGACTGGGAATTAAAAAACAAACAATGAAACTAAAACTTTTCTGGCAACAGAAACATTTTCCCCCCCAAAAAAGCTTATGAATAATCCAATATGAAAAATAAATAATATCAGAGGACTATTACTGAAATTAGTGGCAAATGGAAGGGGCTGTTTTCTCTCCTCGCTGGTGGCTCTTGGTAGTTTCTGGAACTTACACTAGGAAAGCATCATAGTGGACCATTCACTCAGTCATTTAATCATCCAACTAATACATCATACAGCCTAACTAGGCACAAAGAACTGTGGAAAATACAAAAAGAAAAATACAAACCCCTTCTCCAAGAACTAACTCTCTCTCTCTCTCTCTCTCTCTCTCACACACACACACAGAGTATATTAAACATTTATAAATGCCACAGAAACTACATCACATAGTAAACATTCTGAAGGTTCAGGGACAAATAATGATGTCTAGACTCATACCTGTACTGAGTTCCAGATATCCACTTAAAGAACAATGTGAGGGGATATGGATTTTGTTTCATATTTTGTGACTTTGTAGAAACCATTTAATCTGCCTATGATGGGGTGCCCTTGTCTGTGAAATAAAGGGATTGAATCACTTCTGCCAATCAAATGCATGTCATAGGTAAACACAGGGGAGAGGGTAACTCAGTGGTAAGAACATGGGCTATGAAATTAGACAAGTCCGGCTTTATGACCCAAGCTTGAGGCTTACATTAGGTAGTTAGTTTAACCTAAGTCCCAGCTACTTCATTCATAAAATGAAAATAACAGCAATACATGCCTTTTGAAATTTTCTATGAGATATAAATGAGATAATATATAACACTTGTTAAAAAAAAAAACCTGGTACATATTCAATGGTCAGTAAATAGTGGCAATCATCATTAACTACTAACATGAAGAAGTTGCTGCTAGGCGCTGCATAGACTATTCAATTCTATGATTCTGCATAACTTGTTCTTGACATGTCTCACTCACAATGGAAGCAATTATTGTTCTATATTTAATGAAGGTCAAAGGTTGAGTGCTGTTCTTAGAATGTTTCAAATTATGTATGGTTTCATGCAAAGCCTGGGAGAGACAGTATATTTTATTTTGCAATGTGCTAGATTTTGACTGTACTCTTTGGAAAATGCTAGGCTTTATTTTAGTTGTCATTTGTATGTGAACTCCAGTTCAGAATCCAAAACAATGAAGTCATTAGTGTACAATGAGTTTAGTCACTTTCCTAAGTGCTGCATTAATTGCCTCAGAGATTTTCAACTTCATTTCCACTCTGACAAGTATGATAAATGGAGTTCACAAGCACGACACGCTCCCAGGCACATTCCTGGTGAGCCGGCTCCAACCTCACCGTTTCTCCTTCAGGTAGGGAAGCGTGCTGGAATGCAGGCGCGGGAGAGCCGTGTTATCACAGGCCATCTTCAATCTGCTCTGCTGATTACTCAAAGCAACAAAAGATCCCTTAATTACTCACTTACTTTAAAAGTTAGACCATTATTATTATTATTTTTAAACATATCTTTATTGATTTCAGAAAGAGGAAGGGAGATGGAGAGAAAGAGAAACATCAATGATGAGTCATTGATCGGCTGCCTCCTGTCTGCCCTGAACCAGAGATCGAGCCCGAAACCCGGGCTTGTGCCCTGTCCGGGAACTGAACTGCAATCTGCTGAGCCACGCTGGCTGGACAAGATCATTATTATTAATAAATTAAAACATACTTCATATCTGATTGGTATATAACAAATTATGGTACAGATCCTCCTGCCTCCTGCCTCCTGCCCCAAGGTTTCCTGGACCATATATTGAGAATCAAAATGCTTTAATGTTTTAATAATATTCAGAGACTATATTCATTATTATTTTTTGATATCTAGTTTTACATCTATGTGCTGTTCTTATTTCCCTATTTGAAAGCTTTCTGATGGAAAGACCATGTCTCACAAATCTTTGATATCTTTTACCCACATGATAGACCTTCATGGAACCATACCAGGGTGGGCAAAAGTAGGTGAAATTACTAGCCATCATTACCTAAAAGATAAATCCTAAGTAAGGATACACAACAATAACAGTAAAAGAAGACAAATAATACAAATAAAGAGTATAATAATTAATTAATAAATAATAACACATTATCAATTCTGTGTTTTTGTGTATTCAAAACACATGTGTATTCAAAACATGTTGATGCTATACTGCATCAACATGTACTATATGATTAACTGCTCCATTCATTAACTGAAACTTGTGATGTCTTATAGTCCCTTTAATGATCTTAGGCTATATCATGTAGTAGCATTTACATAGTTTGTCAGATTATGCCAACATTTTACTTAAATAGAAGGAGAAGTTAATTGTATTTGAATTTATTCCAGATGAAACAAAGTTGTTTTCCTAGGCAACACCTGTGACTTTTGTAAGAGAAATATGAGATGAGAAGCTAGAATTGTAAGGCAGTTATTGTTACTTTTTGTGTGTGTGTGTGTAAAAAGTGCTCTGACACATTAGAAAGACAATATTTCAAGGTTTAATCAATTTGTGTATTTAGTTGTAGTCTCATAATTATAAAACAATTGAAAGGTAATAACATGGAAAGAAATGTCAGTTTGAATTGATTAAAAGCTAGACTTTCACACTTCTATAAATGGAACCTCAAAAAAGCAACAGATATCATTATTATTTTTATTTGTTCTACTGCAAAATCAGATCCTTTGAGAGACACCCACATAGTAACTCAGAAATGAAACAGTTATACATTTATCCCTGCTGAATTGCTGCAAAGTGGCATGGCTGCAAACTATATATTAAAGAATAAAACAGTCCTCCCAAATTAAAGGTTTTATTCCATAATAAATGATTCATTTGTCTCTTTTAAAATGGTCCTATTATCTTCAAATCTAGGGAAATCTACAGAGAAAGACTCCGTGCTTTCCACTGCCTTGGTAATCAGATAACTGTTTTGACTACTCCGTCATAAAAACAGTATATACTGAATAAAAGACTCTTCCCTGCTAAAATCTGGGTAGATAAACAAAATAGCTACAAGACTGGGAAATAAAAAGAGAGGTCACCCATCTGAGTTGACTTTTTCTTCCTCATGAGTCATAGGACAGTCAATATACAAGTTGTCTTTTGCTTTCAGAGGAGGTCTGCATTATTTAAACTTGTGGCTGAATGACAAAGCATGAGACCTTAAGGCTGAGTGGCTCAGTAATGGCTTAGTTCTCTTAGTATTTCATCCCAAACGAATTTTGTTCTTGACCTGCTTAAGTAGAAAAAGAGCCCCAAAGCCCGCCTATCCTATCTGTGAATACTTATCATGGACTGAAGTGTCACTAAGCAAGTAAATTTGAGAAGCAGGGGATGGGGAGATTTATGAATGTTTCATATGTAAACATAAATGTCAGAAATTCGAATAATTGACAAATGCTAATGGGTGCAATTATGTGTCATTAAAGAGAGTTAACCAAAAAAACACCCAAATAAACTAAACTGTAAATATCAAACCTAAACTTATAACAAATTAATTTCAAAACCCAAACTATCATGAATTGAAAACTACACCTAACAGAGAAGTCAGGTAGAAACTCCCACAACCCGTTCACATGCATGTGCAGTGGGAGTGTTGAAACAATACCAGCAGAATATGGCAGCCAGACTCTGTATTTTTTTGGCTTGCATTTTGAGTAACTATAAAATTGCATGCTATTTTTAGCTTATGAATGCAAAGATTGTTTAATTCTTAATAAGCTGGCAAGTAGCTCTTAATGGTATTGTGAAAATCCAATTTCAATGGCTAGTATGCCATTTGCCTATAAAAGCAAATAAAGCTCTTACACTTCTGGTTCTGGGGGCAATCCACCAAGTAGAACCTTGGGGGTCTTAGGGCCAAAGATTTGTATGTGAAAATCACCACTCTACGGCTTATTAAATCTCTGTATAAAAAAGATCAAATAAGTCATTCAACAAATATGTGTTGGGTCTACTAAATGGCAAACCTATGTAAGGCTCTGTAGATACAGTAGAGAACAAGACAACGAGGTCTTGCTTTAATGAAGTCCCTCTTCTAGTTAGAAAAAGTCGGAAAACCAACAGTCAAACACCATACCATTATCAATGCCCTCTAGCCTGAGACCACTAGAAGCATGCCTTCAACTGAACAAGTTGGGTTTACTAATTGTTGTAGCAAGAAGGAACACACACCATGGGGATCCATGAAGTGCCTCAGCAAGAGGGTGTTAGGAAAGACTTATTAAATAAATTGGGCTTGCATTAGGTGATGCGGGGCCTGGTTTAAGAAAGAAGGGTTTGTTCTGGGTTGGATGCTGTCAGAAAGTGGAGACAATTCCATGGCCGCTTGGGCATCTCAATATATCTTATCTACAGCTAGAGCAGATCGAAGTGAGGACAAAGCTAAGACTGATAGATAAGTGAGAGTCATTCATTTTAACCCAGAGATGGTTTGGCATTTTGTGGGTTTCACAGTGACCTTGATTTTATCAGTTCTTAAACAAAATAATGGTGTGGCCATGTTTTCCTTCAGTTGATCATGGTCTCAGAGTGACCTTGT
This sequence comes from Miniopterus natalensis, assembly GCF_054644295.1. Lineage (NCBI taxonomy): Eukaryota > Metazoa > Chordata > Mammalia > Chiroptera > Miniopteridae > Miniopterus > Miniopterus natalensis. Next base: position 25,850,805 of record NC_142093.1, read on the forward strand.
CTCACACTGGCATTCTGCAAGACTGTGTCTATCCAACAAGTGAGTAACATGGTCCACCCATAAGTTCCAGGCCAGACTTCTGCCTCACTGTGTGGATTAGCCCAGCTCCCAAATATCAGGGGCTGCTTTTCTCTTCCTAACCACCTAACTAATCAAGCAATAACTAACTAACTAACTAACTAACTAACTAACTAACTAACTAAATAAATAAATAAATAAATAAATAAATAAAATCAAAGGGTGACAAGGCAGGGTAAAAGGAGGGCCCTTTACACTGCATGTTTATGGAAAGGCGCTTGGAGTAAATCAGAAAAGCTAAAATGTGACTACCTGAGGAGCTGTGTACATGTTCCAGAAAACTACTATGCCAAGGCCCTAAGGTTGGAAAGAGCTTGTTACACTTGAGGGACAAAAGAAAGGTAGTGTGACCTGAGAATGGTCAGGGAGGAAGAGAGAAGGCAGGATTAAGAGAGCCAGATAGGAGAGGTAGGGGATTGAGACATTACACTAAGTGTAACGGAGAATCACTGGAAGCCTTCAGAACAGAATAATGACGTAATTTTATTTACACATTTAAAAGATCATCCTGTATGGTCAACAGAGAATTATTATTGGGGTTACAGAGTAGGTGAAAAGTTGAGATGCAAGTTAGGGGGTTTTGCAGACTAGGCAAGAGATGACAGTGCTTGCCCTAGGGTGGTGGTAGTAGAGATATGCAGAGGGTGCTGTTTCGAAGTCAGTGTTGTGGGATTCACTGATGGGTTATTTTGGGAGGTGAGGAGCAAGGAGGGATGAGCGGAAGGTGATTTAACTAGTTTTTGGGCTCTTAACATCAGTAATAATCTTCTTATCATCCCTAATTTCTGATTCACAGAGAGCACTGGAAGTTGAATTAAAGAATCTACGTTGTGGTGAACATTGACACAAGTAGAAAGCTTCAAAACTGCCCACACTTATTGACTTAGAGTGGAGGTTTGGTTCCTAATTCTCTCTATTGATTGGTAAGTAACTCAGTGGTAACAAAGTGCAAAATTACCCAGGTCTGGACAGAACAACTCATAGGACCACTCATAGGTAGTACTGTCATAAGTAAATGTGCCCTATCTACTTAGTAAATACATGCAGAAAATAGATAGATTTAGAGAAAAAAATTAAAATAAACAGAAAAATTACAGGTAATTACTTATCAGAGATAAGAATCCCTAAGATTCTAACTTTTCTCCCCCACAAACCTTTGATAGGGTGTCTAGCTTTACCTCCTTAATTCAGGTGAGTGGTACATTTGTTTATCTCGAGTAGGGTCTTAAAATAATTGGCTGTGATTTTGCTACCTGTGCCAGCCTTTGAAAGTCAAAAGCCCATCAAATGGCCTTATCTAATTTCCTGCCCTGAACCCAGAGAGAACTGTCCTCAGGAACAATATAGCAGCTGGGTAATTAAGCATGGGCAATATACCACTGCTTCTCCAGAATCACACTGGAGGTCCTTCCATTTCGTTCCCAAGGGGACTCCCTCAGGAAGCAGTTATGAAGCATAGTATGGGGCCACTCCTCATTAGTGCCCATGGAGGCTCCTAGCTAGAGCCAGACTTTTTTCCCAGTGTGATGATAACTCCAGCAGAGGAGGCTGGGCCTCTTCGGTGTGCTTTCTCATGGTGTAACCCAACAGTTCAAAATATTATTATGTGTGGGCAGAATCAAGTGTGGAGTACAAAAGGGAGGGCTCTTTCTTTGTCAACTGACATGTCTGAAGCAATATAACCAATAAAAAGACCAAAATGGCCTGTTTAAAGGTTTGGTTTGGGAACGTCCTTGTAAAGCCCTAGAGAATAGCTTCAATTCCCAGGTAACATGGAATGTGGCACTTTGTACAATACCTGATTATCTAAAATTATTTATTCCATTCAACCCATTTAGGCTCTTCAAAGTTGGAGTATACTTAAACTACACTGATGAGAGTTACTGGAAAAAATACAAATAGTTCAGAATCACATAGTCAGGACCTACTTATGGGTACCCCAGGCCGCATAAAATCATCACAGCTAAGGAACTACTTCAAGGAAGCAAAGACAGAACGTGGTCATCCTTAGACCCAGAGGCAACCTTGCAGCCATTTGACTCCATCTGCTAGTCATGTTCATTTCTTTCATTCAAAACAACGATTTGATGATAGGGGCTAACCGCAAAGTACTCTACTTTGTGGAAGGCAAAAGGTGAGAGCGAATTTCTAGAAGTTAATAAGCAGATTAGCAGTTTTCTCTCACTCTGCTCATGGCACCATGGGAAAATCACTAAAGTGTAAATACCAGGATTCTGTCACACGGGTGCCTCCGGTTCAGGGCTACCGGGGAATGAAATATTGCCATATTTAGGTGTAGTTCTCATAATTTCACCCAACTCAAAGGAATGACTGAAACACTCCGGGGTAACATGAAAACACCTGGGGACGGGGGAGAAAATGATCATTCTTTTCAATTTCCTTCGCACCTTTGGATTTCTTAGAGCTAAGGATACACATTTCTCGCAGTGATTGAGGAGGGTGGGAACATCTGTCAAACCTGTCAAGTCAAGACATGAAACTCATTTTTAAGATCTCAGTAGAGGAGAACAGTGGGAGAAAGGGAACTTGTAATTTCTGCCAATTAGATATGCAGGAATAACTAAGTGAAATGAATGCTTAAAAAAAAATTTCCTTGACATTTTAACAATTGAATTTCTCCATTTTAATAACATTGCCATCTGTAATTACAGGAGCGTTGAAATTTTATTTCCCTTTTTCTGAGTCCTAAATTTGTCATCTGAGAGAAAATAAAATCTTTAAAATGTGTGGAATCTAATAAACAAAATAAATTGATGAACAAAGTAGATCTAGAGGCATGGATACATGGAACAGACTGACAAATGGAGGGGACTGGAAGAGATCATCCAAAGAACCTACATGCATATATGCCTAGCCTATGGCCAAAGACAACAATGTGGTGAAGGCTGGAAGATGGGGGTGGCAGGAGCTGGGTGGAGCAGATCAAGGGGGGGGAATGGGAGACATTTGTAATAGTGTTAACAATAAAAAAAAAAAAATCAAAGGAAAGTGGATGACAAATCTCTAAAGTAAAATGGGATATATTTCCTATACTAGTTAAGTAGGAATGCTTGGTTCTTTTAGATTAATTATACATTTATTTTATGCTTAATCACACTATTTTAATACAGTACTTTTTCTTGCACTAGAAAAATATAATTATATAAAAAAGTGGGAAAGCCTAGTACTTTTCATATATTTTTTGACAATCAATATAGTACCTGAAATAAAGGGAAGAAAACAACCTATATTTCAGGTATAGATAGCACCATACCCCATTGGGTCTCATGACACTGCCAAAATGATGAGATGATTTCTAGAAATTCATTAATCTTTTCAAAAAATATTTACTGAGAACCCAGTAGGCATTGATCTGTGCAGGGAGCTGGGAGAGGTGTGTGGGTGAGCAGGTAGTAAAACTATAAATTAGATGCAGAATATGCCCTTGAGGACCTTACCATCTAGAAGGGGAGAAGACATTATTTTCAACCTTATACTAAAATCATTTGTGTATGAGTCATAAAAAGTAAAGATAAGGTCTGGCCGGCGTAGCTCAGCAGTTGAGCATTGACCTAGGATCCAGGAGATCAAGGTTCTACTCCAGGTTAAGGCACATGCTCGGGTTGTGGGCTTGATCGCCAATAGGGGGCAAGCAGGAGGCCGCCAATCAATGACTCTCTCACATCATTGATGTTTCTCTCTCTCCCTTTCCCCCCCTCTCTCTGAAAGCAATAAAGACATATTTTTTTTTAAAAAAAGGAAAGATAAGTATTACAAGTATTCAAAGGTGGGAGAAATTACAGTTTACAAGGAAGAATTAGGGAGCAGTTCTAAAAGTAGACATAATTCATTTTGCCTGGAGAAATGGGAAATCTTTGGACATGTACAGAAGATGGAAGGATATTTTCCTTGAAAGAGAGAGCATGAACAAAGACATGAGAAAGAAAGCATGGTGGGCCAATAAATCATTCCATTCCCTGAATTGAGGGGAAGATGGTAACTGGAAAGACAAATTGAGGATTTGTACTATTTGGTAAACTAAATAATGGTCAGCTAAAGATGTCTACATCCCAACCCTTGGAATTTGTGAATGTTACTTTGCGTGGCAAAACAGATTTTACCGATGTGATTAAGTACAGAACCTAGAGTTTAGGAGATTATTCTGTATTATTCAATGTAATCTCAGTGGAGTCTCAGTGTAATCACAAGGGTCCTTGTAAGTGAGAGAGAGAGACAGGAGAGTCAGAGGAAGTGTGATGAGGGAAGCAAAGGTTAGAGTGATACAAGGGAGGCACTTGAGCTATGGAATGCAGGTAGCTTCTAGAAACTAGAAAAGGCAAGGGAACAGATTCTTCCCTAGAGCTTCCAAAAGCAATGCAGCCCTGCCAACATATTTTAGACTTCTGACCTCCAGAACTATAAGATAATTAATTTGTGTTATATAAGCCCCTATGTAGTAGTTTATTACAGCAGCAACAGTAAACTAATACAAAGTGAAATACTTTGAATATACCATGTTACAGCATCAATGATAGTTTGCTTAACCCTTCTTGGTGGCCCCACAATTTTCACTAAATTTTTAATTTCAGCACTTATGTTGTATTTTTATTTTTAAAAATATATTATCTACCTCTTCTGAGTTATCAAAGGGATAAAAGTGCTATTAACAAAATGAAGAAAACCTATAAGGAGAAAAAGATTTAAGCAAGATGCTGAATTCTTTTGTGAATATAACTTATTTGAAGTGTCAGAGGGTCAACATGGTAGGTGGACCGTTAAACATGGAAATTCATGTCTCCTACTTAAAGGTGCATAATTCTCAGAGGCAATTACTAAAATTTATTATTATAGCCTATAAAATAGACTCATTGAAGTGTGGCTGTTGACCACTGGAAAAATTTAAGTGGTGTAAATTCATGAAAAGGGAATTATTTAATCATGATATTTTGAAATAGATTGTTGGAAGAAGTGATTGCATAGTAAGTTTTATTAGCGAAAATGTCATCATTTAAACTAGCTTGTGATTATCCACACACAAAGCATAAGGCAACCAACTATAGAATGAATTCAAGGATGAAGGAAAAGACCTTCTAAAGAAAAGTACCTCAACCATACATTTCTTGGTTTCTGAGATATATTAACGGGACATTAATTCTTCAACTACACAAATATTTCTCAGTACCAACTAGTGCAAGGAAGGGTTCTTTATTCATCTTTTACCTAACATAGTCCTTGCTTTTGAGAAGCTTACTATTTCTTTTCAATGTAAGACTGTGTACTTCCCCAAAGCAATACATAATGACAGAGAATTACCCTATATTACTTTTCCCCCACCAGTATATAATTTGTAAAGTCTCCCAAAAGTATATGTACGTGGCTTATCCCTTTTTCACAGTCTGCTCCTAGGGATCATCTCTGTAGCCTGCAGAGAACCTGAGGACACTGTGTGCTTGGACCCTGTGGAAGCTGGTGACTGGGCTGCAGAGATATCACATAGTAAAGAAAAAACAGGGAAAGCAGGCTTAATGCAAGGACAGCCTTCACTTATATCCAGTCCTGGGTCGAGCCAGATTACCACCACCACTTCTGGGATTTTATTGCTGCACAGCTTTTGCAAAAAGACAGCCTGGTCAGCAGAGTGGGATGAGCTCTATAAACAGAAATGCCATGTTCATCCATCAAGGAGAAGCTTCAGGGGCAACAGGACTCTGCAGTCTCCATTCTTCCGTCCCAGAGTGCAAACCACACAGATCAACCAAATAAGTAAAGGAGGGGCAGGACTCAAAACTTCACCTGCCCGAAACGATGACAAGGTAATGGTGTGCTCCTCTCCAAGCCAGGGCCCACACTCCCATGCTTTCCCATGTATTCTGTAAATAGTGCCTCCCAAGTTAAACTGGTGATTATGTGATCAGTGACCCCTGAAGCTGTGTCACAAGAAGGAAGACCTCCATCAAGTGACACAGGCACATTTTTTAAAAAAATTATAAAATATATGCAATGAATTCTCTCCAAAATGTACCATTTCCCATAAATATGTACTTGGTTGCCTTTTTAAAAAATATATCAAACTTTTTCCAAAAGTGCTTTTTTGAACATGAGTTTTCTTTTGATACCCAAAGCACATGTGAATGGTTGCATACCTCTTTAAGTATCTAAAAAAGTAAAATGAACCCAATTTTGCTGAAAACCATTCTAAAACACATCCTTCTCTTCCTGACTTCTTAATGAAAGGATGGTGAACTAACTTTTTTTTTTTTTTGTAATGACATGGGTTTCATTATTATGAATGGTGGCTATTCCATGGTGCTGTGAGACAGGGAGATGCTTAGGGATTGTTGTGGTATATTGAGCTTCTTGTCTGCACAAGAAGTGGCCTCACTGCCTGTTTTAATTTGTTTATTTTTAAAATTTTTGAGCCATCTTCTCATACATTTCCTCTGGCCTTTCTCATTGGCATAATGCTGCCATTTCTTACTGCTTTTTTACTACCTGCTTCCGGTCAGCTCCTACCAATCAAGCAAGATATTCCCAATGTGCTGAAGCTCAGGGGAATCACCTTGCACGAGGGCGTTGGACCAATGCTTCTCGAATGCTCAGGCGCTACGGTTCACTCTGGGTCTTGCTAGAATGCAAGTTCTGATCCAGAAGTTCTGGAATAGGAAGGGAAATTCTGCATTTCTAACCAGCACCCAGGGGATACCCACGCTGCTGGTTCTTAGAACACACGTTGAATAACAAGGTATTAGATAAGCATGTTATTCTTAGAATTGTGTCTAAACTAAAGGTAAACTCGTTCTGAGGGAAGGATTAAAGACTATTAATATATAAATTTTAAAAATTTATACTATGGACTTTAAATGTATCTTCGAAATGACGTTCCTTATTAATATGCCCTCCCCTGACCACAGCACATAAACCATATCTCACTTCTGCACACTAATGTAGAACTTAATTTTTGCTTCTCTCTTATGGAGCTAATAACTTCATAAATTTTTATTTAGATAGGTCAAGTACTAAACCAGAAGAGGAACCAAGTCTTACATATCTGTTCATTTCTTAAAGCTATGCCTTGCTGAAAAATGTTTTTAAAATAAATGTAGAGATTGAAGAATTAAGAACCATAAGGTTCTTCCCATACTATTTCAGGTTCTTTCTTGTGTGGTAAGTAATCAGGAAATGAATCAGAAAGTAATGTTTCCTATGCCAGATAAGAACTCAAATAAGTGATCAGGAGGTGAAGCAATATTACAATCAAACGCATCCCTGCCAAGTTCTAGTAAACTGTTAAGAAAGTCAAGTTTGTTTGTCCTCAGAGTTCCTGCCTCTTTGTGCTATCTACTTCCCTTCCTATTTATCTCCCCCCATACTCACAATTAATGGAACACACATGTGCACACACACGCATACACAGAGGCACCAATCTGAACATATATCATCTTCAGATTCTTTAACTTCCAAAACGTTCTTTGAAGAGTCTGGGGTTAATTTACACTAAAATGTACATGACTGACTTTAGCTTAAATTGCTATTTCTTACCCCCCACCCTAACAGGGGTTTGAATGTTTTAAAAGAAATCAAACTGAACATGTAATAGAATGAAGCCTTTAAAGAAGACTTGGGGCTTTTAATTATAAAGCAAAAGACAGATTTCAGTAGAGACCCTCTGAATGCCCCCACCTTCTCCTAACTGGGTAATTGCTAACCCACAGCTCCTTTGTACCTGGGCTATAAAGTCTCTCCACAGTGACAAACTGCTTCTAGTCTGATATGAGGCACCAACGTGCACAGAAAATCCCCTCTAAAGAGTTCAAGCTATAGAACCAGGGAAGGCTAGAGCAGGACAAACACAAAATCAATTTGGCAGCTCATCTGAATCTCCATTGTGCTTCTCTCCAAGGGCAGACAGGATTTACTGTCTAGTTGGGAAAGAATGAAACAAAAATCTCAATTTCTATTAAACATCTGTGTAATGAAAAGAAATGAAAACTGTCCAACTAGAGATGATTCAAAAATCTAAGTAATAGCATCAATGAAAACAGACATCCGCTAGCTTTTGAGTTAATATGCTTCAATATCCATTTTACTAACTTAATCTAGCACACTGATCTGCAATTTATCTCACACCTTTAATTAAATCAGTGTTTAGCTCCATGGAATTCTGAATGGAATCAATAGTAGGCACTCAGAAGGAAAAGGTGGGGCATAAAATAAAAGTCAGCTAACTCAGGGAGCTTTCTATAAAGCTACTCTGTATCAATATATTCCTAAATAATAGAGATAAAATAAAAGAATAAAATAACTCCAGATGATATTCCACAGAATCTACAGGAATTTCTCTTAATCACAGGGTGTCAGTGTGATGAAACGCACACTAAAGGGTGAGAATCTGCCTTTCCTGACCCTACAGATTGTTCACTGTGAAAATGACTAGAAATCAGCTCAGAAATCTGAGCAGAAAACTGGCAAGCAAGACAGTGTGGAGCTACAGATGAGTCCTGGCGCAATCTGCCGCCGACAGCTACAAAATGAAGTTATACACTTGCTTTCTTGGTCATTCGGGGGCTGCTCCATTGTGAACGTCAGGCGACAGAACCTCGATTTCAGATAAGATAAAAGTCGTAAAATTGTTATTTTCTTCCCACAACAAAACAAACCCAACAAATCATCACACTTTGCTGAAAAAGAAAGAGAGGAGATGTACAAGCTTGGCAGGGCCTTACAAATCACAGACCACAGCCATTAGAAACCCAGGCATTTGAGATAAAGGGAACTGGGGTTGAGCTCCAGACCAAGAAAGCAGGGCCGAGCTATTTAATATCTCTAATTTCAGTGTCCTCCTCACGAACTGTGGGTGGTAATATCCACCTCACAGAGAGGTTAGAGGATAAATGAAATAACATTTATGGATTGTTTAGCAAAATGGCTACTCAATAAACAGTATTTATTACCACTTGCGCGGAAGGCAATCATATTCAAGCATAAATTTTATGGTCTCTTTCACCTTGTCTGAAAATTAAAGGGGATGAATTGGACGCCTACTAAAATTGTGTAATCACCAGAGGCTTAACTATGTAAAGCACTTAGAGGCTACTATAAAAGAGTCAGCTATTATCACAGAGAGATGTGTAATGTGTTAATAAGATGGATTCTGCAGCCGGATTACTTGCATTCACGTCCCTAGTCTACCTCTGACTCTCTGTGTGCTTTGGGCAAGTCACTTGTGCTCTCTGCCTTAGTTTCCTCATTTACAAACTAAGGATAATCATAGTGACATTTATGTATTAGATTGTTGTGAAAATTAAATGTTAGCAGATGAAGATAAGATGTTGGCACATGCTAAATTCTACTTTAGTTTTAACACATAATCTTTTTTAGTACCCACATAGTGTTGCAGACACACCTTAGAGTGACCTCCAACAATTTCTGATTCCTGGTGACCAGGACATTTTGCAATCCCCCTCCCTTGATTGTAGAAAGGACCTGTGCCTGGTTTACAACTGATATAAAAGGGCAAATATGCCACACTCCTTATTAGGTTATGTTATAAAGACTCAGTTGTAGGAGACTGAAGTGAGAGATTGTCCTGCTGGCCTCGAAAAAGCAAAGCCCTGCGATGCAAACTGCGTATGCAAAGGGATACATGGCAGGGAACTGCAGGCGGACCCAGGAGCTGAGGGCCTCAATACTATACCCACAAAGAACTGAATTCTGCCAAGGGCCGTGTAAGCTTGGAACAGGATGCTGAGATCCAGAAAGGAATGCAGCCAAGCCCACACTGTGATTGCATTCTTGTGAAAGCCAGAGCAGAGTTCAGGCCTTCACTCCTAATCCACAGAAACCGTGAGATCATAAATGTGTGGTGTTTCAAGCCTCTAAGGTTGTCATCATTTATTACACTGCTATAGAAAAGCAACACCCCCGTGTGAAATTCAGAGAAAAGAATGGGAAAATTTCCTTTGTCAGTGCCCTGATCTCACATTTTTGATGTTTGATTGAGTCCAGCAATGTGTGTGTCGTAGATCCAGGCTGAACAGCCTTGGTCTGGCCAAATCCACTGCTAAGTGTATTTCCATAAAATACGCGAGGACGGACAGACCTGGCCTGCACTCCCTCTCGAGGCTCTGTGTTAGCTTCTGGCCTTCATGAACGGCGAGGGCATTAGGATGCCAGTGATGTTTGTTTTCCTAGCTTCAGATTCCAGTTCATAAATTTTAGCACAATAGTATGAACTAAAAAGCCTTTTAGAGGGCAGTAATGGGAGACGGAAATAGTTGTTTTTTAATGTAAACGTTTAGTAGGTTTTGCTGACAAAGCTCGCCCTGCGCATGACTTGCTTTCCTACTAGTTTCCACCCTCTTTGCCTCACCTGTCTGCTCCTCTTTGCCTGCCATTCCAGAGAAAGACAGATCTTTCAGAATCACCTCTGCAACAGATCCTTTTCCCAGTGTTCCCCGGGGAGCTATGGGTAAGCTATGACGAGCAATGCCGTAAGGGACTTCTAGACATAAAAGAGCATGCACTTTCATGTTATCCCAGACAGCATATCAAAGACGGGACGTTTCACTTCCCCTTGAATTAACAGATCCCCCTCTCTTTTAGAAATATTTCTTGACAAAATCTAGTTAGACAGACAGAAATGTATAATTTCAGCACACCGTAATAAGTATCATTTTGAGGCATAAGAAAAAAATCTACAGGGGTATTATGGATTTGATGAAGGGCAAGTAGATTATTGCCAGAGTAAAGAGTTTATGCTCCTGGGGTGGCAGAGGAAGTCAGCAGGTGGAGGAGAGACAGGCAGGGGCTAGTGTCAGAGAGGGTGCTGGAGGATGGTGACAGGGTCAGATCGGCAGTTTAGAGAAACCCCTGGGCATGAGGAAAGATTTGTGTTTCATGACACTTTTTACTATAATAAAATATTTATTGTATTCCATTAGCCTTTGTCATTCTGTAATACATTTGTTAGTCTCTCAAAACTATATGCAAAAGCTAAGTCATATATAGAAAAAAATGTGGAAGAATCTATGGTATTTTCTGGTGTGGATTTGTATGAGATTTTTTTTTGATGGTAGATTGTTTTTCTGTTTAGAGGTTGCTGCAATTTCTTCAAGTCTTCACTGTTCTCAGTTCAGGCTATTAAACATATCAAAACCTTATGGCTTGCAAAAGTGGGAGTTTAATATTAAACCTTGTTCATTTAGATTTTTTTTCTCTGAAAATTCACATAATTATTCAAAGCCAGCTCTTCTTTATACTCCCTTCCCTTCATGTTCATTTCTTACTTTATGCATCTAGTTAAAGTGCAAATTAAAATAAGTTAGAATTTTTCAGGAAAGGCAAAGGGAGGTAAAAGCTATTGCCTATCTCACTGCTAAAGTGCTGAAAATATTTTCTAAATTCCATAGATCTGCAGCTTGAAAAGCTGATTGTTTAGACATGGCATCCTGAGGGCACCACTGTTTAGAGAACAGTGGGACGGCTTGCTGTCCTACAGCCAGACAATAATACACAGTAACCAAAATAGTAATAAATGCTTCATGGAACCACTCTCTTTTTTCTTAGTTCACTACTGAATATTTGTAATTTATTTATTATTGTGCTGCAAAGAATAAAAATAATAAAGAAATTACTGATCAATAAGTCATGTTCTTATCGAGAGCCAGACAAAATAATCCTTGTAATACAACTACCCACTGTGAAAAGATAGCAGGAAACTGGCAGGAAGGAACCATGATTTTATACAACTAAATGCTATGCAGAACACTCACATCATATGTTGTACGGAGCAGAAAAGATTATCTTAAAAGAACAGATGGGCTTTCCTACAAGTGTTAGATCCTGATTCCTAACTATTGAGAGGATGGGAACGGGCTTCACCTCTGGAATGGCTCTAAATCTTTCCCCTTTTTAACCAGCCCACTGCTTTTCTTCAGGCCATTAATAAAATTTTCTACTTGGAAGATGGTGAGAATCTACTCACTGGTGTCCAGTGCCTTCGGATTTCATACTATTCAATCCACCATCCACTCTTCAACACTATTATCTTTCAAAACTGCTAGCAAATATCTTCACATTACTGCTAAAAACAAAACAAACAACAAAAACCACACTCTTCCAAAGCTTTCCATTATTCAAGTTTAACCTCTTTTGTGGGGTATCCAATATTGTCCAAACATCTGCTCTAAATTACTCCTGTTCTGTATCTTAATTACCATATCTTTGCACCAAATTCTATGGTTCTTTAAAACACTGTGCATGTTCTCAAGCACAGGCCTTTGCTCATGCTAAAGCTTCTGCTTAGGATGCTTTCCCCCTAATTCTTCATCTGAGGAAATCTTACTGCCCATCCAATGGCGGTATTTTTTTTTTTTTTTTATCACAGTTTGACTTGTTAGTTTTATTGGAATCTATTTTGCACTGCAGAGATCTTGAAAGTATTACTTACTATTAGCAACTGTGCTATTGAAATAACAAAATAAATATATGTTGACTGAAACTGTAATCACACCTTAGTTGTCTTTTTGCTTCATGAGTGACCAGCACTTTCTCATGCCTAATAAACCCTCAGTGAGTGCTTGTGCACGTGGAATTTCCTCCGTCTGCCCTCTTTCTCTTTGGCATTCACCCTCTCTCTCCTCAGCCCTCCATTCAATCAGCAGCCATGTCCTATTGATTCAGCAATGTTCCCCTTGCCTACAACACACTCCCACTGCCATTACCCTAGTTTTCTTTCTCATTACCTCTTTCTGGAATTACTGCAATTGTCTCTCTAGCAATCACTCAGCTTCTAGTCTCTGCCTTCTTAGATCACTTTACAACCAGCTGGTGGAGTCATTTTCCCCAAGCACAGCTCTAATCATTCCATTCCCTGGCTTGAAAAACATCAATGACTCTCTAATACCTACAAGTCAGATTCTCCATCATCTCCCCATCATGTGCCTTTGCAAACTTTTGTTATATTTTCCCCTTGACACATTCCACACACCACCCCAACCCTGAAACTCTGTATGGATTATCTCCTTTGATTTCTTAGGTGGTTCTTTCCTTTGTCTCTACCTGTGGATGTAGCCACCTTTTAAGAAACGGGCAAAATGCCCTCTGCCACAATTAAGTAATTTAAATACCTAATCTTGGACTTTTTTTTGCTCATAGAGCAAAAGAATGTGCCACTAAAAACATACATATGCAATACAGTAATCCCATTTCACTGTTATTTGTATATAAAACTTTATCTTGTGAGTAAAAACTCTCTACAGGCATAAATCATATTTTGTTTATCTTTGTTTCTGGGGTTGGGCCTTATGCAATGTAAATACGAATCAATAATAGTTTACTAAACTTGTTAGTTAAGATAAAACCTCATTGCAACCAGAACTGTTTAACAGGCTATCTTGAGGACTAAAAATATTCAGGGAGAGGCTGGATGGTCATGTACAAAGAATACCAAGGAAATTTCTCTACTAGGAAGGTGGTGTAATTACAGTGCCTTTACTGTCCCTTACAACTTTGTTTCTTTGCTATCAAGGGGAAAAAAACAAACCTGAGCAACTTACTTTAAATATGAGGTACAAGTGAAACCTAAGCAGGGGGTCATGGGAACCCCTGATTTGTAGCTAATAGGTCAGAAACACAGATGACAACCTGGGCTGTGACTGGCCTCTGAAGTTGCAAAGAGGGGAAGTCTTGAGTGACTAAGCCATTGTCTTGCAGAATTTGACATTAACTCTAGGTAGGTAGTGTCAGAATTGAATTGAATTGTAGGACATCCAGTTGGTGTTTGCAGAGAATTGCTTTGTGTGGGAAAAACACACATTTGTTGTCATAAGTGAAGTGCTATAGTGAGAGTTTAGCACAGAGCAACACAGGAGTTTCCCATTTTAACTTTTTAGAAAAAATTCTGTATTTTGTTATGAAACTTAGATGCTGAGCCTAAGAGGCCTATCAAGGACCTGATGAAAGAGCCCACTTATTTGCTTTAAATTTGTATAACCATCAATAGGTGAATAGAAAAGATCATTCACTCAGGAAGATATTTACTCCATGCATTATGTTTTCCCAAGTATCTAGACATCTTCCAAATATGAGAATCAATGTTTTAAATAATACTGATCAAACATGAGGTTTTCTAAGTGACTTGGGATAGGATAACATATCTGCTAAGCAATTGGAGGGACGAGGAAACTTTCCACTTCATTCAGGCTTGGAATTTTCTTTCTGGTCTGCTAATTATACAAAGAAGGCAAGATTACTCAACACTTTTCCAATCTGAAGTCACCAGATTACTCTACACTAAAGAAGATATAATGTCACTAGGGTGTGTGTGTGTATGGTTGGGGAAGGGTGTTATCAAATTTAATTATACAATTTTCAAGTGAGTGGATGGATTTCTTCACAATCAATTAATGCCATAAAATACCTCGACAAGCTAGCAAATCACTGTGAGTACAAAACCTCAGGAGGGTCTTTTAGTAATCCTAGAGCTGCCAATTATTTTTTTCCAACAAGTTCAATTAATAACTAAGAGTTTAACTGACAGGCTCCTTAGATAACTTTTACAATGTTTAAACAGCGGTGCTGACGACAGCATGTATGTTTGGCCTTGGCTTGAACTCCTGCAGACTTTTCCTGAGCTCAGGGAAGTCACCATGGCCAGAGGAACTACCATAGTTCTTGGCGACCACTTGTCATTGGTGGAATTTGGGTGACTTTGACAGAATCTCTGCAGTCACTGAGCCCAGGAAGTTCTCACTAGACACTCGAGATTAAAAAGAATCACTAGGATTAGACTTAAAAGAATTTAAAGATAGCTGGTATTATTAAAATCATTAAGCAACACCCCCTCTCGCGATGTTTTTAAACAAGAAGAGTCATCAGTATGGAGTTAATTTGTCACAGTGGTCTTCTGACCCTTGACCCTCTGCTGTTTCCCATACAATGTCTATCTCCATGCAGAACCACCTTTTTCTTACATAGATCTCAGAGTCATCAAACTAGTTCCAAAAAACAGTGAATTTCTGTTAGTAACAGAGGTATCTTCAGATCTTTAATGTAAAGTCATTAGCAGGCTGGAATCGAGTTCAAATTTTCCAGTTCCCTACTTCATTAAATCATTTGGGGACTGGAGCCATGGCAACACAGAGCCTCAAAGCATAAAAAATAACTCGTTTAAAATTTATTTGCTGAAAGGGAACACCCCGCCTTGATTTTAATGAATTTCAGAGCAGATACAAGCTGTCCTCAGTGGCTTTCACATGAGTTCCCTTCCCAGGCTTCTTCCTTTAGAAAAGCAAAAGTGCTTTCAGGAATTTTATGTAGCACGGAGAAAATTGCTATTGTGTACAATTAGCGTATTTACTAAGGCTTGTCATTACTTTTGGTAATTAAAATTGTACAAAGAGAGGAGACATATCCAATTCAAGAACATTACACAGTACAGTAATATAAACATAATGGTCGCCTGACAATTATTAAAATCCACCAAATTCTTCCTTACAGTAAAGTACTCACCAGAGCAGCTTCTGAGTAAGACCACAGCAGTGCTTTCTATTTAAATGTTTTTCTGCACAGAAAATTATAATTACATTTGCATAACTACTATAATCAATCTAGAATTATGGCTCAAATTTTTATCTTCCAAATCACTATTCTTTCTAAGACATCAGGAGATCTGAGACATAATCTGGGTTTGTGGACCATAATTTTAATTTGTAATGGGATTAAATATATTCTTATACATTCTTCATATGAATCAGTCATTCTGGGACATAGTAAAAAATACAGCTACACTGTACAACTTGTTATCTTGAAAAAATAGGCTTTAGTTTACCAAATCCATGTTTTCCAAAAAACAAAATAAACACGAGTAAAAAAGCCTTCAGAATCATAAAATGAATAAACACCAAATGATATTTGGACAAAACAGACTTCCATTGACAAAGTCAGGCATTCATTTCTACATTCAGATGCCCTGTACTTACTGAGATTAGCTGGGATGGCTGTGCTAATTTTTGTCCCATCTTGGAACTAATGGCTAGCAAAACCCCAAAATATTAATCTGCAACCAGCCTTCTAGAGCCATGGACCAGGAGGATACCTCTACGAGAACTTTCTGTTGGCTCCTTCTTCTGACAAACCTGCTGATAACGTAAGGCTCCCACAGGTCCCTTATATGTGGTCCTTGCCTCAGGAGTGCAGGGCCACAGGCGTGGCAGCAGGCCAGGGCATGAGGTATTCTAAAATCCAGGTTGCCTCCAGTCCTTCTACACAATGTATTTGCTTACCAGGCTCAGCTTCTCAAAGGAATGACATCTCAAAGGGCCAGACCAACACAGACTAAATTCCCAGTAGCACAAACAGCACATGTTTCCCTAAAGGCACAATATGAAGTCACTACAGAAAGAAATTCTCTAGCAACGGATTTCAAAATCATTTCCAAGTGAAAAGATGTTAAAGCTAACCAATCTTGTCAAACTTTTCTATTTTGGAAGGTTAGGGGCTTTGCTAAAATTTTCACAAGGAACTGTTTTAATGACCAATTAATTCAGATCAGCAGATACACAGGAATAAACATGTTCAGTGAGTAACAGCAAGGGTCACATGGACACCCAGAGAATTATGTATTGACTTTAAGACAGAAACTGAAATAAGCTGAGGACAAAGGTTAAATCATCAGTGGATTTTTACTATTACTTGACTGTGTACTGAAGTGTTTGTTTATAAGCACAGATAATGCCTACTTGGAAAAAATGCAGCCCAGCAGGTAACTAGACAGGTATTTATATAGTTTTAGAAAAATAAGTTCCTGCCTCATTACTCAAAGGTGGGGAATCTTTTCTCTTCCAAGGGCCACTTGGATATTTATAACATCATTCACAGGCCATACAAAATTACCAACTTAAAAATTAGCCTGCTATATTTGGGCAAACATTTAATTAACTCACCCCTAATGTGATGGCTGGAACTGCGGTTGCCTTGGCAGGGCCAGACCAAATGATTTTGAGGGCCATGTAGGGCCCGCTGGCCAGCCGTTCCCCACTCCTGTAGGCTAACCAAATTACCAGCCTTAGAAAGCATGGAGGGCTCTAGGTGTAAGCTAATCTTTATTTGAAAGTATATGCATCAAAAATAGTGACAGTTTCATGATTCCCTTCCTTTAAATAAGGTGGGGACATTTAGTCTAAAGATAGAAATAGTTCAAGATGCAGGCAAAAGATCATAGAAAAATGGAGGTGGGTGGATGTTAAGTATGTCCTAATTTTGTTTATATTTATATTTTTCTATTCTAATTTTATATACATGGAAATTGAGGTTCAAAAATATTTATTTTAGTCATGATTGCAAGCTAACTAAGGCATTACTGGGTCTAGAATTAGTCACTTCCCATTACATGGCACCAAATTAGAAGAAATAAACACACTTTGTAGATGTAAGTTAGTCATACATATAATAGCCCAGGGTCAATAAGTAAAGCTTGTCTGTGAACTCCAGCCACTTGATTCTAGGGCCTGGATACTTAACCAGTACTGTCTATCACTTTCCCATAGTCTTTCTAGGCAAGAATCTAGCATAAAGCCCTATAAATAAATAATAAAATAAATAAATAAATAAATAAATAAATAAATAAATAAAGCAAGTCTTCATTTTAGTTAAATATTAATAATGATTAGGCTTCTTTATTTTAGGTAATGATATCATAGCTGATGCAGTCAAGACTCCTATCTCTTGTTTTGCAATTTATCTAGTGCCTGACTTTCTAGTCTAATGTTATTTCAGTGATGCATTCTACATGTTAAAGAAATTTTATTGTAGCTGACCTTACGTTGACATCAGAGTAGCTATTATCTGTGCCTTTTCTCTTGGTTTCTTCCAGGCTTGGGCTGTATAGGGAGAATAAAAAGCCCTTGCTTTCCACATCTATTTTTAAAATGCAGTGATTAGAGCACATCTTGTACCTCCCCAGTGTCCATAAACTGTACAGTATTCTTAACTGTCCTAGCAAGAAGGGCCAATCCACCTGCACACCTTCTGATCAGAGCTGCTCTATTGTCCTTTAATGACGTGTGGAGAGAGGGGGAAGAATGCTAGGAGGGAAGAAAGATCTGGCCTTTCTTTGATGTGGAAGGTTTGCAATCATACAGTGAGAACTTAGAGCTAGTCTCACTCTAGGCAGGCAGGAGGCTCTGGCTGGAGTTAGGAGAAAGAAATGGGAATAACTTAGAGATGATAATAAATGGTCAAAGGCTCCCCTCTGCTGAAAGGGTAAACAGGGATTGCAGCTAAAGGAAAAAGCCCTGGCCTTAGGTAAAAGAGTGTCTCACCCTATGTATGTGTGGCCTCTGTTCTCTCATGTTTAATATCTAGGAAAGGTCCTTTTTTTAAATGATAAGATTCCATAAATCAGTAATAATAAATGAAGAATAATGATGAATTGGCAAGGTTCATTTACTATTTTAAACCATTAAAAATCAAAGAAAAGGCAGCAAGTAAGAGAGAAAAAAAAGAATCATAGATTGATAAGGTCCAAAGCACACTGATTATCCAAAATGTGTTTTTTTTATTCCAGAAACTTCTACCTATGAAACCTCAGACTTAACCTAAGACTCTTTTCTCATCTGTAAAATAGAATAACACGTTCTCTCTTACAGGACTTTGTGAGGCTTAGATTGAAATCTCTAAGCAGACAATATTTCCAACATTATTTGCCACAACACAGGCACTCAATAAATACCATTTGGTTAAATGGATGCCTAACGTTTTCAAGTGAAAATGCAATGGTGTACTGAAGTTTAGTTCCCTTTCCTTTCTTGGAGTTGTACTGAGCATGGGAAAAAAAGAGGATCATTTGTATTTTAAGGAGATCCATGGCCTAAAGGGAAAGAAAGACTAATGCCATTAAGAGGACGGAGGGAACCAGGTAGATAAAGCTCAGAAAGTTGGGGCACCAATAATAGGGAAGGAGAGGTAAAGTATGAGCCTCAGGGAAAGTCCAAGAGTTTACATGTTACTCAAAGAAGGCCAGATGCCTTTTCCTACCACCTTAGGGGTTTTTCTTTAAGTTCTAGTCAACTGTTCCTGAAGTGACAGAAGGAAGTCAAATCAGGTGACTGGCTTACATTTTATTGCCAGTGGTGGGGAGGGAGTAGGGTGAAGAGGAGGGCCAGAGTATATAGGAGAGAGGCTGAACTCCTGTGCTCTACCTCTTACCCCTCCACCCCCCACCCCACCCCCACCTTTAAGGCTTAGCAACTGGCACCACAAAGACAGCTTGGAAATGAAGAATGCGACTGACAAAGCCTGGCCAACCTTCCACCTTTCAGACTATTTCCATTCCTTATTTTCTCAGGCTTTGGAGAGAGGGGACCTGTCTCAGCTTACAGGGTTTTAGGGATAATTCCGGAAACTGACATTTGATCAGCAGTTTTGCAGTATAATTGTGTGAACTTTTAGGCCTGCTGCATAATAATCCTTCCCTGCCGTGTGCAGAGCACTGTGGGCCCCTCTGGATGATGGATGTGATGTGAATGGGAAGCATTATTATTATTTACGTGTTATAATGTGTCAACTCTATGTCCTCTGCCACAACAGACACTTCTTTCAAATGTGCAGCAACAGCCCCCAAGTGATGCATTGTCAAATATTTTTGAAATGAAAAAGCAAAATTAACCACAAACTGCCCCCTTGTCTCATTGGAAATAGCACTGCAATACTACCAGGGAAAATCAATGTTAAATAATAAAAGCTACAACAAAATAAAAACCTAAAAAAATGGAATGAGCCCTGGGTATGGGAGAAGTATACTTTTGTAAGTCCCAACAATGGTAATTTTGTTTTCCAATTAAAGTATAATAGTGAAAGAACAAACCATCACCCAGAGTATCCTCAAGAACAGCTCAATGAATTTTGCTTTACTTAATAAGATGTAAAGTTTTTGGTAGGGCCGCTTCCCTGGATCAAGACCTGAGAAGCAAAGACACAGGAAATTTCCTTTTTCTATTTACATTACCCAAACTCAGATATCTGTGGATGACTCATCAATTCATAAAGATCTTTAAGGTTGAAAAGCATATATTTAAGTATATAGTGGAAAATGGAAAACAGGTAACAAATGATGGCTTCTAGGGTTTTTTGGGGGGGGGGGGCGGTTAAAATTCTCGTGCATTTTCAAAGATTTTCTAAGAGCTGTGGGTTTACTCACTGGACCAGCAATTTTCAACCTTTTTCCATCATGGCACACGTAGACTAATTACTAAAATAAATTCTATGCCCAGAGAG
The DNA here is from genome assembly GCF_054644295.1 of Miniopterus natalensis. Lineage (NCBI taxonomy): Eukaryota > Metazoa > Chordata > Mammalia > Chiroptera > Miniopteridae > Miniopterus > Miniopterus natalensis. The sequence goes on from NC_142093.1 coordinate 25,871,157, forward strand.
GACATACAGATGGCCAACAGACATATGAAAAGATGCTCAGCATCACTAACATCAGAGATGCAAATTAAAACCACAATGAGATATCACCTCACACCTGTCAGAATGGCTGCCATCAATAAGTCAACAAACAACAAGTGTTGGCGAGGGTGTGAAGCGAAGGGAACCCTTGTGCACTGTTGGTGGGGAAATACAGACCGGTGCAGCCACTGTGGAAAGCAGTATGGAGTTACCTCAAAAAGTAAAAAATGGAACCATATGACCCAGCAATTCCACTTCTGGGAATTTATCCATAGAAACCTGAAACACTAATTTGAAAGAACATAGGTTCCCCTATGTCATTTCAGAGTTATTTACAATAGCCAAGATTTGGAAGCAGCTCAAGTGTCCATCAGTAGATGAGTGGAAAAAAAACAGCTGTGGTACATTTACACAGTGGAATACTGCTCTGTTGTAAAAAAGGAAGAAACTTTCACCCCGTGGCAGCATGGATGGACCTTGGGAACATTATGCTAAGTGAAATAAGCCAGACAGAGAAAGACAAGTGCCATATGATTTCACACATATGTGGGATTTAATGAAGAACTGAACTACCAAGCAAAATAGAAACAGATTCTTAGAGACCAGGCAGATAGCTCTGATTGGCGGAGGGCTGTGTGTGTTGGGGGGGTGGACAGATTAAGCAGAAAAGAAAGAAAAGAGAACTCATGGACATGGATAACAGTGTGATGATTGCAAGGGTGAAGGGAGGTGGGTGAAGGCTAAAGAGGGCATGGAGGGGATAAATGGTGATGGAAATAAATAAATAAATAAATAAATAATATAAAATATAAAATTTAAAAATATTCTGTGGCACACCAAAAAATATATTATTTTTTGCCGATCTGACAAAAAAAAAGTATAATTTGATTAATTCACACCAGACGGCTATTGTGTTAGGCTGCTGTCACTTTTTTTTTTCTTTGACAATCTAAGAGAAAGTGGTCGGTATCCCTGACTAAATAGTCAGGTACTGCATGTTTCAAGAATTTTTGCTACTCACCAGTTGAAAATCGCAGCCTTAGACCATTGAATTTCCATTAGAGATGAGTCACATTAATTTTCAGGAACTCTTTCCAGAACCCTGTTTAATTAGTGTGTATCTTCGATTCTGTATCAAGATGATATGATGTTTTAAGGTAGGAAGACATCGATTTAAATGTGATAAATAATTGACTCTATAGTTTGGTAAACTTTTAAGATTGCAATTTTGATGCTTACTCTGGCAGTAGGAATGATCAAAGGGCCTACAGTGGGCTGAAAAAGTTAATGCACTTCTCTAAACATTTTTAGTCTGGGAGACTCTAGAATAATAAAATAACATTTCCTCATTAACATACTAGTCACAACGTCATTCTCATAAAGTGTCTCTGGCATATAAAGTTGGAGTTTTTCCAGATACTCTTTTATGGGGCTGGTTTATTTTTCTTTGTCTTGACATTAATGAGCTATGTATTCAGGAAAAATAGAAGATTTCAATGACTGTCAAATTACCTTTCAAATCACAAAAGCTTGCTTTTCTCCTGCTCGAAGAGCAAGCAGCAACCTCTGGTAATATGAGGGAAACTGGAATATTAAGTGAAAGGGGTCATGAAAATAAATGTGAAGGCAGTAATGGACCCATTCCAACTATGACTTCATGACAAAGTGCTATGACTTCAGCATTTGATTAGTAGCCGTATCTTAATCTTTTGCATTATTGTCATACCTTTTTATTTCTTTTGAGTTCTTGCATCTTTTGGGGGAAAGAAGATAAAAATACATGTAAAATGTTCTATAGTTGGAAGGTATGTCACTTTAGAATTCAGAGAACGCTGCCCTGGCCGGTGGTGGTGAGTTGGTTGGAGAAAAGTCCAGGACACTGGTAGGTGGTGGGTTTGGTTCCTGATGTTTCTCTCTCTCTCTTTCTCTTTTTCCCTTCTCCTCTCTCTAAAAATTAGTGAAAATATCCTCGAGTGAGGATTAAGAAAAAATTCAGAGACTGTTGACTTAATATGAAAAGTATGTTTTTTAAAAAATTGTTCACAGTAATACAAATGTCTCCCATTTATCCTCTCTTTGCCCCCCTCCGCCCAGCATCCGCCCCATAAAAGTACGTTTTTATGGATCAAGACTGCTAGTTGTTTACAAGCATTTTGGAGGAACAAGTTCTTTCTTGAACAATACCATGTCATATTCTACCACAATGGACTAAAGGGGGCCGTTTCACCAGCGTTGAACTTCCCATTTATGTAGAAGGGACTGAATGTGTCAACAAGGCAAGGAGAGCGGTGAGCACAGGAAATCTGCTTTCTATTAATCTCAGCATCCTGAGTCTCCGCGGGGTGAAGAGAAAAAATCAGGAAAAGGGTAAGTTGGCGGGGTTGAGAACATAAGCATAATATTACCGGAAAACATTTAATGAGTAAATAGAGATGAGGGAATAGGACAAGGTCAGGCGGCAGCGAACTGAACTGCATATTTCCTAATCACTCCCTCTGCCTTGCAAATCCTTCCAAAACATTACCTCATCCGTGCTTTCCTCACCCCCGGGGCATAGAGTTCCATTACTCATCCTATCACTTCTCATACTGGAGATTTATGTCTACTCGGCCCCTGTCCTTACAGTCATTCCCAGCTTGGCACTTAGTATTTTGGTTTTTCTAGTTTAGATTTAGAATGGTCGTGCTAACAAGCTCCAGAACGATTTAAGGACAGGGATATGACTTTTTATGCTTCCTTTGCATCGTTCCTTGATTTCTTAGTCTTTAAGACATAGGTCTTGCTTGATTATAACAAGGTAGTTTCAGAGTATGTGGAACATCTTGAAGGGCAGGTTTATCATTTTAAATATGCGTGTGTATATATTTGTTAAATACACTGCAGAAGGGGAACTCCACGCTTCTTACTCAAAACTCAAGTGGTGGAGGCATCAAATTACTTATAATTTTGACTTACGAACAAAAAAACAATGTGTCATACATATTTTATAATCAAAGAATGATTGTGTACCATCCTTATTATAAGCATTATAAATACAGGTGTGTCTTTTTCTTAAGTGGTTTTATTTTTTATTGTTATATTCATTCTAATTAATTGCTTTTTAATACCATAATGCTAAAGTGATTTCTGCAGTTTCATTTTTTTAATACTAAAATTCATATATTAGAAGTGTACCTATGACACACTCTTGATAAGAAAATGCAAATTTTTCCAAAACATAATTTTTTCATCTGTAAACACTTCACCCATCTGGACATTTTTGCCAGTAAGGCTTATTCTCAGAGTATTAACCTTCTGTAGGTTGATACTCTAAAGAATTAAGTATAAGTCATATATGAGTCAAAGGTAGAAATCTATATGCAATCATATTACTTGTTTGATAATTTTGAATAAAATTAAAATAATCAGAATGCTCTACTTCACTTTTTAGCAGTAGTTCTGTCAGGTTTTAATAGATTTGGGATGAACCAGTCATGGATGGAAGAACAGTTTTTAATACCTGCTTAAGTATCCCACTTTTTAAAAGAAAAATAAATAAGAGCTGTCTTTTTAAAACCTATTTATGTTATGTTTTACATATGTATATGTAATATACATATTATATACATATAAAATTACAATGGAGCCCGGCTGCCATGGCTCAGTGGTTGAGCATCAATCTATGATCCAGAAGATAGAGGTTCGATTCCCAGACAAGGCAGATGAGGGCTTGATCCCCGAGAGGGGGCATGCAGGAGGTAGCTGTTTCTACCTCTCTCCCTCCCTTTCCTTCCTTTCCTCTCTCTGAAATCAATAAAGATATGTATTTTTTTAAAAATTTACAATGGAAAGGTCATTAAATCCCTACCCAAATCCCTCCTGCCTGCCCCATTCTTTCCTCTTTCCACTTGAATAACTATAAATAACACTTCTCAATTTTCCAGAAGAAAAAAAATTCAACCTGATTTCTGGAAAGCGTTTTTCTTATGCTAAGCTAGTTAAGTTAGTGATTATAAAATATATTAAATTAAAATTTTCAATCATTAAGTAGAAAATTAAAGTGCACAACACAATTTAAGCCTTTTCTTAACTATGAGTAGATACTGATGTCAAATTTTGTCTGGCAGCTCTATCAACCTTTTGCAAGGGCTGAACACCAATATGCACTTAAGAAGGTGGAGAAAATACAGTTATCTACTAAGGTTTAAACACTGCACAAATATTGCTAATTGAGATATGTACTGGAGTTTTTGACATAGTTTTTTTTTCTTTCTTCTTTTTGTTCCCCCTAGTTTAAGGACCACATTGCTTAGGAATATCTACTTCCCTAACATGTCTATGAAGACTATAAAACTTGACTGTGTTGTGTGTGTAGGATGTGGGCAAGCTGCTAGTTCAGCAGTATAGAAAAACATTTTGGTTGGAAATAGGCATTGACACAAGTCACAAGATCAAATGTAAGCAAAGACAGGCAGTAAACATATAGACATTTTTCTTGGACAGGAGAGGATCTTTTCTTTTTTTAATATCTCATATGGAATATATCTAATAATTACTATATGTTTCCTGTTTAGAAATATTAAAGTAAGTAATTTTTCCAGAAACAAATTATTAGAGACTCAAATGTTGGCCTTTATTTCACTAAAGGAGCCAAGGATATTAGTTAAAATCAAGAGAATCTTTCAGTGCTATCTTCCTAGACTTTAAAATACCTAAAAATGTGTTCAATAATCAAAACATTTTGAAAGACTTTAAAACATATACTATGCAGTCATCTTTAACACATATTATGCTAAATCAACTACTAAAGAATTTTCTCCGTTTTTAAATCACCCTGCATAAAAGATAATTCGAATACCATGGCTACAAAACAAATGTTGGCAGGAAATTAAAAAACATATAAGTAATTTTTTCTTATTATTTCAGTCCTTCATACTGACTCTTAGAAAATGAAAAACAAAAAGTGTATCTTAGTGTTTTCTAATTATATAGGCATATTAACTCTTACACTTAATGATTTGATACATCGAATGATATTAGCTTTTCTAATATAATTAACATGAGTCCTGTCCTCACCAACACAACAAATAAAACATTTAGGAAAAGAGGATTACACTTAGCATCAATTCAAAGAGCTTGTGAAAAAAATTTGAAGGGTTTGTACCAAAGTTCAGAATTGAGGTGTAAATCTGGAATTTAATTGGATTCTTACTAAATTATAGATTAGAGAATAGAATATGGTTCCTTCACTGAAACTCTGGAACATAATCAAGATAGTATAAAACAATTTCAACTTCTAATATCTTAAAAAAGGAGATGTGTTATATTTAGTTGTGCCCTACATTTTCATTTTACTTTTTATAAAAACAAATCTGTGGTGAATAGTTGCTGAAATGGCAAGGAATGAAAACATTAGATTTTTATTCAGTGACCTGTAAATTTATTGGTTGTCAGAATCTCTTATATGGTAGGCAGAAATAAAGTTTCTGTAGCAACCAATTCTATCCTTAGTTAATGTGGGGCTCAATATCTAGTATATTCCCAATTCTTGCTGAAATCAAGCAGTACTACATCATTCTGGTGTCTTCCAAATGACTGTGTTTCCTTCCCTGCTCACTGATAACCAGGGGAGGAACAAGAATACATTGAGGATAATGATATGCAGCAGGCGCTAGGGCTTGTTGATATATGTACATACGCATGTCAGACTCCATATATACTAGAACCTGTAAGGAAAAAAATTAATCACAGCCAAAACTCTCTCTTATCTTTTTTTGAAAAGATGTAACACTACTCTTCCTGGCTTAATAAGTCTGCATGCTGCTTTTTCTAAATGAGACCTTGATTATAAATGATTATATCTGAAAGCCTTTTCACCTTCATCACTTACATTTTTCAGTGCCATTTCAAATATGTGCTATAAGTTATAAGGAGACATCAACAGGGTACTGCCACCCTGACACCAAATTCAACAAAAAATGAACCAAAGTACATGAAAGGGGCTGATGTTAATTTTTTTTTTTCTGTGAAAATTCGTCATGTTTTCCCCTGTAAATGTCTTCAACCTGGTGACCAATGACAGGCTTGCAGTAAAAATCTGGAACTGGTTTTTACTTACTTTGCATAAAAGGTTAATACAAGGCTTCAATGATGTTTAATCAGCATCACACTCAAAAAGGAGAAAGGCAAAGGCAAAGCTAATGGATTAACCTTTCTAAAAGCGGTTCAGTGGGATAACTGCTATAGCAACATTTACTTCAGGGCCAAATTTATGTATACGGACAGTCTCTCTTAGATCTTATCTAAGGAAATTTAAATATTCAAGTACAAGTCATGGTGGGATGCATGGGGTGGATGACTATATTGCATACCATATAGAGAGTGTCCAGTATAATTTTTAGGAAAGTAAATAAGCCTTCTCATATATAATTTTTAATATAAGCTAGGTAATATATGTCATCTAGAAATATTAGAGACAATATTAACAGTATTGACATTTATGCTGAACACTTTACATTGGTCATTGCATATAATCATCACAGCACACAGCACTCCCGGTATTAGGTGCTATCATTCGCATTTTACAATTGAGGCTAGGTCTCTACATATATTGCTAGTTCTTGCTGAAATCAAGCAGTAATTCATCATCCTGTTGTCTTCCAAGGGACTGTGTGGCCTCCCTCAGTGACAGGGAAGAAACAAGCATATGATGCGGACAGTGATTTGTAGTAGGTGCTGAGGATTGCCTGATATATGTTCTTATTATGCATGTGAGAGCCCGCTAAATAGTGTGCTTTATACTCCACAGCAGATCAGATAAGGAACCGAGACTGTGAACTCAAGTCTAATCAAGATCTTAGGCCTTGAATGCTCAGCTATAATACCTATCAACACTAGACACAGGGCTTTATCTTGAGTGTTTTTCTGAAATATCTTCCATCTAGAAGTATCTTAAGGTTGAACTCAGGAGAAACAAGAGAGTTTTCCTTGGTCTTATGCCCCACTTTCCCTGAATACATCTCTTAGCACCTTATATTTGTGAGAAACCTACAACACGTGTGCTATTTTATAAAATAATACTGTTTCCTTTGAAGTGGGGAAGATAAGGGCTTCTTATCAATTATAGCTGTGGCAAGGAGTTAAACTCTGAGTTCAGAGAGTCAGGTTCTAGTCCCCTTTTTGCAAGAATCTTTGTCGCCACAGTAAGATGTTTAATTCTTTAGGTTGCTCAAACATAAAACAAGGATTTTGGACGAGTGGATGAGTGAGATACACAGTTGTTTTAAGGTGGAGTAATACTCAATAATACCGACTCAGTCTATACATTTTCCAACATCACACTGGATACTATGAAGAGATCCACAACAGCTGAGAAGATACGGGTCAAGTTTTGAAGAGGTTTATAATTTGGTCTATCTGGGGTAGTGAGTGGGATAGGGAATGAAGGAGGAAAAGGTGTTCTTTTACAAAGATGACCTTACTGACCGACTAGACTCACGATGTTCCTTTTATCTAATTCTACAATAGACACACACAAGCTGTATCCTACCGTCATCTTATGAGCAGTCCCAGGAAACGATTTATGAACAAGGTGTGGGGAGCTGTAGCAAACATGAGTGCTTAGAGAAATGAGGTTTTAAGTTAAGAAGACAGGATGGTGCAGAGACATGGAAGTGGGCATGAAGAGTCAGAGGTGCTAGAATGGAATGAGCTTACAGGTAGGTGCACGGAGGAATTAATAGACAATGTTATCTTAAATGAGGCTACATTCCATGAGCTTCAGGAGTGTCTGAAGATACTGAAGTTGGGATAAGGAGAGTACTGGAGAAGCAGAGTATGTGAAAATAGAAAAAAATTACAAGGTCAAGCAGGAGGGAAATTTTAAAATGCTTAGGGATGTCTATAGTTTTAAACATTTTTTCTGAAAATAATATTAACTTCTTATACACCTACAAGTGCCAAATATGTTACATGCATTATCTGTTGTACTTTTTAAAATCATGTTGCAAGTAGGTTATAGTTTTCCCATTTTATAGATGCTTAATCAAATTAAGCAGCTAGTAAAGGTCACCAGCTAGTAAAGTGGGTAAGTCAGGGAGAATTGCAGATCTGCTCTGCAGCTAACCCCATGTTGACTCTCAGTCCCAAACTAATTTTGCAAAAATGCAAAGGAGTAACTTTAGCCTTTGTGGTCCAACTTCAGGCTAACTCCAACTGTGAACGTTTTGTAATGACTTCTTACAAATTGTTGATGGCTTTTTCTCATTGGTTCAATGGCAGATGTCAATATCTTTATTTTACTCTCCAGGCATATGAGCTGTAGATGTGGCCTATTGAGTGCATAGAATGCTTCCTTAGAAAATATATTAGCCAAACACTGGGAATTACTGATTGCCATTTATTAATGCTGTAACTTCACCTCTCCACCCTCCCAAGTAGTGTCTGCCTACAGGAATAAAGTCCACTCAATTTGAACTTCAACACCTTCTAAATTTTTAAGGCAGATGCTCTTTGAAACACCAGAACTTTTGTGTTTAAAACAGAGACATTTTCTTTAGCAAATTTGGCCTTGAAATGTTCTCCAATTTTAATGTCAGGAGGTTTACTACAGTGGTTTGGAGAGTCTAGTACATCATGAAAATATGTCCTATTTTCAACACTAAATGAATATCTCTTCCCTACATATTGCTCAAAATGGCCATTTCTTTCCCATGGTTATGTTTTTTTTATTCATGTCATCAGACTCAGCGATGTGAGATTTATTTAGGAAGAAAATTTCATCAATTACACAACATAAAGCATGCTTCTGTCTCTCAAAGGGTTTAATGACACCTTAAATAAGTTCTGAACTGTTGGGGGAATTGCCAAGAACACATTTCTCTTAAAGACTATTAAAATTGCATACTCGGAATACAAAATTGGATGGCTGAAGTTTAACAAGGGACATACTCGTTCTCCTTGTGACTCATTAAATGTGTTTTTATTTTAACCCAGGGAAGTGGGTTCTTTCCCTTCCTTTTAAGAGCACAGCCCTGGGAATATATCACCCAGATGATGGAGTATGAAAAACAATGACTTGAGAACAACTTACCGAAAGTAGCTGATTTCATATTGATGTTACCTACCCACTTGACTTGACAATCCCTCCCCCAGTCGTGCCTCACTTAAATCTATTTTTCATACAGCATCCAAAGTAATCGTACATTATAAATCTGAATACATTCTTCTACTTACTCCCTTCTTTGACTCTCCCTGTTCTAGGAATAAAGCCTGAGTGCCTGTCCCTGTCCCATAAGGCGCAGTGTATTCTAAGCTCTGTCTCCTAAATAAGAGACATTTCTACTTTCTACCTTAACACCTTTGCTCAAGCTACACCTCCCAGGAAATTTACCCACATGGCCAACTCTCAGAAGCCCTACATTAAGGTTTATCAGAAAATCCACCTCTTCTATTCAGCTTTCCCTGATGGTCCCAGTGGTAAGTTCCCCTTCCTATTATATTATATTGGTCTACAGTAGGCTGAGACTCTGTGTGTGTGTGTGTGTGTGTGTTTCCATCACCATTTATCCCCCTTATATCCATCCTCTACCTGAGACTACGTTTTCAAGATCTTTGTGTTTAATTCTTAATGCTTTGCACATTGTCTTGGAAATAATAAATACTAAGACCAGTGAATGAAAAAGTGAGAAAAAAAATCTGTTGGAAAATATAGAAGTTTCTCTCTCTCTCTCTCTCCCTTTCCCCTCCCTCTCTCCCTCTCTCTTTCTCTTCTCTCTCAATTCTCTTACTTCTGTCCTTGGCCATGATCATATAAAATGTCTACCAGTTGTTCAGAGGGAATTTCTTAAGAGTAAACCATTAAAATGTTGTTCCTTAAAACTTTTTTGTGTAAATACCAATGGAGCTTTTACAATCCTATAAATATAAATTGTGTGCATATTTCCTCTTCAAAGACTGATTATTAACCAGTTTTCCCAGCTACTTAACACAGAGACATCAGGCATTTTAAAATAATAGGCCCAAATTCTAAAATAATAATGTCTTTTTTTTTTTAATTCTCAAGATTCCAAACATAATTAGACTGCCCTTTCAATGACCTTGTGAATAGGCAAACATAATCTAATTCTCTATAAAAAGAAAATCAATAACATAGTATGTACTACTGGATGTTACATAGGTTGTCAGTATTGGAGTTAAAAAACAAAAGATTCTGACTCCTTGGACACTCTCCAACCATCTTAACAGGCAACTCCACAAAGCACCACCTGGGCCTCACCATCTGCACACTGCCAAGGCCATAGCATGCGACCAATGAGCCACCAAATAAAAAAGAACTGATGCCAAGCCACTAGGTAGTCAGTCTTGAGAAGTATGTGGCCCTTATTCCTCCTTTCCTCACTCTACAAAGTCTAAAATTTCTACAAAGTCTAGTGCATCTTAGACACGTTATTGCCCCTCTTCTGACAATGCTACGTGAGGCAAAATGGAGTTAATGGAATAATCTTGGAACTTCAACTGTGATTAGTTTCACAATGAAACCATAACCCTTGTGGCTAAGGCATTGTGTTGAATTCAAATATAATCAAGACACAGAACCTATTCTCATGGACTTTACAATGAATTTAGTGAAGTAGTTATTATGAAATAAATTGTGTTCCCCGAAAATTCATATGTTGAAACCTGTGATATTGTGATGTAATAAGAAATATATATATTTTAGCCTTCTTTCCTGGCTCCTGGCAGAAGCTCTTAAACCTTTGTAATTTCCTAAATAATGAAGGTGCTAAGAGCATCTTTTGTTCTAATCTTTGGTCTTTGACCCTGATTCCTGACACAGAGCTCCCAAATCTCTTGGAATTTCCTTGGGGTAGAAGTGTCTTTTGCTCTAATGAAGCAAATGGGGGCTGGCCACAAGAAAGACCTTAATCAGAAGTTTGGACCTTAATCAGTCTCACTCCTCCATTCTCTGGCGGTAGGGAGGGGCTGCAGATTGAGTTAATAATCAATTCTCTCCTTCTTTCTCTGTCCTTCCCTTCTTCCCTCCTTATATCCAAGAGCATGTACCAAGGAAAGGCAAGATGAGCACAGTTAGAAGGTGGCTTCCTACAAGTCAAGCAAAGAGTCTTCAGAATGAAATATACTTTGCTGGCACCTTGATCTTGAACTTCCAGTTCTCTAGAACTGTGAGAAATAGATTTCTGTTGTTTAAGCCTCCCAGGCTTCAGTATTTTGTTATGGCAGCCTGAGCTGACTAAGACAGCAGCAGAACACATTGGACTCTGCATTTAGTTTGCAGAGGTTCAAGTACAGACTCCACCATTTACTAGCCTGAGCCTTAATACGTTTTTAAATAGGAAAACCCATGTAAAGTATTTAATACCATGCCACAAGTGCTCAAAAGGCACTCATGCAATTTAGCATTTAACAAGTCTGGGTTACCATCTGTGAAGTGAGTACCAAAGACAAGAAAGGCTGGAGGAGTTTGGAGGAGAAAGAGGCTCCCTTTGATGGGAAGAGTTAAAGAATGATCAGGACACTCTTAATGCTCCTCTCAGTTTGACTACAAGTCAAACAGCTTTTTCCCTGACTTCAGGCCCTGATTCCCCTTTCCTTAGAGCATTCACATAAAAAAAGCTATCATTACAAATTCTTTCTCTGCCACTTTAAAAATGTATATAAATCTCCTTAAAAACCTCTTGCCTGTTTTATGACCTAGGGAATGTCTTTCTCAAAAACCTGGGAGCCATCCTTTTGAAATGTAATTATCAACAAGGAGAGCATCCATATCATCAAGTCTTTGTGGGAAGGTAGGGAACATCCTGTTCCAAATTGGAAAACTGCCTCCTGTTTGAAGAAACAAAAGGTTTACTTGCCCTTTGAATCAAGTCAATTAGCAAACACAAGTGGCCTAAGGTCACCATCCCAGCTCTTAAAAACTCCCTAGTTCTTTGTTTCAGATGAGTTGAATTCAGTTTCTCTCCCATACTGCAATAGCCTTAAATAAAATTCTCCTGTTAAACTGGGGTAAGATTTTTTACTGTGAAAGTAAACATTTACAGATAATATATAACTTGAGATATGTCTTGAAGTGTAGCTTAGATGTTGGTTGGGCAGTGTATATATCATAGAATAAAAATTTGCATATGTTAGCAGTAACTAGTTATAGCATGTTTCAACACTTTACTGAGGATTATCATTGAGAATTTTTATTATTTCAATGGTTACTTGGAGAGCACCAGCTAAGGGTCTTTTTACACTATTCATCTTAATGTATTGTTGAAGAATTTAATATATTTTTAATCAAGCACAATGAGTTACAAACGGAATCCAAAGAGATATCCCAAATGACTATTTCTCTAAATTACCCTACTCATTACTAGTGGAATGTTTTTCTTTATTTATTTTTTCTTACCCATATCCATCTTAATTATAATTCAGTACTTATTAGTATAAATTGATAAAATTTAACTTCCTAAGCCAGATGTTGTTATTTTATTTCAGTATAAAGTACAGTCACTTAGCCACTCACGAAATACAGAATTCAGAAATCTTTTAAGTCAGTGAGAATGAAAAGAATGAACAAATAATTTGACAATTTTCCCATTTGTCAGAGACTAATCACTTGCTCCTTACATATACCTAATTGTGTACTTAAAAAATGTCAATGCCCAAGTAAGAGCAATGCAATTTGTCTCATTGAAATGCATCATATAAAGTAACCAAGTGCTATTAAGTGCTAGAAATGTGTCTCAAAAGTTTCTCCATGTCTGCATCATTTTAGAATTGTTTTGAAATTTGATCTTTTTAGTAAGAAGTATTGAAAGATAAATCTAGTTCCCAGGGCTTAATTCACCACTTACAGGTGAGGCATTCTTATTGGAGAAAGCGTCTCCTGGCTTTGCTAGTTTCTAATGATGTCTCTAGCCTTCTTTAGCAACATAGTGATTCTAATAAAATGAAAGACACAATTGCCCCCTACCCAATTCTAAAAAGAATGAATATATCATCCTTTGTAACAGATGGACTGTGTTAAAAGTAATTCAATATAGGGCTTAAAAAAGAGATAATATCTACCATTCAATTTGAAAATTCCTTTTGGAGAGTAATAAAAATGATAAATACACTATTCACTGTGACTAGCCAGCCATTACTATTAGGGAGAGTATTATTTCTAAATATGCTGAAAGTCTGATGATATGTGCCAGAGAGTAAAATCACTTTTTTTTTTCATTTGTAACAAGTATTATCTTGTCCATTCCCTACATAAATTAGAATTGAGATTTTCTTTGGGTCTCCTGGAGGATACAAAATTGACCTGACACTTTCCCATTGTAACACTACTTGAATTAATTAGGTGGTAGTACTTAAGATTGATTGGAGACAAGAAGACCAGTTGGGAGATGGTCTTATCAAGATTCTAAGTAGAGAAATGGTGTAACAGTGGGAGAAATGAAAATGATGTTAAATTTTAGAGATTTTACAAAGGAAGTATGGTTAGGTCATTTAGGTTGAATTTGTAGATTCTAGTCATGTACACAAAGCTTCCAGTTGGGAAGCTTCAGTCTGTCTCAAGTTTAGAGTGTGCTACGGACTTGAGTCCACCCAAAACCATGTTAAAACCCTAAACCCCAATGTGACTGTATTTGGAGATAGTGCCTTTAAAAGATAATTAAGGATAATGAGGTTGTAAGGGTAGGGCGCTAATGCCGTAAGACTGTTGGCCTTATAAGAAAAGGAACGTAAGGAGGTCACAGCTCGATTCTTAGTCATGGCATATGCCCAGGATGAGGGCTCGATCTCCAGAAGGGGGGGTGCAAGAGGCAGCTGATCAGTGACTCTCTCTCATCATTGATGTTTCTATCTCTCTCTCCCTCTCCCTTTCTCTCTCTGAAATCAATAAAAAAATAAATTAAAGAAAAGGAAGAGAGAGAGAGTGATCTCTTTCTTTCCTCATGTTCATGCTCCTTGGAAAGGCATATGAAGACAAGGAGCAGGCAGCCATGTACAAACCAGCAAGAGTGGTCTCACCAGAAACCAAGTCAACCAACACCATGATCTTGAACTCCTCAGCCTTCAGGACCATGAGAAAGCACATTTCTGTTGTTTAAGCCACTCAGCCTGTGGCATTTTCTTATAGAGTGTAGAGCAGGCTAGTACAAAGTGGAATCACAAATTCTTACTGACATTTTTTTATACTCATCATTACAGAAAGGCTGAACTCTTTCCAAACTGATATGTTTTTGCTTCATATCAAAGTATTTGTTTCTGTAGTATCACCCAATTTTAGTAGATGTAACTTTATAGTGACATCAGGCTTTTCTAACTGGGTTCCACGGATCAAGTTCAGATCTCTGAAACACTAAAATTGCAAGCAAACTGTTCTGTGCACAGTTTCCTGGGGAGATAGTTTGTTTTCATTCATATTAACAAAGAAGTGTGGCCCCAAAAATGAATACAGGGTGACATAGGCACTGTGTAGAGATACCAGGGAGGTTCTATAGTCATAGTTGAGGCATTCACAGTTGCAAATAAGTGATTCAGTGAAAATATCATCTAATATTGGATATTTTAAATGAACATTTGATGGTAACTAAGCCTGTCAAGGAAAACCTTTTACCTGGTATTTTTAATGAAATTACTATGTAGTTTCCTTTTATAATATTTTTCTTTAGAGCATTTACCATTATCTAGTAGATAATGTAATTTTCTTATACATTTTGTTTATATTTTTCTTTGCTTACCAAAATTTAGGCATCAGGGTGTGTTTTAATCCACTGTGCCCAATGCTTTTTCCACACTGCTTAGAAGAGTATTGTTCCTATAGTATGTGTTTCACAAGTATTTACTTAGTAAATTAATAAAATAATGTAAATACATGAACATAGTAATGTGTATTGCTCATACCCATATAGATCTATACCTTAACTACTTGCATAATATTCCATTTTCTTTCTCAAAACGTATTTGCCTTGTTGACTTACCTGAATAATACTACTCTAAAGTCCACTTTGATAATTTACATATTGTCTAATACATAAGTAGATTTTCACAGAGGTGACTGGCCTACATTAGAATGTAATTCAAAACTAGAATTCATTATTTTAAATTGAGAATAAAGGCTTGGTTCTACTTATCTTAAACAGAGTTAAAGCTGCATGGCTTTCTTATATTTCATTCTTTCATTTCATCACAGAACAAGGAAGATAAGTGATGCCAAATGAGAACATTTTATTGACTGCACCTCTCAGGAAGAAATAAAAGTCAATGCAACTTGATTATTTGCAATAAGAAGGCTATGCATGGGGAAGTTAAATCAAAAGTTTGGATAATTTCCAAAACATATTTTTGGCTTTGTGAGATTTTCCCTGGTATCTGCACTTGAGTATCAGTGTTTCTGCTGTTCTAGGAGTTCATACTGAACCAAGATATCATATTGTCTTAGTCAGTTCAGGGTGCTATAACAAAATATCATGGATTTGGTGGCTTATAAACAACTAAAATTTATTTCTTACAGTTCTGGAGACTAGAATTCCAAGTTCAGAGCCATCAGAGTCAGGTTCTAGTGAGAGTCCTCTTCGGGTTGCAGCCAGCTGACTTTTCACTGTATCCTCACATGGTGGCGAGCAGACGGAGGAAGCAAGCTCGCTTGTGACTCTCTTATGGGCACTCATCTCATTCACGGGGGCTCCAACCTCAAGGCCTCATCTAATCCTGCTTACCTCCCAAAGGCCCCATCTCTTAATGCCATCTCTTTGGAGGTAGGGTTTCAACGTAGGAATTTTGGTAGAACATTCAGTCCAAAGCACATATTTTCTCATTCTCACTACTTGGATTTTCCTTCCCACATAGAGCTTTAATTTCTCTACCCACTTACTGACAGATGAGTGTTCTTTTTGTTTCTTTCTGTGTGTTTTTTTAAACTTTTTTTTTTAAATATATCTTTATTTATTTCAGAGAGAGGAAAGGAGAGGGAGAGAGAGAGAGAGAGAGATAGGAACATCAATGATGAGAGAGTCATTGATCGGCTGCCTCCTGCACGCCCCCGACTGGGGATCGAGCCCGCACCCTGGGCATGTGCCCTGACTGGCAATCGAACCCCGATCGCCTGGATCCTAGGTCGACGCTCAACCACTGAGCCATGCCCGGCCGGGCTCTTTTTGTTTCTTAAAAATGTTTTTAGATTGGAAATAAAAAAAACAGCTACTAACTTCTTCCAGATATTTATGCAAATTTTATAGGAATGTCAAAATGAACTAAACACAAAATTCTGGAGATAGATTGCAATCCAGATGATATTCTTATCATCAGGGGGGAAAAACAATGAATGACCTTCTTTGAAGTTTTGACATCTCTTTAGCCTATGGCTTGAATGAGAATACAAGAAAAGAGGAAAATTATGACAACTGCATAGTATGTTGTAAGAGAAAAATAACCTAAAATATAAAATGGAGGAAAATGTGTAGGTATGTGGGTTTATGTATAATGGAGACACAGAATCAGTGACTATGACAGGCTTATTAAATCAAGATCATGAATAATTATATATGTATCTCAAAAGAGTTCATGTACTTTGAATAATGGGATTTTTAAAAAAGATTTTTAAATTTATTTTTAGAGTGAGAACGAGAGAGAGAGAGAGAGAGAGAGAAAGAAACATCGTTTTGAGAGTGAAACATGGATCAGCTGCCTCCTGCACACCCCCTACTGCAACTGAGCCCACAACCTGGGCCAGGAATCAGACCAGGAACCTTTTGGTGCACGGGAGGATGCCCAACCAACTGAGACACACTGACCAGGGAAATAATGTGATCTTTGACCATCAAAGTTTACTAATGAATATCTCTATGAGGAAAGGGGAGAAAGCTAACTACACTATCCACTGTCTATGGAACAAAAACAAATTAGTGCTGCTAAGAAATAGATAATACAACCTCTGGAGGAGAGTGGGTAGAATGGATATAGCCAGTTTTACTATTGTTAACCCACATTTTTCAAATTTTGATAAGTCTATATATGTATTTGTCTTCATTTGATTTTTCAGTTACTAAAATGTATATCACAGCATACATAGGCTGTTTCACGTCTAGAACATAAATATTAATACAATTCATGCTCCTTAAGTTGTGATCAGTTACAAACATGGACACAATTCCTGCAATTCCTCTTCTTGAACCTGGGCTGACCTTGTGACTTGCTTTATAAATGCAGCAGAAACCATGTTAGTTAGGCAAGCTCTGAGCCTGAGCCCCAAGAGGTTTTGCACAGTTCTGCTCCCACTGATGGAATTCTGTGTTAAGACGGAGGCTGGAGGCACTTGTGCAGCACAGATAAGTTGCCCTAATTGAGACATTAGATCAGCCAGTGACTGGCACCTGATCTGGCAGCTGATCATGGACATATCAACTAGACCACTGAGATCAGCCAAACCCTGGCCAGATCAGAAAAACCACCCAGCTAAGCCCAGTGCAAACTGAAGAACCACAGAATTGTGGGCTCAAAAAATGTCTTTAAGGACTAAGTTTTGGGGTAGCTGGCAATACAGTAAAAATTAATTGATACATAAAATAATCTAGAACTAAAAAAAGATGGGAGGGACAAAATTTATTTTAATCCAGTTTAAACAGAATATCTATCTTTGAGTAGGGACAGTTAACTTTGAAATGATAAATAAAAAAAACAGGTAATGATAACTACACAAGGCTATTAAATGTCATATATGGTTAGGTTTAAATGTAAAATGTCTCTCTTTTTTGCTTTTATTTGTGTTAGACTCTGAGTGTCTTGCTTTAATTACCATCGGAATTAACATGGAAGTGATACTCAAGTCAAGCTAGAATGTTAGTATAAGACTAATAACAAAAATCCTCTCCTTCCAGTATTCTAATCTCTCCCTAATATTTCTGTTCCTTACTCTCTGGAACAAATTGAACTGGGCCAGACAACGCTATACCTGGCTTTTCATTTTTGGCTTTTCTCCATTGATGAATAGAGGGTTATGAAGTCAGAAATATAAGGCCATTTCCCTCTAAGATTTCATTAAAGATAAGATATTAGAGAGATTGAAGGCTATTTTGCTGGCTTATCAAATCATCTACTTCTAACCATCAGAAATGAAAGACAATAAAATAATGCAAAAGAACTCAGGCCTTATCAACCATGGAGTCATTTAGAATTTTTGTGATTGTTCTTTGAGCCCAAATGATCATTGCTAAACTTGGTGAAACTGGAAAGATGAAAGCTTCTTCCGCATACTCAAGAAACTGCTTCAGCAGGTTAATAAGTGAATGGGGCAAAAGACTAGGAAGCTCAGAATTCAGAAATGATAAGAACCACATATTGATTTCTTTATGTTTCAGAATCTGTTAAAAGTTAAAAACAAGATTAATTGTGGGCAGAAAGGAGACTCCTCATCTATCACTTGAATGTGAAAAGAAGTTACTGGAAATGCAGAAGGCATTCTTTTCAGCACAGTGTGACTAATGGCAGTCCCAAACTATCTAAATTCCTCAAGCCATAGTAGTAATTCTAATGTCCAGTTCAAGCTGGGGAAGAATACAGATGCTTTTTATGTCTCTCCCTCCTGAGGCTCCAGGAAAATAAAAGCTAGAACAAAAGTGTGCTGTAAAATCCTTAACAGAGAAGAGCAAAAGCAGGCAGTCAGTAAAATCAAGAGATTTCCAAAGAAATTTCTAGTGGATGTTCTAGTGGAAGACAAGAATGGATGAGAGAGAGTTAATGAGTGAGCAAAAAAAAAAAAAAAAAAGGCACAGCTTAAACTATTATGCAGAGAGATACATGAGATAAAGGGTTAGCAGGAGTCAATCTGGAGATCTGAAAGATTAACAGAAAATATACATAAAAGTCATACCAGTATGCATTCTCTTACTCTGTGACATTGTGGGGGCCTCTAGGATGGTGCCCAGAGATCCTCACCTCCTTGGAATCATGCCTTTGTGTAATTTCCTCCCCTTGGGTGTGGACTAGACTAAAAGCAGCCATGATGGAATATCGCTTCCAAGACTAGGTTATAAAAATCTATGGCTCCCATCCTAAGTGAGCTCCTCCCTACCCTTCCCCCATCCCATCACTCTCTCAGATCACTTGTCCTGGGGAAAGCAGCTGCCAGCATTCATAAGGCAGCCCTGTGCCCATAGGTGAGAAAGCAAGGCCTGCCAACAGACATGTAAGTGAACTTGAAAGTGGATTCCCACTCTCCAGTCGAACCTTCAAGTGGAGACTGCAGGCTTGGTCAGCAGCTGACTCCAGCATCCACTGGGGGTCTTGGCACGCATTTTCTACAGAACTGTGTGTGTGTGTGTGTGTGTGAATAAAATTCAGAGAAGGAGAAAGGGAAAAAGGAAGGGATTAAGGTCAGGGGCTGATCTTCATTTTCATACTGGAGACTGCATAAATATTACATAAGAGGGATAAATAAGCAAATGGAAGTATAAGTATAGTATTTGGAGATATAACATTAATTACCTAAAGAATTCCGAAAATATATCATCTTTGGGGGAAAATACTGAGGTTGGGCAGGGAATGGATTGGGGGATTGTTGTTCTTTATAGATGCTATGTTCTAAATCATATTGATTTACTTCCATGAGCTTGTATTATCTTAACAATTATCCTCATTTCTTTTGAGTACATACAACGAAGCATAAATGGGATTTTTGCCAGCATCCTTCTATTTGCCTCAGACATACTATAAAAAAAGAATAGGTTATAATTAAGGGTAACTTTGAACTTTAAGGTACCACCTATTTAAATATATTGTGTTTTCAAATAACCCACAAAGCAAGAATAAATGCACTTGACAGTTACTAGGCTTTGCCTAGATTTGTCCACCATCAGGAATTTACTTCACTTCCCAAACTTCATTTATGTGTGTCCAATTAGCATTATGCCAGCATGTCCCTCTAATCTCTTCTCTACTTCTTTGTACTCAGTTCCCATTTAATTGCCTACAAAAATACCACAGTTTTTATAAGCTTAATCTTGGCAATCACTATCTTTTCAAAACATTATAAACTTTGCCCAGTTCTATCTGGTTTCTAGCAAAAGTCGGTGTCTAAACATCAAGCCAATGTCAAGCTCTGCTTGAAGCCCTGTCAAGAGTCTGGTGCAAAGTGGCTCTGTAATGGGTCTCATATTATTGGGCTTCCTCGTTGTTTTCCTAGATAGTTTCACTTGTCTATTCAACTAGTCAAAGTTAACTAGAAATATCAAAACAATCATAGAAACTATTTGAAAATGTGAGTTCTTGACTCTTTAAGATGGTCCAAACTCCTTGAACAGTTCGAGCAATTTGACAGTGGCAGTGGGAGAGGTCAGCTTCAGGTGCGTACAGAATGGGATGCTTTGCTGTAGAGAATTTAATAACAATAATAAATTTAACTAAAAGTCAACCTGTTTTTTATTTTTACCATGTGTCAGCAGTTCTAAATTATGCCAGTGAAACCTGGCCAGTGTCCCTCAGTTGGTTGGAATGTTGTGCCCTACATCAGAAGGTGGGGAGTTCAATTCCTGGTCAGGGCGCATGCCCAGGTTTCCGGTTTGGCATGTGTGGGAGGCAACCAATCGATGTTTCTCTCTCTCCTCTCTCCTCTCTCTTCTCTCTTCTTCTCCTCTCTTCTCTTCTTTCTCTTCTCTTCTCTCTCCCTCTTACTCCCCTCCCTCTCTCTAAAATCAAATTTTTTTTTTTATCCTCACCTGAGGACAAGCTTAGAGAGAGGAAGGGAGGCAAGGAGGGAAGGACATCCATGTGACAGAGAAACATCAGTCGGTTGTCTTCCGTATGTGCCCCAACTAGGGATTGAACCTGCAACCCAGGTATGTGCCCTGACTGGGAATCAAACTGATGACCTTTCAATGTACAGGTTAATGCTCAACTAATTGAGCCACTCTGGCCAGGCCTCTAAAGTCATTTAAAAATAATTATGCCAGTGATAAAATACTCCTCCAAAGAGAGGACCATGAGCACTGCTCCTCCCCCAACAAAGTAAACCAACCCCAAAATGATGAGACTATACGGAACCACTGGAAAGGTTTTATACCCACTAATCTGCAACCTGTTAGGCAAAACTGCGCTGCTTTACACCCTCTGCTTTCCACCTTAGGGACAACTATAGGAGCTTCCTTCCTGGACTAATGTAAATACCGACAATACAAATTGAAACAAGAATTTTGCCTTCTACATGTCATATCCATACCTTTCACTTACACAAATATGGGCATAATTTTTCAAAACCACCTGTGTTTAAAAACTGTGTCTTTACTCTGTATATGAAGGAAACAAATTATTTTATTTTCTTCTTTATGTACCATCTTTATTCTTGGCAGATATTGATCTATCCAGGAAAATTCAAGAATAGGCAACACAGTATTTATCTCAGCACTGGAATATGCACTCTGCGTGTGCATTAATTTATTTATTCATAAACTATTTCCTAAGTGTCCACTTTGCACCAAGTACCATGTGAGGTGCTGAGCATGCACGGATTACTATCTGATAATTATATACTGAGCTACTTATCTGAATGTCTTTTTATCTCTCTCTATGAAAACAGGAAATGCATTATGCTTAGGGTTGTTTGGGAAAGCTTCAAGGAAAATGCAAGGTCTAAAATTTGCCTGTATCATTAACATTAGCAAAGCTTTAGAACTTTACAAATGTAGCTAATTAGTGATAAGATCACAGGTAGAGTTGCAGCACCAGAAGAAGGGGGGATACAGAACACTTCTGGCAGAGGGGGTGACATAGGAAAGGGGGACTTTGCATTTTGTTTTGTTTTTTGTTGTTGTTTTTAAATATATTTTCATTGATTTCAGAGAGAGGAGAGGAGAGGAAGAGAGAGATGGAAACATCCATAATGAGAGTCATTGATTGGCTGCCTCCTGCACGCCCCTCACTGGGGATTGAGCCCCCAGTCCAGGCGTGTGCCCTGACCAGGAAAGAACTGCGATCTCCCAGATCATAGGTAGATGCTCAACTGCTGAGCCACACTGGCCAAGCAGGGACATTGCATTTTGTGTTTAAGGAACCTGAGTAGTTATTTATTGCTGCCATATGAAAGACAAATTTCAGACTAGGTGCTTTATACTTTCTCTTTTTTTCTATTTCTGAATCAAATTTCCAAGTATTATAGAACTCGAAGGCACACTGACAGGAGTACATAAGAAGGAGGCAATTAAATAAAACATGGACAACTTCAGTTACAAATCTAATAAAACTTCTACCTGAAACTATAATAAAACTTCTTAGTTTGGGCAGTGGAAAGCCATCAGTTCAAACAGAACAGGGGGATCATCTGGCTGCCTTGTGATGTCGTATTTGTTATTGCGGGCTGCATGTTGACTCGGTCTAGAATTATTACTAATGGCCAGTTACTGCTGTGCATGAAAAAGTCAGATAGAGGAATGTCACCAGAAAATTTGAAAGAATTTTTTTCAATCCTCACTGGAGCAGTGAGGATATTTTTTCCATTGATTTTATAGAGAGTGGAAGGGAGGGAGGAGGGGGGAGAGAGATAGAGAGGGGAGGGAGAAACATCAGTGT
The DNA here is from genome assembly GCF_054644295.1 of Miniopterus natalensis. Taxonomy (NCBI): domain Eukaryota; kingdom Metazoa; phylum Chordata; class Mammalia; order Chiroptera; family Miniopteridae; genus Miniopterus; species Miniopterus natalensis. The sequence goes on from NC_142093.1 coordinate 25,893,711, forward strand.
GACAGAGACACATCGATTGGATTGGTTGCCTCCCACACACACCTCAACTCAGGACGGGGATTGGACTTGCAACCCAGGTATGTGCCCTTGACCAGAAATCGAAGGTAGGACCCTCTGGCATGCAGGCCGATGCTCTAACCACTGAGCAAGGCCAGCCAGGGCCAAAATTTGAAAGAATTTCGATGAACCCTTTTTATTTCTGAAATATGGACATTAGAATCAGAGTACTTCCCTTTAGTGGAATGTATTTTCCGTTTTCTTTTGAAAGAAATCAATATTCCCTTCGGTTGGTTCTATGGACGCAAGTACCTTCACCTAGCTGTACATACAGGCTTTGGGTACACATTCAGGGATACGTGCTGTAGAAGTAAACTAAGAGGTGTAAGAAATATGAAAATATGTTTCCCTCAAGTGTTCCAGCGTCAATGCTTTACTGCTAAATTTTCAAGGTGGGGGTCTATTTAGTGAAGATTTCATACTAGCTGGCATAACATGGTATAGTCGATAGACTCCTCATGGGGTTAGCCTGCCAGCATTTTAGGGACTCTATAGTTAAATATACTTGTTACCTAGTCCTCGGATGGCACTGGCCAAATTCAGGCCCCTTTCTCTTACTTGAGATTTGGGTCATCGTGTTCCAGCAATGGCTGGAACAGAATCCAGCACATACAAGGAAGAAAGGAAAAATGGGGAGAAAGGAGAAAAGGAAAGAGTGGTGACAGAACGGTGGCAGGAATACTAAGCAAAGAAAAAGTGACCACCTACTACGTGCCAGGTGTATACTAAGACCTATGCTTATGCAAATTTAGGTGATACTCCCCAAAATATCTGTCACCACGATGAACAATTTTAAAGTTCCCATTATTATTGGCTCATATTTTACTCCAAACAATAGTCCAACATTGATGTCCAGACACGTAACTAACGGTATGGAGGCTTCCTCGGCAGCATAGTATTTTTCCCTGTAAAGATAAAGATAATTCAGCTTCCCCCACATGGCTCCCAGGGGAATCTCCAGACCCGCCTGAAGAGGAAAATCCTAAGCGGACAAAAGGGACCAAGGCTACCCTCTAACTTATCCAATCTACGGTTCTGATGATAACATCTATTTCAGAAAAAGCTTCGCACAGAATGTGGGCAATTCCAGAGTCAGGGTAGTGTCTAGCACATTGTCAACACTCAGGGCATGTGAAACAATAAAAGTGTGTTGCTTCAATATGCTTGTTTTTATAAAGGGACTAAAATATCCTTCTTCCTTTAAATTAGTTTCTGCGTTTCGATTGTGTCAGTGACGCTGTTAATAATAGACTGTACATCTGTGATGTACAAAAGCTTTGCTACTGTTGATTTAAGGGCCTTTATAATTTATGGATGGATTCCCTGATAATCTAAATGTCTGAGAAATGGTTCTTATTATAAAACTTTAAATCACTGGGTACCTCACCCTTACCCTGAAGAATATAATACCTTGAAAAGTACATTTTATATGTTAGGTACACAAAAGATATTTGCTAATTTGTAATTTTATGTAAAAGTATTGTGTATTTACAGGGAACATATGTCATGGTTGAAAAAAATACATACATGCATACATATATATGTACACACATACATTTATACATATACACTGCTATGCTTTGTTTAATTTCATTTAGAATGCCTACTGGAGAAACCAATGGTTAATACTAGTGTTATTTGTCTGCTTGGAATCTTATATCAAGAGAATAGTGATGACGAGAACTCAGTGAAAACTGTTTGGTAAGTGCTGTATAAAGGCCGACTAATTAGCTTAACCTCGTGTGGTTCCAGCTTAGCGATGTTAATATATTTTTTATTTGGGGGGAACTTTTCAGAAATGCCAACAGGTAAGAAAATCTCATAAAAGCTTTAGGTGATGAAAAGGTAAGAAATGAGCATAGAGATTTACATTTAATCTTGACTTATTAGCTTACTGTTTTACATATATCATGAAAGAAAAAAAGGCAAGCATTTTAACACACATACATACACATACCATGCACGCAAAATTATCTTTTTTTTTTAATTCTCAGATGATTTGCTTCCTCCTCTCCATTAAAGAATATTATTCCGTGTAAAAGAGGGATAAATCAATAGGTATAATACGAACATTCATACGTATTTGATATCAGTAATTTCACAAAACATTATGGCACAAATAATTTGATCAATAAGTTGATCAAAACTAAGACAAGAAAATAAAGCTATATTCTTGTTACTTACACATTAACTAATTATTTAATGGAAAAATATTAGCAATTTGTTCTACAAATGAGACTAGAAATATCAAGAAGGTGTCAAGCTCACCAGCCCTATTTGAGAAAAGACCCCCTGAAATTACTGCCACATATTAATTAGGCACAAAGTCCTCAGTCACTGTATTTCTCCAATGCTAATAAAGATGATAGCAAAAGAGATTACAAGAATCACAAACCCAATTTAGTCCAACTCACAGCTGGAAGTATTTGATGCTTTCAATACCCAAGTTGAAACAGGAGTATATGAAAACATTTTAAGCCCCTTAATGAAAACATGTTATCAAGGACAGTTATAAGAAATCATACTTGCAAGATGCAGTGCCATACTGGGAATTAGCTTCTGTCTGAGAACAGCTGGGAAATAGGGATAGGAAATTTCGGAACTGCTCGGTCAATAGTCATTTCAGAATGGTTGTGATGGTGGCAGGAGGTGGAATAAAATAATGTGGGGCATGGGAGTCAGTAGACAGCTCTTCACTGTGCAGGGAATGTAGTGCTGATGGCCCTCCTCCACTAACTGCCATGGACAGCTCTTCCCCCGAATCCTCATCTTCCGTCTCCCCCTCCCATGGACATGTTCCAAGGGGATGGTACTGCTTTCCTGTGGAGAACGCCTCATTCAATAGAGAATTCAGCTCCTCATACGCCGCACAATTGATGCTTTGATTCAGAAACATCAATTCAAAGCTATTTCTTCAAGGACAGAGAAAACAGCTTTAAAGGTAAAAAAAGATGCTTTAATTTATACATTGTACCTTAGGAACGCTTTTCACACAAAGCCATTATTTTTATAATGGCTACATGTGTCAGACACTTATTTCTTCATATTTTAGAATGAATTGTATGAAATTTCCTTTTTTTTGGTAATAAAAATTGTTAAGTAGCAGTAATTTTATATAGTTCACATAGCACATTGGCTCGCTTAATCGTCGCAATAGTTGGAGAACCCATAATTCCCATTTTATAGGTGGAAAACCAAGATACTGAGAGGCTATGTGACTTGCCCAGGGTCACACGGACAGCACGCGGGGGAAGTCAGGCTGAGGCCCAGGCAGGTGCTCCGGCCCTTGATGGTCGTACCACAGTGCCCCTAGCGCCCCATGTCAGGGTTGCCTCTTTAGACTCTCAGCCCCCAGAACGTAGAGTCAGAGTGGGAGAGGCCGTCCAGGAAGCGAGTAAAAGGGGGGATAGGCAGGTGAAGAGAGGAAAGGGCTTTCCGTGCAGAGGACACGGGTGTGAAAAGGTACCGCCTCTAGAGGTCGCTGTAATTAGTTCATGGGATCAGAGGGAAAGAGTGGATGGAGCTAGGCGTCTACTGTGGCAGACAGAAGGTCAGCTGTGAAGGATGGACAGTGATGATCATCCAAGGAGGCTCCCCTTCATCTCTATACCTGGATGTATTAAAAAAGGGAATGCCATGATGATATTTGCAGTTTTGAAAGAGCAGTTTGATACCTGGGTGGAGATCACATTGAGCTAGTTAAGAATATTAGAAGACAAGAAGTGACAGATTCTAAACAGAGGCCATATTTAAGGACAGAGGACCAGCTCACTTCCAAGTACTCTGAAAAGGGGCTGCATAGCCTTGGGTAAGTTATTTAGTTTCTCCATGCCTCAATTTTCCCGTGTGGAATTATACCAAGCTGTACTTCATCTTTTCCTCACACACAGATATGTACCCTAAATTAGGATTACACTTCTGGTATAATTAACAAGACACTCATTAGTGTCTTGTGTAATAGGACCACACAGGGCAAGGAACATGCAGTTCATTCCTCCATTCTGGCCTCCAGAGGTCCTGCTCCTACACAGCCTATGGGCTAGATCCCATTTCCCTGCGCCTGGGTGGGCCCTGGGGTGAAGCTCCTTCTCACCGTGACTCTGAGTGAGGGTTGGGGGGAGGCACTGACAAGGATTTGCCTGATAGGTAACGTGAGCCAGAATCTTTACTGAAAAGTATGGAACTCTGGGAACCCAGGTGTTTCTCAGCCCAGTACTCCTCTGCCGGACCACAGAACTCCCAAGATCCTGAGAGACGGGGCTTCCTCTGGGAAGAGTGCTCTCAGCAGCACCACCTGGGGCCTGATTTCATCATTCTAGGAGCTGCTCCTGGCGCTCAGTGCATCCCAGCCCACCCTCACCCTGCTCCTCCTTGGGGACCTACCCTTAGTGCTGCTATAAACTGAAGCCACATAGCACAAGCTGAGGACTCCACCTGTGCTCTGTTTGCCTTCTTGGGAAAACCTACACTCCACCCACTCAGACCAGATCCTGGCCCCAGCCTGAGAGCATCTTTCATTTCAACAAACAAACAAGTAAATTAATCTTGGTGTCACTTTTGTTCTTTTCCCTGCCTTCTAGTTCCCTAATATAGCAGTTAGGTGTCATTGGCACTATCTTTACAGGGTACAATCCTGCTGGATCAGAGAATAAGTCAGAATTTCAATATGCCAATGTTCTATTACAATTGATGCCTATATAACTAACAATGTGTACATGTATATTCAAAAAGGATTCCCATTTCATGACCACCCCTCCACAACCCCCCCACTCTACTTTTTCCCTGTAGTATTTGATATCCCTAGTACCTTGTTTTGATGTGTATCTATTGTTCATCTTTCCCAACAGAAAGTAAGCCTTGTGCAGAAAAGTTTAATTTTGTTCAGTACTGTATTTCCAGTGACTAGAACATCGACCAGTATATAGTAAGTTCTCAGCAAAGATGTTTTAAGTGAATGGATAGATGGATGGATGATGAATGGATGGATGGATATATTTGTATAGAACCAGTCTTGTCCAAAGATGTTTCAAAACCAAGGTTTTATCCACCAATAGCGAATACATCTACTGAATCCTCTAGATGTTGAGGAAAACATACTGAGCTAGAGAATTTTCTTAAACTTTTTAAAATGTATATATCCTGGTCCTTTTGCTTACCAGCAATGGGGGGGGGGGGACACCTTCTAAATAGCAGTAGCTTACTTACATTTAAAATGACAATCATACTTTTCTTACCCAGCACCATTAGTTTCAGGAGAATATGCCTTTATATATATTGTAAAATCTATACCCAATGTTTTTCTTTCCAACATGCACTAAAATTTGTGCTAAAAATGTACATTCATTTAAGTGAATTCAGCAGAATGATTGGGCTAGGGAAAATAAAATTAATTATTCATGTTGTCAGTATTTTCAAATGCAGAGTGGTTAGCAGAACATACATAATTGTAAGTAATGCAATTATTTTTTAATAATAAAGCCACTGCTAAGGCTCATTAATATTTTTAATAAAAAATAAAATATTGGTCCAGCCAGGCATGGCTCAGCGGTTGAGCATCAACCTAGGATCCAGGAGATCATGGTTCGATTCCCGATCAGGACACATGCGGGTAGTGGGCTCCATCCCCAGCTGGGGGCGTGCGGGAGGCAGCCGATCAATGACTCTCTCATCATTGATGTTTCTATCTCTCTCTTCCTCTCCCTTTCTCTCTCTGAAATCAATAAAGATATATTTAATAAATAAATATTCTTTGAAGTTACAAAATGTATTTTGTTAATTTTCATGGGAATATTTGTGCACCCTCTTTACATTTTTAAGCAAATAGTATTAATTTTTCATGAGTATATTGAAATCTGCCAGGAAGCAAAAATAGTATCCAATGTATTCAAATACTCTTCTTGCTTGAATGCTAGTTGGGTTTCTTTGTGGAACATTCCACGGGAATAAAATTCCATTGACTTCTGTAGGACATTGCATATGTGAAATATACATCTTTCTGACAACCTAGCAATGTTTTTAAATTCTCAATATTTCCTTTTCTTGAATAGGTTTGCTAACTCCACTCTGGAAAAAAAAAAAAAAAAAGCCTAACTGGAACCATAGACTTGTTCCATTTCATTTCACTCATATTTGCTGATTTGGCTCCACTCTGTAATTTAAGTTCTTACTAACAGTTGCAAACATTGTCTCTCCAGTCAAGAACCAGACTCTCTCAAAGCTTTCTTTTCTCTCCTTTCTTAAGATTTTTGAAATGGGATGAAAAACGCTATAGATTCCTGAAACCAGGTAAAGATAACTGAGTCAGTTTCTGTTTGGAATATAAAGGAGAGGGCTTCACTAACTACTACTCTTATGAAGTGTGATTTTCTTGCAAAGATAGATTTATATATGCTGTACAGGTACAGGGCAATATAATTAATAGACTAAAATGGAATGCTCTTGAGAGTCAAAAAGGAATGCTATTAATACTGGGACACCAGGTACCCAAGAGGGTGATACAGGCCAACTGAGAGGCATGGGCACCCTGTGTAAAATGAAATATATGCTTCATTAAATCATCATCAGAAGACCTAACTAAGACCATCATTGCCAGAGACAATGAAATTTTAGAGCTCAGTACAACTGAAGACATTCCTCGTTCAGTCCACTCATTATAGAGAGGTAGCAGGCCAAAGTACAGTGAGGTTAATTAAGCAGCTTGTCTAAGTTACACTACAAGGTAGTGATTGTGTTGAACGTGGAAGCCAGGTCCCCTGACTCACGGTGCCCTTTCCCTTATATTGCACCCCCTTATAGCAAAAGGCATTACAATGGATCCTTTGTCGTATGTATACAGTATGCATTCTTTATAGTATGTATATAGCTTGTAAAATATTCTTGAAGGAAAAACCTGAAAGATCACAAAATGTGATACAAAACCTAGGCCAGAAGAAATGTCACAATCTTGGTCTTAAAGCAAACCGCACGGCACCACTCTCCTTTCTTTACAGACTGTCAACCAAAGGGAGTAAATGTTGCCCTTTGCATGTTGGCTCACCTTTACTCATTTATATAAAGCTACATATATGTCCATAAGACACTCCCAGATTATTCAGAAGATGAGGGATCATTTAACAGCCAACGATCTTGCTTGAAATGCCTGCCCCCTCCCCCAAAGGCTCTCAGCATTCTGAAAATCTTGATATTACCAAATATTTGCAATCATCACTTTCTGAGATTAGCATAATAGGAAATTTCTCTTTTTTGAGATGAGTGTGTCTTATGGAAACATTTAACTATTATATATCCCAAGTAAAACTAACTTTGTGAATTTTATGTAATCCATATAAAAGGTATTCTTAATACTGTTATTTTCACATAAAAGGCCATATAATCACAAGAGTTGGAAAATGTACTCTTTAGTTCATCATATAAATCATGCTTTTCTAAAGTAAACACAGTCTGAAAATTGTTCATCACTCAGGGAAAAAAACTTTTTTTTCTTTTTAAAGACTTTTGCTTTTAGGTGGTAATGTAAACAAGATCTTATAGGATGACATTTTGATGAATACTATTTTATGTTCTGTGACTCCTTCAAAACCGAAAATACATTTCTCCCCTACTACTTGCCCTGCAGGATGGCTGAAAAAAACCTCATCTCATCTATCTGAAATGAATCCAATTTAATTCTGCTTGACCAAAAATCTGTTTCCATAGTTCTAAAACATGCAATCACCCCAAGGTACAGTGCCATTGTAGCTAAAGTGGCTCAGTGTTATCACCGAGGAAAATACACTTTGATTGAGAAAACAGTCCAAGATGGGTTTTGAAAAATAAAATGACCCTTCCTGGTACACAATTTAGTAAGGCAGTTGATAAAGTCACAACCAGATGGTTTGTACTACACACAGGGTTTAAAAGAAGATGCTTTATCCAACCTGCAAAAATGGGTCAAAGGTTACAGTCCTAGAATTAGAATTTCATATCATTTAAACTTCTAAGATTTTGACAACTCTAAAGAAGAAATACTTGAAATTCTACATATATTAGTTATCTCTATAGTTGGGGAGGGCAATTTAAAAATCAATAAAATCAAATTTGAGGTAAAGAAAATTTGTAACAAATCATTCTGTTACTCAAAAATAAAAAACTTCCTTTCTTTCCTTGGAGTTACCCCACATACACACATTGTCTGTAATCACATACATATCATTATTAAAAAGGGAATTTTAAAAACTAATTGTTCAACTTTAAGACACTGTTGCCATAAATGAATACTTATAATCATATTATTTAATTGCTATATTTGGTCTGTTAAAAATCTAAAAATTCAACATATCTATTTTTTAATGAAACTAATAGTCTTTGATTGAAATCAATACTTTCTCAAATGAACCAAATAATCACTAATTGATTAGATCATTTGCCTCTATAAAGCACTGCTATCTTTAAACATGTAATAGCTTATAATAAAAGAGGCTCTTTTAAATGACAATTAATGATCAGTTAACTGTTTTCCTTTTACATTAATTAATATTATAAAATGAATAAATTTTTATTTCATTTGTAGGTGTTTAGCTTGCAAATAAAATAACTATTTTACACATTTAAAAAAATATAATTTCTTAATATATAGCAGTTATTAATTGATAAAATACACAAAAACAAAGCTGATCATTTTTTCCTTATTTTAGGATACATCCAGTTTATCTAAGAACTTAGGCAACTATAATTTCATTAATGATGAAACAAAACCACTAAGAAAAATATCTGGTTCTTTCAAATTTTATTCATGGGAATGTTTCCAACTCTGATTATCCTAGAGTGTCCTCTTATGAATTATTTTATTTAAAGGAAATAGTCTATCAGTTGCTTTGTGTTTCATTTCTTCTGGATCTGATTCACTTTAATTTGTGTATGGTTAAATAAACATTGAACCAACGACCACCAACTAATCACCAGTGAAGTATGAGAAAAAAATATCAAATGGAGTGGCTGAGCATGCATTAGTCTGTCTAAAATCACAAGTCTTTATCCAAGGGGCTGTTATTGTCAACAATCTTATAAACCCAAACAAGACAGAGAAAATCAACACAATGATTACACTCTAAGCACACATTCTTACGAAAATATGTTATTCCATAAGGGCAGGTTTTTTGTTTGTTGTTGCTAATGTAATCCCAGTGCTAAACCAGGGTATGGCGATCAATAAATATATATTGATAAATAACCTGTAAGACTGCCCATTTTACTTTGTAGCCGAATGCAGAGAGAAAGAGACTGAGAAGAAAATGCTGCACATAGACACATATATCCATCACTACACTTATGGATTTACAGAATTTACAATTTTTTTATCACCTCTTTTCTCCTAGGACACTTTCTCTTCCTCTACTCTGTTCCCCACACCTCTTCCTTCAAAGTAAAAATTAGAATCTAGTTTCTTCTTTCTCTGGTAAACTTATGCTAAGTAGCAGACAGGGTGCTGATACAACAGAATTCACTTTCTTTTACTCCCTAATTCTGACAATTGATCTGCTTCAAACCTTCGAAATAGAAGCAAATTAAAAACTAATTTTTATCATTCTTATGTTTTTAGAATGTAGGTTTCCAGAAAAGTAATGTATTTGGAAAAGCTTTATATGGCACCTATTGAAGACACTATTAAAAACAAAATGAAAGGAAACAATCCATTTTGGATCAAGAAGAACACACGATTCTGAAAGAATTAACAGAATATCTACAAAGGCTGTAAATGTCAATAGGAATGTAGTAGCATTTCAACAGCATTCTAGTAGCTTTTTCGTAAAATGTAAGCTCTCTGAGGCAGGTAGTTTTTGTTTGTTTGTTTGGTTTGTTTCTTTTCTTGCTCTTCCAATATGTAACGCTTAAACTAATGCATGTTAGACAATCAAGAAGTATATCGTGATTGAATCAATATGCTTCCAAGTTGTACAAATTCAACATTACATTTTTTCCTCCAAAAAAATTATAGACATAAGATTGAACAATAAACTTACTGAAGTGTATTCTAAGTGAGGGCAGTTAACCACATATCATACAAAATATGTTAGTCCAAGACAGATTTTAAGTACCACATTTTGGGTCTTTGTCCTCAGATAAATTAACAGTGAGTATTTTTTATAGACAGTAATGGAGTAAACCTGTCATTCACCATGAGAGCCACATGGGTACCAACTCAAAACGTTAAGACTTCCAAATACAATAGATCTTTTACAAGCAGTTGTTCTTTTAAGATTTTCAAATTTGCTTTTATTTTATTTCAATGAAATACCAAGCTTGAACAAATGAGACCTTTCAAATACTTCCTTAATTAACTTGTTCATTTAACTTCAAAAGTGAAAATCCTATGTAATTAGCAGGCAATCCCCTCAGCTTGAGCTAGACCAAGGTTACTGAATCAAGACTATCAGCAAGCTGTGAGTAAACTAACACAAAGCAATTTATAAAAGTCCAAATCCCAAATCAACAGCACATACACATTTCATAGTCAAACTGAGTGCATTATATTAAACAAATCTCAAAGGAAGCCGTAATGCCTGAGATCAGAAACAATCACAATTTAGAAAAGACGCCCATGCAGTAAAGCCCGCTTTCACAACCCCGGGTCCGGCATGAAGGAATGAAATCCGTATACTCACCTGGCTAACGGGTTCTTTCGTAGGGGGCTTTCCTCTTCTGGCTGTGCTCGTGGCCAGGGTCGTGGTGGTCTCCATAATGGACGTGGACATCTCCGACTGCATGGCAGTGGCTGTCGACTCAGTTGTCATAGAGGAAGGCACTTCACCAACCAGTCTCACATTTCCCACTATGGCGATGTTGGCATCATTTTCGGCTGCCATATTCAGAACTTTCAAGCCATTGTAGTAAAGCCCAGAGAGCTGGCCCTGGAAGGGCTGGCCCTGCTCTTTCCCGCCAATTATTATGGTTGCTTGGCTATTGAAGATTGTGAGCTGACGCCCTGTAAAAATAATATTACATACATGCAAAAATGTTGATTGTGAACTCTACATTCTACAAAGGATGATAAAACAGATCTTTCATGGGGTGGATAATGAGAGCAATAAACTATAAGAGAGGCATTTGACTCATAATTCATTGCTGATAAATGAGGTGTCCATGAAATGCATAATCATTGGCAAATACTTGTAAGTTCTCAACTTATTGTAAATGTAGTGCTTTTGCTAAAAGACCAATCAAAGATACGTATTGTAAATCAATTTTTAGTGGATCCCTTTCCCTTTTACCTCAAGGTCTTATACTGTTGGTCTCTTAAGTCTAAATTGTCTAATTAAAAAATGTGATCTATCTGACATTTCAAGTATTTGTCCCTCTAAAATTACCACGGGTAAAAACTAATCTAGAGCAACTGGTATCTAATTTTAAATTTCTAGTAAAAATTTCATAATTCACTTAATGGCCACAGGTATCTATATGCTATTCTTTAGAAACGTTTATTGTTTTGAAGGCAATAGTCCTTTATTATTTGATTTACTCTATTTTTCCGGCAATCACACTGAAAAGAAATGCATGGTTTACACTGAGCATGTCAGAGGCAAAAAAATTCCAAAAATATTTTTCTGATTGGCTTTCAGCAAGTCTATTAAAACAAAACAGAATGAAAAAAAATAGCTTCAGATGTAAAAAGCGGCTTCAGGAATGATACACAAACCGATGGAGAAATTATGGCTCATTTCCATCAAACAGCAATCCTCAGCAACAGTACCAATATCATCGAATTGAGTATCCAGTTTTAGCAGATTGCTCTCTGCTCATAAAAAGCATGCACACAACTTTAAGTTCAGTTTTAATTAGGACTTGTTCCCAATGCTCTTAGAAGGTTGCAAACGTTAAAGGGACTTCATTTTGACCGGCAATCCATATTGCCCACTATTTAAGATGCCTAGAGTTTAAACCAAGAGTTGTTGTTTTTTTCAGGACCATAACAAATATATCAGAACTACATATATTTTAGTTAATAATTTAGAGGCTGGAACATGTAATATAATCTATGAATGATTTATCATTTTGGGTTAATGCTTGCTGTGAGTACCTTCATAGATTGAGTTAGTGGATTATATTTAACAGTCCCTTTAACCTTAAATTAACAGGGTAAGATTATTAAACAGCTGGTACGTCTAAAAATGTATAGAAATTATTATACAAGGTATGCAAATATTACTATCTATATTTTACTGTTTTAAATTTGTTTTTAATTTAGTTTTACGGAAAATTTATTTTTTATGTTTATTAGTGTTACAATGAAGTACTACTTGGTTATGTTCAAATTATTTTTTTATTTGAAGTTTTAATCAATGTTTTTTACCTTTGTCGAGTAGCCATTCATCAACTACTCGACCAAGTCGATATGGAATTCGCTGTCTAGCAATCGCCAGGCGCTCGTTATCATTGTTTCCTTTAAAGTTTAAAGAGACATTTCATTGGTTAAAATCTGTAAGGTCAAAGGTTAAAAGTTAATACTTAAAGCTTGAGCTATACAGTTGCCACATGATTTTTTGAAATTTGGAATTTTAAAAAGTGCTACCTAGAACATTTCATGTTTCAGACTTGTCATTCATTCATTTATTTTATTTTAGCAAACAAAATTATTCCTATGTTAATTGAAAATTAGAAATCTGCATTTGAGCTAGGTTATTAAACTTATGTTATAGACAGACCCGAACAACCAATTTAAACAGCATATAATAGCTTTACAAAAAATGACCATTGATCTCAGGGTTTTGTCTTTTTGATGTTTCTTATTAACTAGTTAAACATGATCAGGTGAAACAGGTTTAAGTTTTCAAAATACATTCAACCTCTTATTCCAGATTAGTAATTTATGAACACCAAACTTAACACCAACTTTGGCACACTGAAGCATCTAAAATAGGCCTAGCATACTTTATATCCTATTCAGAAAATAGAAATTCATATTCATCTCATTTAATGAAACCACAGAGTATGAATAATTATTGTATATTCCATACAAATTAGTTTATCAATCACTTGGACATCACAAGAGAATATATCTTGCATCATCCAAATATGTTATTAGAGGAAAAGGCTTTGACAAAAGTGACTTTGAGTGTCCTTCAGTTTCATTTAAAGCTTAACATGTTGAAATGTATAACAATTTGAAGAAAAAAAAATGTATATTTTTATATACTCAAATACCTGCTTTTATATTAAGCTATTCTAAAGTGGGTATGATAGCTTAAGGAGCAAATACAAGCCACAAAGAGTGGTCCCTATGCATAGATCTAAACTACATATGAGCGTTACTTCTTTGAACAAAAAATTTTCTGACAGAAAACACAGTTTAAATTGACCTTGAATAATTCTTGCAAATAAATAAGTGTTTTCTTGATCTGTAAAGCCCTTAGAAAAAATCTAGGCTGCCACTTCAGTGCTTAATTGTGTATACTGCAAGAAGATTTTTATTCCATAAAAATGAACTAACATGAAATTTTAAGCTAAGATATTTTGGTAATAGCTCAGAGGAAGACTCAGGGGTGAAAGAAACAAGTGGTAGTAAAGCCCACAGAAAAGACTGGAGCAATTTGCTGGGGAAGATAACAGATATAAATGTTTCTCATATTTAGAATAATTTGCAAGTGTTTTCATATACTAGTCTTATTAAACACTAAACTTATCACAATAAACGCACCATTATATTGGTGACACAATTTTAGAGGAATAGAAAAGTATTATCATTTAGATCTTATAAATTTGTCCTTTGAATATACATAATTGAAAATATTTCATACATTAGTATTTAATTTAAAATGTAAATATCAAAGTAGAACCAAATATAAAGTTTAATAAAAACATTTATATGTATTCCTCTGGATTATGCAATCATTAAAATGTTATAAAATAATATTTTATCTTATGGGAACACGTTTTTGGTATATTGATAATTTAAAAAAAAACACCACAAGGATACAAATAATTTAAACTCCAAATCTATCTTTACTTTTAAAAAGTATTCAGAATTTGTGTATTTTCATGTATCTGGAAAAATTATATTAAAATTTAACATTAGTTATCTTAGGGCAATGTGATTATCGATGAATATGTGTTTTTGGCTTACATGTGTTTGATGTAATAAACATGTTATGTGCATAATTTGATAAGCAAACAAAATATTTTTCAAAAACTCATACTCTTTGTAGTGTAGACGTTTTTGTTGGTCAACACTCATTTCAATTCACAGTTATAACTAACCTGATGACTATATAATTAGGTGGCTCCTCATGATTTATTTCATGCCAGTGTGTTCCCATCATCAGGAATGATCCATTATTCCCTCAGACACCACTCGGATCTAGACTGCCAATCACCTCTTGCCCAATTACTATTTCAGTATATTCACAAAGCTCTCGGCATCCTCTTGGCAATAAATTCCACCCAAGTTCCACATGTCAGCCAGTATACAATCATGTCACTTGTCTAAACCTTTCCTTTGCCTTCAAGATAAAATCTCAAATCTCCAAGGTGATATAGGAGAACTTCCATGATCTGGAACCCTCCTACCTCCCTTGTCCCATCTCATGAGACGTCTCTCAATTCTTCTAAAGCTCTACTTTTTTCTCTGGGCTTTTGTACCTGCAGCTTCTTTTACTTGAAATACTCTTCCTCACTTCCACCCTAGCCTTATCTTCCCTCAGCTAACCCTGGCTCATTAATGAAATCTTCTTGGCAGGAGCATTATTTCCTCAGGAGGTCTTCCCTCATGGCCCCAAGTTAGATGAGGGCACCTGAATATATGCTTTCCCAGTGTCTTTTGGAAACAAACCCTGGCTTCCTAATTGAATATTCTATAAATATTTTCCCTTTAAACCCTGGAGTTCCATGAAGTCAGGTATTATGGGCAGTGTTTATTGTTGTATTTTTAGTGCTTGCACAAAACCTACCACATAATCTCCTATGAAATAGCTGCAGAATGAAATAATGAAAGAAATCTTGCTTTTAATTCTGATAGCTTCTGTAGCACCCTTATCTCATTCTCACAGCCTCATGTCATTCACAAGAAGAAAAAAGCAAATGCTTGTGCCCAGATAAGAGATCATATGTAGCCAAGCTTCCCTTTGTACTTTCTAAAGAAAACATCACATATGTAAATTATAGTTTTATTTCTTTAATGATTGTCACTGGTTTGAACACCAGCCATACAGTCAGTCAATTCAGTACTTGCTTGGTAATAACTGCCCCACGCCACAAAATAAGTAACATAGTTATTAGTAGTAATGGAATTAGAGAGAAAAGTCTAAGTAAGAAGGGTGAAGAAAACTGAAGGCTTAATATATTCTTTTTGAATGGCTTTGAAAAAGAGGACTTAAAAACATAAATATATATATCTATACATATATACATACACACATACATACAATTGGCTGTCATACCTTTGACTGGCACTCAAACAACAATTAATGTGACTGATATGGCATTATTTTAAATCAACAATCACTTTTGAACACCCTTGAGAAGACTCAGCTAAAACAAGAACATGAAATACACATTCTTAATGAATAAAAAGTGGTCATCTAACAACAATAACAAAGATGAAATAGAGTAGGCATCAGGGACAGGTGTAAAAGGTGTGATAATTTTTAAGAAAGGTAGCCACACAAAGGGGGTCATACCATCCCATAACCCATGAATGCCAGATGCCTTCTAGTTCAGAGACCTTTTTCAGCTGAAAATGGGGATTTTAAAATCAAAGGACAGACTTTATACTTTGTTGGGTTACTGGATGGGAAATCAGACGCTTCTAAATTCAACTCAATGTATGTTGACATTTACCCCCCTAAATTCTTTGTTCTTCTACTAGAATAAAAAACTAACGACTTTTCTTATAACAAAATTATACATAAATACACTGTCAACCAAATGAATACACATGTAAACTGAGTACAGTGACAATGTCTTTTTAACAGATGATTCCCAAACCCCTTCTACTATTGGGTATGAAATAGTTTAGATGGTTTAGGTTCACCAGGAAGAAGCCTCCATTCGGCCTCCACTCCATGATTTTCATTAACAAGCCACATATGGGAAGTGGTAATTTAGATATATTATTTCAAGAAAATGCTCAAAATGTATTTCATTTCTTTACAAATTCATGGTGACATGTTATTTGTAAAATATCCTGTAACGTTGTGTGCTTTGGTTTATTTTATTTAATTCTGTCCATAGTTTAATATACATCTAAGCTTTACATGCAATATAAAGGACATGAAACAACCCACTTGATTGGAAAGGTCAAAGAGAAATATAATTTCTGATAACCTTTTCTTTCCTTTGGAAAGGGCTGGGCTCTAATACAAAACATGCTGGGATATAGAACTTTTATTATAGGCTTAGACTTATAGGAGAGATTAAAAACATCTTCAAGTTCCCTAAATCAGAGGTAGGGATAGAGCAATAATGACCCACTTGCAAGCAATCTACTTATTCTGGAATTATTAATAGGTCCAACAAGAATTTCAACTACTTAAAAAACATATAAATCAACTGCAGTAGTCTACTGAGCACATAAATTAGATTTATGAAAACAGAGCTTCTGGCTGAAAAGTTAAGAGATAATAATTTAGTCTCATATTTCCTTTACCCTAATAAAAGTGGGATGAGGTATTCCTTTAGATTTCTTTTTCCTCCAGTTAATTTTATTCAGGTTAAATATGTTGGTATCTCTACAGAAAATGTCACCACCAACATACAGGTCTCTGATGAAGTAATCCTGAAGCGATGAAACAGTACATAAAGAACAAATTTATTTTTCTTTTTATGGTTGAAGGATTTGGTAATTTTGACAAGAGGCAGGCCTCCTGTAGTAACACCACCACAACCAATTGCTAGGGGCGAGCTCTAAATGGAGCGGCCATTGAGGTCGAAGTTACTAAAAGTAAAGGATATTTCAAACAAATTTCCAGAAATGAAAGAAAAAAAAATCTGATCATTCAGACTTAGAGTATACCATCCTCTACTGTGATTGAATCCCAGATAGTTTAGTTTTCCACCTAACTAATAATATTTTGTCACACTATGGTATATTAATTTGGTACGAACCAGCAGACTTAAAAGAAACAAGAGTAATTTCAAAGAATCAAGGTAAGCAGCAAGGAGTAATAAAACTCAAATCCTTGACTTGGAGTTAAATTTCATAGTGGGACTCAGAGAACAAAGGGAAATAAAAATGTAATCATGTTTTTATGACTACGGGTCAATAGAGACAAGCTATATGAACTTCACTAATACATAGTTTTCCTCCACTCATTTTCATAGACCTTCTCTTCTCTTGTGTAATTTCTCCTCGGAAATAAAAGTGTCAGTCTTCGATATGACATAGTAATATTCTTGGAAACAAATAAGGACAAGCAATGTTATGAACTCAACATTTGTCCAGGCTGAAAGTAAAAACAAAGACAATCACCTTTTGAGATTTAACATTGGGAAAGGAAACGTAAAGGGGTTCTGAATAGCTCTACATACTTCTAGAGATCAGAAGTCTGTTTTTATACCTTTTGCTTTTAAATGAGAATATGGCATTTGGATATGCCTAGGCCCATAAAGCAA
The DNA here is from genome assembly GCF_054644295.1 of Miniopterus natalensis. NCBI lineage: Eukaryota > Metazoa > Chordata > Mammalia > Chiroptera > Miniopteridae > Miniopterus > Miniopterus natalensis. The sequence goes on from NC_142093.1 coordinate 25,911,348, forward strand.
GAAAAGGTTTAATACAGTTTTATAAAATTACCCTGGTTTTAAAAACAGTATTATGGCCCGGCTGGCGTGGCTCAGCAGTTGAGCATCGACCTATGATCCCAGAGATCACGGTTCGATTCCCAGTCAGGGCACATGCCCGGGTTGCGGGCTCGATCCCCAGCAGCAGGCGTGCAAGAGGCAGCCGATCAATGACTCTCTCATCATTGATGTTTCTATCTCTCTCTCTTCCGCTCCCTTCCTCTCTCTGAAATCAATAAAAACATATATATTTTTTAAAAACAGCATTATCACGTAATTTCCAACTAAATGCCTTATGTGCAATTTTTATGCCAACTATAAAATACAGGAATACCTAACTTAGCTGGCAATGTGTCAAATAAGTGGATTTTGTCACCACTGACACTCTTCAAGGAATAAACTTGTGAAAAAATATAGCTGTTTTAATGAAATATTTATCTTGTATATTACATTATTTGCTATATCATTAAGATGTATATGTAACATACATTTATTTTGTTTCTGCCTACTTCTCCAGTTTCATCTTGAATCACTTATTTCTAATTCTTTAAGTTCTAATCACTCTGGACTTTTTTCAATCTCGTTAACTAAACCAATCATCTTTTAAAATGCCATTCTCTTTGCCTTACAAACTTCCTGCCCCCTGTGTACTCCTCAATGCTTCTGTCCATGCATGTGTGCATGCACACACAGGTGTCTGAGTCTGTCCAACTCACTTCTCCTTTAAATATTAGTTTATATGTTTCTCAAGAAAGCATTCCCTGTACCCATCAAATCCCCTATTAAACTAGCCTGGAGCCCTCTACATGCATTCTACAACACTTAATAGCAGTATCTATAATCAGGATTACGTGATTTCATGCAATTGATTCTAGATTCTAGGTTCCTCTGCAAGCAGGGGCCCACACTGTATGTTTCCAAATATATCTGTTCACTGATAATATACATATATATATTCACCAGAAAATAGAAAAATAATGTGTTGAGTGGCTTTTATGTTTTATGCATCATGCTACTTGTTTATAAATGTTAGTTTATTTAGTTCTCATATTGATCCCAGACTACAGGTATCTTTTATCTTATAAACAGAAAAATTGATGCTCAAAGAGATAAGATAACTAGCACCACATAGTGCATAATGGAGAAACCATTTGAAACCAAAAATATTTGACTCCAAAGCTACTCCATAGTTATTTTTTTAATTTTTAAAAAATTAATCTTTATTGTTGAGAGTATTACAGATGCCCCCTTTTTTCTCCCCTTTGACCCCATCCACCCAGCACCCATCTCCCACCCCAGGCCTTCACCATTCTGTAGAATAGTTATTAAAGCAATGTCTCAAACAGCCTGAGTCATAAAGGCCCAATGCCTTCCTTTTAATCCTTACGGCATGTCCTGTACAATGGAAAACGTCATGGTCTTGTCTCTAAAGGTTCTGCCTTGGGTGAGATTGCTGTCTTGGGCACACAAAAATCAATAACCTTCCCCAAATCCCTGAAAATTATCAGGAGGGTACTTTTATCACCCCTGTTTTTAGAACAAGATATTGAGCAGAATAAGTAAAGTGATCAAAGCCTTACTCTAGTTGAGGCCCCAGAGAGGAGCAGGATTTCATTTCTTCTTTTTATGATAATGCCCTGCCATACAGATCTGCTTGAGAAATAAAGTGTTCCAGGCATTCCTTGTCTTTACCTCTGACCTAGAAGACAAGCCCCAAACATACTAATACACCAACTTCACAGCTCTTTTGATCCCGAGCCTCTCCAGAGACAAGCTGGAAAAGGAGAGAGGGTCCTAGTCACGAGTCAAAAGACCACTGCCCTTCATTAGTCTGTCAAAAGGGGGATGGAACTCTGCCACATGTTAAAGTGAATTTTGCTAAGACCTCAGATTTTCTTTTTTAATTTCTTTTTGTCCATCTCTTATCTCTGCTTTTTCCTTTGTACATCTCCAGGAGTCCAGTCCTTGTATGCCACTCATCAATCACCCAAGGCACGCACCTATCCACATCTACCCTTCCTAGACTTATCTCATGTCTTCAACAGATTTCACCTTCCTTCTCTAGTTCCAATAGTTAAATTCCTTGTTTCTTTAGAGTATCTTTGTGAGACATTAGGAAAGTAATCCGACTCAATGAAGTCAATATAAGCACTGATGGTGTGCTTTGAAAGTACTGTATCAGACATACATCAACACATCACATAGGTCTTACTGTTGAAGAGCTCAAACTTTGGGAAGTCAAGGGACAAAATGAGGAAAGGTAAATGGAAATTTAAGATAATAGGTAATTTGGCATAAGTATATAATTAACCACCATTTAAACTGTAGTTGTGCAAAAGTTCAAGAAGAAGAGTGGATTATAAAAGACAAAGAAGGGGTGACAGAACACAAAGGATTTTGTAGATCAAAAACAATCTAAATTTTATTGATGTAATAAGTAGATAAAAATGTGTTGTAATGTAGATATTAACCCCAAAAGATTGATAATTGATTTTCTCTTAAACTTCATAAAGCGATACACCTCTACATCTATTTTTTAAATAAATACATTTTTCTAATAGAATATATTTAGTCTCAAACTAAAGGTAAGTATGGATAAAAATGCTTAAAATATTTATGCCATGCAAAATGAAACATGCAATGCAATGCTAAAACTACCAAATATTATATGATGCAAGTGGCAAGAATTTTTTTTTAAATATATCTTTATTGATTTCAAAGAGAGGAAGGGAGAGGGAGAGAGATAGAAACATCAATGATTTGAGAGTCATTGATCAGCTGCCTCCTGCACGCCCCTGACAGGGGACTGAGCCCGCAACCTGGGCTTGCACCCTGATGGGAGTTGAACCAAGACCTCCTGGATCCTAGGTGAATGCTCAACCCCTGAGCCATGACATCTGGGTGCAAGTGGCAAGAATTTGGGGGCAACATGCAAAAATGAAAATACTTGTGTAGGACGAAGGGATTATGAGAATCTTTTCCAAATGTTAATTTCATTATTAGTACTATATTTGTACATATTTCAATTTTACTCCAACCATTTCCTTAAAAAAGGAGCATTTTCTATAAATTAAATGTAGTATCTTAATGCAATGCTATGGCAAGAGAAGTTGGCACAGCCCAAGTGCCCTGTCAGTCAGCCCGTTTAGCTTATACAGCTGGAGAGAGCACAGACTGCTCATGTAGGGCAAGGCCCGCTTTCTGACTAATGCTTCAGATGACACCCGGAGTCCTCATGTGAAACAGCAGCCCTTTATATTCATTTAAACGGTACCTTCCTGTGAGACTGCTGTGATTCTGGGCACGAAAGGCTATAGACCATCTATTGCGGAGTTCAACAGTGCTTTGGGGAAGAAATCAGAAGCTTAGTGCATTTCTAACTGGCTTAAGTAATTTCTTCTTTCATGTCCCTCTGTTATGTGGGACTATATGGAGTAATCTACCATTCCTTTATCCAAAGTCTTACAGAAGCTCTTGCTCTCATCAGCTACTTACATTCAAAAACTTTTTTTTGGATATTGTGCTGTCAAATTAATTGGAAATAAAGGCAAGCTTGTGAACTTTGGCTCTCATGGCCTCTGTGGAATAAACAGAGATTTATACATTCCTCTCTAAACCGTTCTCTTCTTTTGGGTTCCTGATGCAAAGAGACTGGAATATAATTATCAAAAATCAGCAGCTAAAAATGAAAAGCAACAGGGACAAGCAGATAACAAAATACAGAAGTGCTTTGAAAATTAAAGGTCATACTCTGTTATCACGTGTACTAAAACGTTCTTTTGTGCTAGCTGTTGCAGCATTTAAGACAGAAGAATGGTTTAACAGCCCCAAACTGCCCAGGCCACTGACAGACATCACTCAGTGATGAGTATAAGAAAAATGAAATGTAAGAACAACCTCACATTACTTTACAAATGGCACTTTGCCATTTTCCCAGACTTGGGAATCTTAAGCACTTTCTAAATCATAATGCCATAACATTTAAGCTTATCTACCTTAATAAGAACTTACATAGTCTCTAAGGCTTCTTTTCCAAGTTCTTAGTCTATGGAAGTCAGAGGATTATGTTGTACAGATGGGTTTTCTATCTTCTCACAGCAACCTTGACTTTTAGTATTTTTTTTGAGTATTTGGAGGGTCTAAGGAAGGGGAAACAAGTAAATGTCTCATACATAGTCTGATATGGCGTACGGGGTACTAAGAAAGTTCCTTATTCTGCAGTGAAGAGAAATAAGTTTCATTACTATCGCATTTTAATCTCATTTTCAATGAACTTCAATCTTTCCCTTCCACTTGCAATAAGAATGTGGGAAGTTGTTGTTTTTTTCAAATAGGAAGATGGGGTTTGTCTATTGCACACAAATTATTTAAGATTAAAAGCTCTGCCATGACTGGGTAGCTCAGTTAGTTAGAGCATTATCCCAGTACACCAAGGTTGTGAGTTCGATCCCCTGCCAGGGCGCATACAACAATCAACCAACAAATGCATAAATAAGTGGAATAACAAATCATTTCCTCTCTCCCTCTCTCTCTCTCTCAAGTCAATTTGGAAAAAAAAAAAGGTTAGATGCTCTGGAAATGCCAAGGACAGGCTGGGATATAGTTATTAGATCATTGCCAGTCCTCTTCAATCTTATAAAATGTAAAACCTCTTAAATAAAATATTTTTTCTTTTGTAGAAAAATCAAATACTATGGAAATAGTATTTAAAATAAATTTCTCCCAATAAAAATGTATTCTGTCAGCAATTATTTCTTAGAAACAAGAACCCATGTGGTCAGATTCATTGTGAAAAGAGAATCCTTGATGGATAAAAAACTGGGCTTTAATTTCGGGGTTCAAGCCCTGGCTTCATTCTTGACTACTGTGTAACATTGGGCCTGGAGCCTAACATTTCAGAACCTCAGTTTTATCATCTGTAAAATAGGCATTTTTAAGAATAAGTGATATATTATACATAAATCTCTTAACACAGTGCCTGGCACATAGTAAGCATTCAATAAATATTAGCCATTATATTGTGCTTATGTCCTTATATATCTAGTACAATTTGCCCAACATGACATATATAGATCACAGAAATTGTTTCTCACCCACCTGGCAGTAGGAAAGGATTTGAGGTAGGTATAAAGAAGAGTGGAAAATAAATCTATTTTTCTTTTGCAGGACAAATAAAGGCCAGGGAACTAAACTTATTGTAACTGTTGTCCAAAACCTATAGGTGCTTTATCAAAATCACTGCATTTTTCTCCCAAGTAATGCTGGATTCATTCTCAGAAGTTCATGCATGGCTACCTGTCAGCCAATGGAAACAACTGAAAGGAGGCCATTGACTTGAGAAGGCCACACAAAAAGAAAAGCCAAAGGCACCTGCTTGGAGGGCAAATGGTACAAGGAAAACCACCACCTGCTTGGTGCAACGGCATTATGACAAAGCCGATGCTGGATTAAAAAACAAAACAAAAAACTTCAGATATCATTGAGGTCTCAAAATGACATTTTAATCTGTATACTAATGTTTCAAAGAGATGCACTTCAAATAGAATGTCGAAAATCCTTCTTTTTCCCACATAGTGCTCGTGGCAAAGAAGGGCCACAGAAAATAAACAGAAGTGAATACTGCCTGGCCTAGCGCCGGCAGCTCCATTATCTGCAAAAAGAGGTTGGTGAACTGTATGGGCTCTAAGGTGGCCTCCAATGTTAATGCCCATGGTCCCAAGTTTAAGGTACGGCTGTCAAGAGGCATACATGAGGCGGTCTTGTTAAGAAATGCTGTCTGTGGGTTTTTAGGAGGGAATTAATTTTAGAGGCATAAAAACGAAATGTCATCACTGTTTCTAACTCTGCAAATACCTTTAAAAGACAGTGAAATCTTTGATGTGGCGTGTTCTTTTTTTAAAAAAAACTATCTCATAGTGCTTTTACAGATTTATGAACACTTTCAGTCATCATCTTTGGAAACCTTTATAATTAAGCCATTACATTTTTCTGATATGTTTAATGTTGCAAGCTTGTCTTCTTTCTTCTTTCAACCATGCAGACACACCTTTCACTTAGATATTCCTCTGGCTTCTCTCTATCCACCCATTGAAGCATGTCACTGCTCTGACAGTCATTTCAAGAGGAGCAAGGCAGGCAGAAGTTAGGTTTTAGGAGATTTCAATCTTATAAGAAGTAGTTAAGAGGATAGGGGAGCAAAGAGGACATGTTTGTCTCCTCTTCATTTTTAATTCTTAGCACTAAAGAGATAAGAAAGGACAATTTCAAGAGGGAATCTAAGGGTTTCCTCAAATCAATGAGTGCTCTTTGCAAACCCCTTTTGTTCATAATTGATCTAAATAAAATCTTTTCTTAGGTCTCTCTAACGCCTGTGTTCTGGGGAATTGCACTTTGGGGGCTATTTCTGGTTCAGAAGACATCCTCATGACAGTTCTCATCCAATCAAGTGTGACAAGAGCAGACTTGAAAACCTGCAGGCAGCCCCAGTGTAACTCCTAGCCTGGTGGAGATCACCAATTAAGTTCCAGACATACTAAAGAATGCAGTAAGTACAAAGGAGAAATAGTTCATTATATCTCTCGGAATAAGACTATGAGCTTCTCTGTTGGCAACAGTATTCCCCCTTAAAATAAGCCACGGGTGATTTCTAGTGCACCAGAATGGAGAGAAGAGCAAAACTACATGTATTGTCCTACCAAGTTTAAGCCGATGCTCCATTAGTCAGGAAAATTGAAATTGATCCACTCGGAGCTGTTTTCATAACCCAGCACATCTCTAGTTAGTCTGTGTCATTTTCAAGTAGAGGGCTAAACTAAGTGGGCCATACAGCTCTGGCCTAATTAGCACTTCATTTAATTTCTTCCCCTTGAAGTCTCTGCAATCCAACTGGCCTGTGTTGAGTTTAGTGAATGTAAACAGTTTGTTCACATCCTCCACACAAGAACCCTTCAAATACTTCAAGACTGTTAAAGGCTGAATTGTGCCCCCTTGAAATTCATGTGGTGAAGCCCTAATCCCTAGTACCTCAGAATATGACTGTGTGGGAGACAAGGCCTGTAAAGGGATGATTAATTTAAAATGACTCCCTTAGGGTGGGCCCCTATCCAATCTAACTGCTGTCCTTATAAGAAGTAATTTGGACATACAGAAGGCCACCAGGGCCATGACATATAGAGAAAAGACCATATAAAAGTCAGAGAGAAGGCAGCTATCTCTAAGCCAAGGACCCAGGCATCAGAAGAAATCAACCTTGCTGACACTTTGACCTTGGACTTCTAGCCTCCAGAACCGTGAGAAAATAAATTTTCTCTAGTTTAAACCACCCAGTCTGTAGCATTTTGTTATAGGGGTGAAATTTTAACTAGTTTTAAATCATATATTGCTAAAATCATATATTATTGGTTTATTCACGAACCTTTGATATTAAGCAGTATTTTGCTGCTAATTGCCAAAAAAGTCTAGGAATGAGTACTTTTGGATTTGCATTTTTATAAAGTACTATGTTAATGTCAAAGTTGTACCAATTTTAATTATTAATTTGGGTTAAAGAATACATTTTCTCCTTTTCTGGATTTGCTGCAAATCATAATACTCTGCACAATTCTGGTAGATAGCACAGTTACAAAATAAACTTCCAATTTACATTTTGCACTATTTAAATTATAAGATAATGAAATTGATTTCAACATGAAACATATACATTTCAGCATAGTTCCATTATGTCTATAGATAACTTTTGTAAAAGGAATTATTTAAACTTTAGTATTATTAAATGAAATTTCTAAAACTAAAAACAATTATGTGATACTACCATTTTCTTTATTTTGTGACCCCCTATAGCTTCATTAATACAGATAAGTGCAATACTATTAAAAATTTAGTCTTAGTGTTAAATTTCCAATTTAATTTTAGAACTTATCATGTAAAAAACAAACTGCATAAAATAAACCCCTAATTATGTTAATTATCAAACAAGGTAAGACTCTCTTATTGAAATACTCTGATATTTTCTTTAATTTGGTAACTATTGTGAGATCACAAAAAGTTAACTGTGCCCATTTCCAAAACTCTAAAAACAAGTCTTAAAGGGCAAGCTTATATTTATCATTCACATATAATTTATTATTTTAAGAACTGCCTGAGAAATCTTTTTAAATAAACATAAAAACTGATTCTGGGAGAACATAGTTAGTTTGGGGGGCAAGGGGGCTTGCTGAAGAAGTCATGTCAATAACATCAAAATAGCAACTTGCACAATTTATTTGGAATATTTCTCAGCTACTCAAAACCACATGAGTGTCTTACTCTGTACTCTATCTCTTGTGGTGATGATTGCGGAGGAATGATGCCAACCCCAAGCCCAGCTGCTGCAGGGGATATCTCCGTGAAGTCCCCCTACAGCAGGGGTGAGAGAACTCCCCTGAGAGTGCCCGGGGGCAGTGGAGAGCCTGGCAAACAGAGGGCTGCACCAATGTGTGCTAAAACAGACTTGAGATCTGTGTGACTGTGATCATCTCAAGGTCCCCTATATTTCCTGAGAAATTAGACTGCACTTCACTCCTTGCAACTACAGGGCCAGACTTCAATACGTTTTGGCCTGCTTTTTCCTTGGGAAAATGCTTGGTAAAGGGAGTGGAAAAGCTTTGGCTTTGCCTTTGACTTCTGCTGTCTTGTAAGGCTCCTGTGGCCTGCACCCTCAGGGAGAGTCAGCCTTCACCTTCATCATCAGTGTCCTTCGGTCTCCACTCCCCATGCTGTAGTCCAAGAAGCACCTGAACTCCTCTGTCGCTCCTATCTTAGCTCTAGACATTCATTCTGGCCCCGTCTGACTTAATCTCTACACTTTAGCCACATTGTTTTGAAATAATGTGTTTTCTCCAATAGACTCTACTGTAAGCTCGATGAGAGAAGGGACTGTGTCTGTTTAGATGACCACTGTATGCCTGGCATAGAGCCAGGTACAAAGAAATATTTTTTAATGAATTACTGAATAAATTAATGTCTTAGGCAGTTGTCTCTTTCACTATTCTTTGTCCTTTACCTTACCATACCGAATCTCTTTACTCTGGAATCTTTATGAGGACTACCTCATGCTCCCAGCCTCTTCTCCAGCATACAGACTTACTGATCTTCCATTCCCTTCCCAAAATAAAAAGTCTCCTTTTAATAGCTCCAAGATAAAGACTTTTCCATTTGAAATCTGTGAAATCTTGATTTTCTAAATGCTTAAACTATATGATTATTAAGATTTATGGAAAGACATAATCAAGCCTATTTGATCTCATGGGAGTTAGAAAGCCCATGTTCGAATCTCAATAATGCACTCAAGAGCACGCTGAATCTTTCCAAGTCGCATCATATCTGTAAATCGGGGATGCCTTATAAGGTTATTTTTAAGAATAAGATGTAATGTGTATAAAGCACCCAGGAACAGTTTCTAGTAGACAATCAGTGTTAAATATATGATCGCTACTATTGTTTTTATAGATCATACAGAATCACAGACCCACAGAAACAAAAAAGACTTTAGTCGAATTCCCAGACAATGCATAAGGGCTTTGACAGCCTTGAGCCTTGACAGATTGGCCTCTTGGGCACCTCAGAACTGGAAGAGAGTCCAAGAGGTACCATAGCTCATTAAGGGTTGAAGTAAATTATCTCATAAAACTACTCTTGTTCATGTTATTTCCTTTTTAAAGGAAATGCAAAAGGAAAGGAGAAACATTGTCACACATTATGGGCAAATTCAACAAACCTTTTGATTTGTTTTTGTTGGGCTATACATTGAAATACTCTAATTGCATATAATCATTATGTTTAGTTTTTCAAGTTAATGGCTTTTATGTATATTCGATATGAACAAATAACAGTAAAATTCAAAGTATGAAATTGAAATGACAAGTAAAAAAATAAACACCTGCAATCCTAAGTTTCCTATTGCAAGAACAAAGAAATGATAACACAATACTTAGAAAAATGTGAATCAGGAAAAACAGATTTTCAAAAAAATTCTATATGTGTAGAAACAACAAAAAACTAAAATTAGAAATATAAGATTTCAAAATGTAAAATATCAAACCAGACCTGCGAGAAGGGCACTGAACCCTACCACTCTCTTCATCCATACAAATTCTATTCCTTCTATAGTTCACTTTGGAGAGCCACTGAAAAATTGCGGGGCAAGAAGAGATATAATAAAAGCAATTTTAGGAAGATAAACATTTTAGCTATATACCAAATGAAATAAAATAATGGGGCTTGAAGAGGAATATAGATGGTTTATAGCTGACAATAGGAAAAGAGACAAAATTGTAATAAAGGCCTCACATCACTAGAATAATGTCAGCACAGATACAAAATGACGGAAACTAGGGGATATTTGAAGGAAGAATTTGTGGAAACTAGTGCCTATTATTGGACCCAGTGTCCGTGTGGGTGGAATAACAAGAAATATTTTGATATTGGGGGCTAATAAGGTGAATTATGTTATTTATAACATAAGTTAGCAATTTAAGAGGATAAAATGGTTTGGGAACTTATAATTTGTTTAGAGTTAGAATTTAGTTGCAATCAGAAATACACATTTTTGTACAAATGAAACTCAGTTGTGCTCATCACTACATATTCATCCAGAATTTATTAAAATTTAACAGGTACACACTACCCGTAGCAGTTACCTGAGTTTTGTCCAGGTGGACACTGATAATTTCACTTTATCATTGTAGACTCAGAAACTGTGCTCAACTTCTTTCAAATGCCCAGATCAAGTTGAACTGAAAACCTATGTGATGTTCCTAAGTCTAGGAGTAACTTAAAGGTCCCAAAGAAGACATTGTCCTGTCACAGAATAGATACCCCTTAGACACCCACAAATTCTGGAACCAAATAGTTCTAATCCTCCTTCCTTAATTACTCTCTCAGCTTTAGTCACTAAGCTTGTTAACTAAATATGATAAACAAATACCCCACCACAAAGAGCAAGAAAATTTTTGGTGCTATTTTGGAATTTGTAACCACCTCTGTTTTTGGGTCCATCTTCTCTCCTGCCTGGAATGGGTTCCTTGTTACCAATACATGCCCAAATATCCCATCTAGGCCAGGCTCAGACATTACTTCTTTCTAGCACTAAACATATCTCTTCTCTCTACTTCGTGTCTCTTCCAGTTCTTGCATTTATATTTTGACCTATGTAATCTTTTATTTCCCACAACATTCATATTTCACTAACTGGTTTGTCTTTCCTCCCAAGTTATACCTTAAACTCTTGGGGACAAAGACAGTGATTTTTGCTTCCCTGTGTTTCCAACTCGGTTTTACACTCCACAGGACAACCGTAAAGTGGATAGGTCTTAGGGAACGCTCGTTGATGAACTGAAGGAGTAGTTGAGGCTTTGGCCTCTGTTAGGGCACCCGGTAAAAGGTAGATGTTAATGTGTGAAAGAAATGGATAGTTCTAAGACCTGGGTTAGCTCTTTCAAATGATTTATCCACTTTCCGACGCTTCCTTTCCATTTCTAGTTGCTTATTTTTACTTAATGTTTTCTAATTCAGGATGAAATGAATATTTGAGAAAAATATCTTCAATCAGAAAGTTTAAAAAAAACTATTTTATACCAAAATAAACATAATTTAAGATATATGCGACTTGATTGAGCAAAAGAGGAAATGAAGCACAGGATTTATGAGTGAATAAGGGTGTGTCAATATTTTAAAATACATTTAGAAGGATAAGAGAAAAAGTAAAGGTTTCAAATCTGGTTAATATTATTTTCCTCAGTTGAGTTCAGAGTATTTTTCCAATGCACCAATGTTAGAATTATATCAAGCATAGTATCAGTGCTCAAAATACATTTATTGGCAGGATAGTACCATTCTTATAAGCATATTTGACAGAACAATTATCCTAATTTGGAAGTACAATAGTGGGACTTTTTCTATTAAATTTTTTTCCCCTGAGCTAAAAGAAACTAAATCTGGACAGTTACATCAATGGTTAAAAGAGTATTATTATGAGAAAGTAAATAAAGGGCAGCTATACTGCAATGAAAGCATGTCTTATTTAGATACAAAGAGGTTCCTCCTTATAGGTTCATTAAATAGATTTTCCCCCTCCAAAATGTCAACATCCTCAAGATCAGAGGTTCTGAATCCTCAGTAAATGGACCATAAGAATGTTGAAGCACAGCTCTTAAAAATCATACCCATAAATTTGAGTGTATATGCAGATATGTGTATATTTTACTAAAGATAAAAAGTCCTACTTTAACAGATCCTTATCAAGGCAGAGATTCAAAAGAGGTTAAGAAAAATGTACCTAATTAATGTTTAAAACTGAAAACATTACATAATTGTTGTACTCATATAGGGTCTGAACATCAGTGTGTGCAATTTTAACTTTTTTTTTGCTATTCTGCTACCTCTTGAAGACGCTGTCATTGTTTTCTAGAAGTAAAGTGTCATTTAATATCAGCTTATTCCTGAGATTTCAAGGTAAGAAAAGTAGGTAGACAATTGACAAAAGAAAATAATATGATAATTTTACAATAAGCCTTGTTTCAAATGTTGAAGACGATAAACACTAAGGTTTCCTTCTCATAGTACAATTTTTTAAAGTGCATAATCATACACAAAAATACTATTTGTGATTTTTATTGCCATAAAAATATATAATTTTTTCTGGGCAATTTAATGAAAAGCTCTTGAGAAAATAAGAGGTCAGAGTGTTTGAGAAAGTATTAAGAGAAAGTCTCATCATTGAGTTGGGAACACGACTTATTTTCCATCAAACTCAGGCAATTATAAATTGCATGATATAAAATATATACTTTTGGATAATAAACTATAAAAGCATTGTTATAAAACTATAAGCCTATCAAACTGAACCAAACACTTGGCAAAAGCTATGCGAAGTTTCCTAAAAGCCTAACATTCTTAAAAATATAATTTCTTTGATCTTTAATCTTTAGCTTTTTCTTAAAACCTTTTCCTACTTCACCTACTAAATACTAAATTTGGCATCTGTAGTGGCAATTCATTTTTTTTGTATCTGACATGAGTAATTTATTGTTTGGAAAGAGTAGGTAGGTTCATTAACCCAATTATCGATATCTTTGAAGAAAAGTCCTTGGAGCCAATTACTCAGTCAATATTTTTGACTGTGCTTAAAATTTAAGCTACTGCTATTCTCTGTTTAAAATAAATATTTTTCAGGAGTGGGATCAACACATTCCTTTATTATGTTAAGAATTTAAGTCACAAACAAATTGTTCATTGGATACAAAAACAGGGAACTAAAAGATAAAGGGAAGGATCTTCTGGAAATCATGAAGAAGGATGCTATTTGTATATTACAGCAAATATAATATACTTAGCAAAATACCTTGAACATAGTGAATTAACAACTATTTCTTAATTTAATTTGATTTGTTGGTTTCTAAGTGATAGAGTCTAAGAAACTGTCACAGTAAAAAAAGGGCAAATGAATACTGGTAAAAAGCACATTTTTCATTAAATGTCAGTCTCAAAGGAAAAAGCTAGAGCTTGTTCATAAATTACACTTTTAAAATAACACAAATTTATTATTTCTTAAATGTTTCAAAATATACTTAACTGATTTTTCCAATGGGCTTTTGAATTAAGTTTAGTTTCAAATACACAGGGAACCCATAGACTGTCCTCTTACTTTACTGGGCTCCAGGTTTCTGATGGAGTTATAAAGTCACCCCATTCTGTTGACTTGGTTGCAAATCAGACTGACTTAAGCGAGAAGCACAAAGTAGTAGGAGAAATAGGGAGAGAAGAACTTTTACTCACATGTCTCTGTACCATTCACAATGGTATCCAAATAGTAGATACTCAACACATATCTAAAGAAACTATTTTTTTGTATTATTTTTGTTGTCAGCAATAAGCATTTAATAATCATTCATTTTTAGGGTAAAGAATGTGCATGTTCTGAAAATAGTAAGAAATAGCCTGCTAGGGTTGAATTGAGCTTTCAGAATTATCTATCTTATACAAAATGACTGATCTGGCACTGAAAGATCTGGCTCAAATTCTATAGGTAGAAACCTGATGGGAAGCAGGATAGGTTTAACTGACAGAATTCCTGGGATGGAACATTAAAAACATTACCATAAATACACAATAAGAATGAAACAGAAAAGGGAATTCACATTCAATCTACAAGACTTTGATTTAAAGAATGGACCCTTCAGTCTTATTGATATAATCTCCTTTACTTTTGTTGTTCTGTGAATAATAGTCTCTTGGAAAATATCTATATTATCTTTATTTTCTAGCCTGTGTAGTCTAAATGATAGCAAAGCCCACCAAACCATCAAAGGAACCTTCTCTCTCTCTTTTATTATTTTTTAAAAAAAAGAATTAGGACATTAAAATTCCTACTGTGGTTGCCTTACAGTAATGGTAAGAACTCTTTGATATTAAAAATAAAAAATCCAGGTCATTGAAAAAAATATAAGAATGAGTGAGAAGTCTGAGAATATACCATTTCTTTCCATTTCCTTGGATACAATTTCTCTGAAGCTAAGCATTTTGGGCAGATGCATTTAATATACTATTCAATAAAAAGTTCATTATGCTTCATTATTAAGAAAAGCTCCCAAAGTCTCAGAAAAGCTGAACACCACAAAAGAAGATAATTACCAACAGAACTGTCAGAGTTTTAGCCGCTAGTTCTATATAACATAGCTACAGCATTGGAGGCTTCAGATTTCTCATAGCATATAAGCTTCACTTGGAAAATTTGAATTAGTAAACATTTAACTATGCCAAATAGAAGCCAAACATTTATATATTCAACCATGCACATAAGTATATTTTGGCTAAACTCACCAGCAACAGACAATGCTTTTTAAAAAAATCCTCACCCTAGAATATGTTTTTTATTAATTTTAGAGAGAGGGGAAGGGAGAAGGGGGAGAGAAAGAGAGAGTGAAATGGATTGGTTGCCTCACCAGAAGCCCCAACAGGATCGAACCTGCAACCTAGGTATGTGTCCTGACTGGGAATCAAACCCACAACCCTTTGGTGGACTACATGACGTTCCAACCAGCTGAGCCACCTGGCCGGGGCAGCGGCAGACAATGTTTAAACATAGAATTTGAATGAGGAAACTGGATTTATTCAACAATTATTTATTAAGTACCTTACTATGTGCCAAGTACTGATTTTTATGCCTTCCGTTGGGTCTACCAAAAATTGGTAATTTATCTGAAAAAGAAGGTTCAAATATTCTGCATAGTTTATCAGTTTCCACAAGAGAGTTATATTTCCAATGTCTTAACTTCTGTAGGAGGGAAATGAGATTCTGTCAAACATTTTCCATATCTATACTTTTAACCAAGACATGGGACAAGTCTCCTATTTAGATATAGGTTTTCTCCCAAGTAGTTCTTAAGGATTTTAAAACCTGAATCCTCTAATGACTCACTCCTCTTCTAGCTACTGAAATCAACTAAGTTTCATGTGATGTCACTGAAAAATAAATATAAAGAAATAAATATATAATATTGGAAAGAGTGCCAACCTGAAAGTTGAGTGCTGTACGAAGAGTAAAATAGTAATAATTCATAATGGTCACTTAATTTGCAAATAACATTTTTAACATTAGGTCAAAAAATAATCAGTGCCTACTAAGAAGTAGTATTGATTCAAAAATTTAATAATAACAAAATAAGTATCATTTTTGTAAGAAAAAAATTATTTTTATTCCATGTGTTATTATATTTAACATTTCTTAGATAGTTCTGTGTATATATGTGTCTGTGTGGGTCAGCAGTGGTAGGCTGTGAGATGGACTAAAATATGCAGTTATGACCAGTCATGTAAGTCATAATATTTAGTTATAAAAACTGTACTCTGCTGTGTTGAAAGCTACATACAATGATCTCTCTTCCTTTTAGTTTCTGTCCCCTAGACAGCATGAAGAAAGGTGCACAGAGACAGAAGACAAGAGTCCCCAACGAGCATAGTGATCGTGGTCAAATCGATTAGCCTCACGATAGAGATCTTTGAAGTTGCTTCCCTTTTGCAAATGCTAAGTCTCTTCTCGGGCTATTCTTCTGTTCCTTCCAAATCTTTACATCCTTATTAGGACCTACTTTGTTCCCACTCCAGACCACTGTTTTCTCCTGTCTTTATACTATAATAGCAGTTACACTCTGTACTACTCATTTTGAAATTAACACAATTTATTTACATTGCTAGGTTTGCTGAATCCTTTTGGTCTTCCAGACTCAACTTTCAGCAAGCACAAACCGTCTTTGACCTCTCTATTTGTTCCTTCAGCAGATTTCCATTTCATTGATCCTCGTGCAGTCTGGTGATACACTACAGCATTCGAACACTGAATAATTAATGGTTAGGAAAAGAGAGAGAGAAACTAAAAAGTGGGTTGATGCCCCTTTTATTTAGTTGTTCCCCTGGTCTTATAATGTATTCTGCATTCATTCTCTTCATTTTCTCACACCCTATTTTAAGCCTTTGTTTTTTGACACCTGAACTGTTTAGAAGATTTCTAAGTAATTTCTGTCTCTCTCTTCCTGTTAGTCCCATTAAAATGATGCACACCTTCTTCCAAGTAAAAATCTAATCTTTCAAATTCCCACTTGTTTCTAGACCACTCACTCCAAAATGCCCTCTTCTTCCTTACAACATATTTCCCTTTTTCCTTTGTACATCTTATCCAAAAATTAGCCAAATATGAAATAATTTATGTTTTCTCACATATTATATTTTGAAGCTTGAATATTTTTTACTTATCTCTTTAACCAGATGGTAAACCTAGCATGTTCCTTTAGTATAGTACACCTCCTTTAGATATTTGTTGATTTGATGTGTTAACTTGACAGGGACAAATATTTGACCTTGTATATAACATAAAGGACATCTTTTTGGCACACTGCGGTAGAAAAAGAAAATCAAAGGTTTATTCTCAAAGTTAATTGTGATTTATATGGTGTAATCTTTAGTCTGAGCAAGTAAGATGGTGTTAGGCTTTGTGGATTAACATTATGCGAAGAAGTCTATTTTTGTTGAGAGAGAAAATTTTGCTGTATAACTGTAATTAGGGGCAAATCAGAAATTAATGATGCATTATATTCTACAGCTTTAACTGATAAGCGTCAAGAAATGGTTTCCTCAACTTTAAATGGTTTGCAAAATATTATTTCTACACTTTGCTCCATGAACAGAAAAGAACAGAAATTGGGTCTGCTCTTCAGAAAATTATTTATTTTAAAATGTAAATTGTTGAGTTACAGGAATATTTCATACACTCCAAAAGAGCATATAATCTACCTCTACTAATTAGTTTCTCTCTGAAAGCCTTCCAGGCCATTACAGACTAATACCACTGGTCAACGCTTTAGGTGCTTCTCATTAAAGGTATAGTGTCGCTACCAGATGAATTGCTTCATATAAAAGCACTTACCACAAAACCCTATAATGGAAGGTTAAGTGCTATACTTAATTACTAATTTCAACCCTTATTACCTATATTTTGCTGTGCAGGCACTTTAAAAGGAACCAAGTATAGTCTGATGGTTCCCGCTTCTCTGATTATAGAATTTGGTGGTAAAGGCTTTGGTCCAAATGTTTTTCTAATGAATAATAACAAAAAAAAATTTAAGTAAAAATAGTTATCCCACAAACCAATATAAAAGAGATCTGCTAGACATTTCTATTGAACTCATACATAAAATCACTTTGTTCTGAAAACTTTAATCTAGATGACACTTTTAGCTGCATACTCAGCCCTCATGGAGCTGTTGCAGACGAAGCTCCAAGAGAAAAGGGTGTTTGACATTTCCGTGGCTTATTTCCTACCTCAGCATCATGCTGAAATGCACAGAGCAGATGATTAATAAAATACCTGATGGCAACGATGGTGACTCCCGTGAGCTCTTTACATACTGATCATTAACTTTTTATATGTATATATTCAAAACCCTGGCAGGTGCTCTAATTTCCATGATGGCAGACTGTGTCTTACCCTTGCTTGCATCCTTCAGAATGACTGCAACTCTGCTCACTCTAGGTTTGTTAATATTTTCTAAAATACCTTTCGAAGAAAGAGCTAAATACAAAAGGTTGCACTTGAAATATCTATTTCCAAAGATTGGCTCCTTATTATCATGATATTGCTGGCTTCTAATTTTTAAATATATTTTATATTGTTTTTATACTAAGCACCCATTTAATGGATAAGTAAGACATTATCTGTTAAACAAATATTAGCCTAGGTATAATATACAAATATTTGTTGACTTAATCACTACTGCCCAATCTTAATGACTAGTATTCAAATTGGATATTAGCATGCCACAAAAAGACAGGGTCTATAACTTTTTTGAACTATAGCTAGTACACAGTATCTGGTCTACTTAATCACATAAGCTACAGTAAAAGTGAGGTATGGGAAATTTTAGAACCATAAAATATTTACCCATGTGCACTAATGCATTAGAAAACTAGGTTCTGATGATCTGTGCTTGGGAAAGGCCAACCATACTTCCCTTTTAGAGATGCATCATGAATATTAATATAATAAAGCCCTAGTAGAGACACTTTCAACTCAGTTTAATTCAGACTATCTTAAACTAACCTAACAGTGGGACTCCCTCTCTCCCCCCACAGGTCATCATTAACATTCTCTAGAACAGCATTCTTAAAGACACCAGTTTGGAAAATATAGAAAGAGTAAAAAAGTTTCTAAATTAAGTTTAAAGCATTAACTGGTAAAACAAAGCTACGGTTCAAGAAGCAACTGTTGCTGTGTAATAATAATAATAAAATTTATCATTTTACATGTTCAGGTCCACTATTCACAGTTAACACATTCCAGGAGCAGGGCCTAGAATTTACCCTACTTTATATTTGTTATGGAGTCCAGTGCCATGACTACCTCTCAGTAAAGAGGTATTGATCAATCCGTATTGTAGGAAATTCACCAATTTACTTTTCTATAATTCCACTGAGGCTGTAGTTATTATTTAAAAACAAAACATTTCTACTAGGATTTCAGTAAATGCAATAAGGGATTACCAGGGGCTGTGGAACAGTGTGTGCAGATTTAGTTACTTTCCTCCAGATCTTTCATTCCTTCATCTTATTATAGATGGCAACAGAAGGTATACATTCTCATCATTATAGTGTAAAATTGGGGTAATTCCCCAGAATATCAATTCAGCAAATGTTCACTGAGTGCCTACTATCTGCAAGTACTATAACAGGCAGTTGTTATTAATGTGCTTGCTTCTAAATTTTGTCATAGAGCAGTTTTTTATTACATTTAATTGAACAAATATTTGGAGAGCACCAAGTTTATAAAATAGGTTATAAATGAGGTTTGAAGATATAAAATTTTATAAGTCAGCAAAGGTTCAGAAGGGTGTCACAGACATTTGATTCCATAATTGTGAGTCAGTAGTAAAGAAAATGGATCTTTATTTAGTAAGTTAGTTATTTCCTCAAATTATTTCTTCCAAGAATAAGACAGTTGTGATAGAGGAGTTTATAGATACATTTTGGTACTTGCTATTGTACAAAATGAAAATTTCTTTTTACACTCTTTCTTTATACTGTGCTATAAATCTACTGTCAAAATACAGTTGTATCTAAAAGAGGAGCAGAGAGAAATGAGACTGATGCTTTCAATAATCTCCTTTGTAAATTCCAGTAAAATTTATTCTTTCAATTTGTACTTTACTTTAAAATAAAATGTTATTTTAATTGAGAATATATACAACCATGAGTAACACAGATTTACATTTCAAACCTACTGCCTTTGTTTCAGTAACCCAATGCTCACAAAGCTCATTAGCTATAAACACGATCTTTTTTCTTTTTCTCTACAGTAGCTTCACATTCATTTCAGGGGCTTGAAATGAGTAACGTTAGTGTCAGAATCCTCGTGAAACCCCATGGTTATTTGACAGGGAAAACAGACTTCATTTATTTTCATGTTCTTATAACTGCTGATTGACGGTACTATAAATAGTTCCTTTACTGTTTCTCTGGTTGTCCCTGGGCCCTCTTCACCTCTCACGAGTTTCAGTTACACACCACCGCCAAAGGGATCATCTGGTTCGGTTTCCTCTCAGGGAACAGGGTTGTAACAGTCCCTCCCTCAGCTTTCAATGTTAACTCTGTTACTTTTGACAAAGCCTTTCCTTTGTTCAAATGCAAGGATCTGGTAAAAAGAGCTTTGACATGGTGAGCCTTTGATGTGTGCATTTTTCTGGTTTCACTGATGTCCTGCAATTTGCAAAAGATACCGTGTGCCTTCAAGTTCCTCTATAAAATGCCATTTTTACACCGTATCAAGAACAGTTTAGGAAGCAGCACATTCACATGACTCTAAAGCCCGATCAATACTTGATGGTCTCTCAGAAAACCCACAACTGGGTGAAACGAACGCAAAACAGTGCTTTGTTTTCCGCAAAATCTGCCCCGACACACACGCACCGGCTTACCTGCGGGGTAGCGCTCGATCACGGGCCAGCTGTCCACCTGCAGCGTGGCGTTGCCGCCGCTCCTCGTGAAGCGGACCACGTGGTATTTCCCATCGTTAATGATTGCATTGGACTCCTCAATGGCGATGTCGTCTGTCCCAACATTAAATTTAACTCCAATTTTTCCTTGGTGCTGGAAGAGAGGGGGAAACAGTTGTATAGAGATGCACTGATTCACCAGCACTTGGTAAGAATCACACGCGGGATGTTGATCAAGAACATGCTGCGGACAACAGCTGCCCTCCTCGGATTTTCCTTCTGAAAGACTCATGTGGCGGAAGAAAACTTCTTGACATTTGGATAAAGCTGAAGAATCTCTTTCATGGATAACTGAGATTCCAAAGGACACACTTTCAAGAAAAGTGCGCGGCCTCCTTCCCAGAGGCGGCCACAGACAAGGTTCACAGCCGCCTGTGTGAAGGGACATCCCTGCGTGCCCTGGGCCATGGCTCCTTTAGTCCACGAGAAAAATGAGGCTTGGCGTTCTCCCTTTTAACAACTGGTGAAATCAGAGCCATGAAGTCTGTTTAGAGACAACTGACAAATGCTCACAGTACAGAAAATCATTCTAAAGGGAATGGGCACACAGACAAGCATTTAATGAGCGCAGTTCCCCAGTCATCATTCACACACACGCAAATCGCCCAATGCTAAGAGCCTGAAATGTACTCAATTTCTTTATTTTATAGATGATGAAGCTATGACACAGAAAGGTGCGATGACTTGTTCAAGGTCATATGACGTAATGGATGGGTGCTAGAATTAGAATTCGGCTCCCTTGCTGTTAGTTTCTATGTGAGCTGAGATATGGCTACCTGTTATTAACCCGCTCTCTGAATTATGCAAAGCAGCATTCCAAATTGTTCCAAGAGCAGAGTCTGTTGTTGTTAACTTCAGAATCGCATAATACAAAGTGGCAAAGAGCAACAGGTGCCCGTGTCCTCTGCTTCTGAGAAACATTCTCTAACAGTAGGGCTGTCACCTCTATCAGGAGCTCGGGCAATTTCTAAAGCATGTGGATTTTCCCTTAATCAGTAGCACCTCAGGCCCTTGTCCGTGTACATAACCTCAAACTGTCTGTAGCTCACCTTTTGTCAAAGCTCAGTTGAGAGGAACTACATGCGGGGACAGGAGTTTAAAGGACATATGCTCCATCCATTTCTGTAGAAAGTTATAATCAGAATATTGAAAACCTGAATAATTGGACCACATCATTTAGACCTTTTGCCAGATTCTCATCATTGAGCGAAGCAGCAAGAGTGTGGTATCAGTTTATATTGAGAGTTATTATAAGAAAATCCTGTCTAAAATTGCATTAAGTAAGGGGAAGTATTTGAAGATGTTATTTGGGACAGTGTTCATTGTCGCCTTCATGCACATGTCCTAAAGATTTCTAATTTTCTTTTTCCTGGTTCTAATTGCCCACAAAATACCTTTTTCTTATAATAAATTAGCATGGTTTTTAATTTTTAAAAGTTTTGATTTGTTTGAGGCGTGGCAGACAATATGACTTAAACTCATATTTCCTTTTTTACTTCAGTTATTAGGAAACTCAAAGTCCAAATGAGTAGGGCAATTTTACAAGCTGTGTAGACTTCTGGTATAGTGTTGTCCCCTGGACTTATTTTTATTTTCTACCATATTTATCATAATCCTTACTTTAAAATATATGCATTGTAAAGCATTTCAGTTTGTGTAGAATGATTCAGGTGATAAACAAACAAACAAAAAACACAACAGTGAGATTCCAATAAAACTTAAATTTTCTCCAAGGGTCTGTGAGACTTTTTCCCCCCACATCTTATTTTTGTGAGCATTCATTAGTTCCTCATTCTGATAGAATTCCTGATCATTCATTTTCGGTAAATTATTTAATGTGGTATATATATTTTAACACATGATATAACTTTCCAGGAAAATTAAGAACCTCTTTTAAGAAGTTTGTTGTTATCTTTACTTAACAAACACCTTTATAGTGTTCTAAGTACTAACTCTAATACTACCTCATATTAGCCCCATGAGAAAGGTACTATTTTATCTCCATTTGACAGACAAGGAAACTGAAGCACAGACTGATTAAGTAACCTGGCTAAGGTCACACAGATAGAAGAAGAAAGCTGTGAATCGAACCAGGCAGTCTGGCTCTAGAATTTTTGCTCCTAATCATTACACTAGACTGAATTTTGGGAACATTGGCTCAGCCTAACTACAGTGAGCAGATTTACTAACTCTAGATGTTCTTTACTACTTGTTTTATCTTTCCTGCTACAGTAGGGACACCATAGGATCTTGCATCATGCCTTGCAGATTATACATATGTATCCATCAATGTGTATTTATAATAATTTTACAGAGGAGGACAGTAAGTAACTAATATTTGGATGTAATAGGATGTTAAAATAAAATGGTGGTTTTTTTTGGTCTCAGTTTCAGCTGCCATCTTGAGATGATAATAAATAAAAAAACAACAGATTGCTACTTTCATTTTACAAAATGAGGTAAAAGACTGACTAAGCCAGACCTGCAAAAGAAAGCACTGAAAATGGTTTTCAGGACCCTAAATTTGAGATCTATTTCCAGCCCATTAAAGAGAAAAGAAAGGCCAAGAGGAGATTGATAATTAGAAGGGGACTCTGGAGGAGGATTGGGATGTGATAGGATTTGCATGTATGTCCAAGGTGGAAGGTAGAATTTCAGAAAGTTTGGTTCTTGTTTCCTGGAATTTGGTGCCAGTGGTTGGCTCTTGCCTGAGAAATATTCCAGGGGAAAGACTGTGACTGGGTGATGAACTGATGGCAGAGCAAAGATATTACTGCAGCAGGGGCCACTTGTGGATGAGTTTGTTAGAACACGGGACATGTGAGCACTGACACTGGGGGATGGGTTAGAAAGCCAGCACAGAATTGTGTTGTATCCAAGACAGCCAATGGGGTGAAGGGCGATGAGTGGTGAAGACCACTCAACTGAAAGAACCCGGAGTTGCAGTAACAGGTGCGTGGTGAGTGAGGTGGAAATTCTAAATGGCCATCTGAAGGGGGAGCATCTACCCTTCTCAAGGGAATTGCAGGTAAAAAAAAGTCCAATGATGTAGTTCAGAGCACTAAAGAGCCCACCAAAATGCCCCCCAAAAGTACTCCTCAGAGTCAGTATAAAGCATAGGCTAAGCCCAGCTAGATGGCTACTATTGTATTAGCCAAGTAAGACCATTTTTCTTCTGTTTCATCCCTGGAGGAGACAGGGAGGGGGAAGAGAAATGAATGTCACGGGAACAAGAAGAGAAACAACGCTGTTCCCTCACCCAGTGCAAGTGGCAGCTCCAAGTCAGCCCAAGCAGGGCTTAGGGACTGGCTTTAACTGAAGTCATATTTATTATTACAAAGGAGTGAACTGAAGTTACTTCTTATATCTAAGAGAAAACAGATGACATTTTTTACTATCCAAGAGTGATCAAAGTAGTGTTGAAACTTTCCCTGGACTTCACTGGGGTCAGGAAGAAATATTCCATAGAACATATTTAGATTCCTGTTGTATCCTAGGAATCAGATCTTTCAACATAAAGTTGAAAAACAATAGTCACCCATTGTTTTAGGGCCTCTTCTATTACAGACATGTTTCTTCTCCCAGAATAGACTGAAAGAAATTCTTAAAGTTTCCTACTTGTTCAGGTAAGGAGGCTATAATAGTCTATTTTTCTCAGAGTTCTAATCCTTAAGGAGATTCAAGTTCTGTGAAGAGAAGCATTATAATACTAAAGGTCCAAAATGCACCAAACTAAAAAAGTGCCTTTACCTTATCCCTAGATTTTCTGCAATATGAAATGCAAAATGCTTATTTTCTAGGACACAGAAATCCCTAGATTTCACAGAATGCCTTTCTTGCAACACAGTAAAACAAACTATTAAGAGACAATGAGGGTTGGTAATGCTTGGGAATCTTCTGACTTTGAAATGATGGTCATCTTCCTCTGAATATGTTAATTTGGTCCTTGAACTTGCAACATCTTTGATATCTCATGAATTCAAACTCCAGCATCAGCTAGAACAGAACTGCATACAACACAACAACAGACTCTACTCTAATTAAGACATTATTACCTCACCCAGATTGCATCACATCCTTGCAAAACAATTTAATCATAAATGGTAGCCACGGGGTAAATTTTTCCCCGAAAACAAATACATTAAACATGCATAGAAAACACAAAATATTAATATCAATCATATTTAGCACCTAAATTTATGATTCCATTCAGAAATTGTAAATATTCTCAAAACACATCCCTCCCATGTTGATAGAATAGAAAGCCATTTCAATTATATAAACAATAAAACTTGCTAAAGATTCTTACCAATGGATAATTACAATTTAAAAGAATTCATTTCAAATTCTTATTCTCTGGGATTAAATGTGATTGTCTCTGGCAAATTCTCATGAATATTGCATTAGCAAAACCAGCAGTAATTTCACTGGACGTGTACTGATCTTTCAGCATTGTATCTTCCCTGAAATGGATAACTGGCTCACACCATAATTTCAAAAATCTATTATGAGGATATCAGTAACGAGGCATTTATAATTTAATGAAGTCTTTCCATGGATTCATTAAATAAATAGTGACAAAGGTAATTATTAATTTTTCACAAAAGCTCATTTCTGAATAATGATTATGTTATTAAACCAACTTAAAAGGAAACATTATGAAAGATGACACTGGGAAAGAATTTGAAAGTTCTAACAAGTGGCATCATAGTTTAACGCACCCTTCAATTTCAGCTGCAATCACATATTTATTTGAAAAATGCTTGTTTTAACCAAGATTAACATTTAATGGTATCTCAATATCTTGGGCATACTTCCAGCAACACGTTCGTATGTTATAGATGCAGAAATATTTCCCTTTGTGTGTACAGCAAATAGATAAAACAGAATATACATATATAAAGATTTAGCCTGTGTATAGCATGTAGATATGTCACTGTAGATATGTATGTAGATATGTCTGTATATTGCATTTAGATATGTCTGGGGGTGCTATGTAAAAATGTTTGGCTCAACTATGTCTAGGAAAATAGACCAATAAAAAAAAAAAGAAAAATTGACTTGTGTTTTTTTGTTATTTGCTTACATACTCTAATAGCATCAACCAATTGGATGAACAAGTGTGCAAACCAGAATGGCATGTAGATTAGCAGGGAGGCTTCATTATGTCCTATAAGCTTCTATTGTAGATATGATACAGTCCTATACTCCAGGGGCCCAATTTGGACAGAACTTGACAATGTCTTCAAATGCACCTCATGCTTGTGCCCATTTCAGAACAACTCCCATGCTCCAATTCTGCATTATCAACTGAAATCAGAGTCAGGCTAAATGTTATGTTTTGCTCTTCCAGAGAATGATCTTCTCTAGGGTACAGAGGTTTTAAGGCTTGAGGATGTTGCTGGAGTAACAGTGCAGAGTGTAACAGACACCCACCTGTTCTTTCATCTCTAAACAAACACACCAATTCAGATAATTGTAGATTCAACCCAAACACATTTCCAAATGAATGACTTAGAGACCCTACTGGCTGAAAGAGGTTGTGTCTCCTACTCTAGATGGTCCGTAATGTCAACAAGTCATTTTGGTCTAGTTATTTTAACCTGGCATTAAACTGGAAATGCAACCCCCAAATAAAAATCCACAGCATTTCAAAAACCAAAAGCTCCTGCTACCTTGTCTCCCACTCTCCCCACTGAAGAATAATTTTAAAATTCCTTCAGCTAATAGCTAAAACTCAAACATATAATATGCATTCTGCATTATGTTTAGGTGTGTGAACAATGCAAACATGTAAAGTGTGTTCTCTGTCTTCTGGGAAGTTTCAATCAAATTGGGAAGATAAATCCTGCAAGCAAATTGTCACACCCGTAGAAGAATCGAGAGAGCAACAAGAAAGAGCACAGGAGGGTTCAGAAGGGGCTCAGTGAGCCTCCAGTTGTGCAGTGGGAGCCAGCCAGCATTTGGACAGCGGTAACACAGTCAGCAGACAGATGCCAAGGACACCCAGGGACCTAGAAAATATGTTCCCTCTGTCTCCCATCTCTCTTTCCAGTCCCTACATATCAGAGAGCTCACTGGGTGCCAGGCATTGAGCTACACATGATGCATCTACCTAAAACCCCCAGCAGACCTGAAAGGTAAGTGCTATTTTCTCTGTCTTCTCAGAGAGTTTACCTAATGTGCCCCAAATCATATAGCTAATGAATACCAGTACTGCCATCTAACCAAGCTGGAGGCGCTTCTAAAACAGATGACTTCAGCTGCGTCTGTGCTCCAGGGAAAGCTCCCAACACCTAGGCAGGCTCTGAGGACTGAGTCAAGAGTAGGGTTACTGCAAATCACATCTTTCTTTTTGGCTAATTACTTCTCAGAGCAACACACAAGGAGCCAGAGGTGGGTGAGGATTAGGGTGATATCATCCCAGAAAGATCACATTTCGTGTTAATACATTCTAAAGAAATAATGTTTTCATTTTCCATTAAAATCTTCATTAAGGTCGCATACATTTTCTAATATGTCCCCACTCTACAGAATACTCAAGTTCCTTCAACTCTGAAATAATATCCTGACAGTGATATTACTCTCCTGGAACTTTCACTCATCTCTTGGTCCTTGGAGTGTCTAGCAAAACTTTGTCAGCCTGGACAGTCCACCTTCACACAGTGCTTAGGTGTAGCTTTTATCACCCTGTTTTAACTCCTTGACCATATTTAGAAATGACTGGCTATTGTTCACCGTATCCTTCACAACTCTTTTCCGACTACCTCTGCATTTGTAATTTTCCAAAACTCTTTCCCATACAATTTTCTTTTCTTAATTGAGGTATCATTCACATATCATAAAATTTGCCCTTTTAAAGTGTATGCTTCAGTGGCTTTAATATATTCACAAAGTTGAGCAACCATCACTACTGTTTAATTCCAGAACATTTTCATCATGCTGCAGTTTTCTTTTGATGAGATAAGGCATATAAAGTTCTTAGCACACTTAACGACAATGCGGCCCCTGTGAGCTTTATTATTATTACTATTATTGCTCCTACATTACTATTGTTATTCTTATATTTGGGGAAAAAATGTTTTGCCCCACAGTACATTGATGGAAGTTAATTAAAATAATGTTTAATTTATATAACTATGACAGCTTAGTTAGAACATGTAGTATCTCATTGATCTTCCAAACAATGTGTGAGGCAGTACATCTATTTTATAAATGAAGGAGCTCAAGCACAGAAAGGCTGAGATTTGATCAAAGTCAAAGCATCTCTCCACCATGCGGCTCAAAAAGTAGCCTTCCAAAACCTGAACCTACGGGATGAGCTGTCTTGCTATGAGGACTGAAGCAGAGACTGCCTGATTAGACAACCTCCATGTCCCCTTCCGTCTCAGTGACACTACGGCGCTAGGATTAGCCTAAACGGATAGGCAAGCAGTTAGCACAGAAAAAAAAAAAATAGAAAACTAGAGCACTAGTTTTTGAAACACATCGAAGGTACCTGAATTTGAGTCTTAGATTTTTTTCAAAATTTGTAAAATAAATGAATTCTAGGATTTTATTGTATTTTTAAATCAGCAATGCTCCAATTTGGTAAGAAAGAAAGAATGCCCCATCAGGTCATTGTCTCAGAGCAACCTGGGGGGCCTTTTGTAAACCACATGTGTTTTTCGCTAGCAAGCATGACTCTTTCCCTCTAGGCAGGACAGAGGGACTTGCCTTATGGGTAAGAACCCCTTCTATGGTTCTTGTCTTATGGGTAAGAACCCCTGCCTTGCCAAGTATGAGGGACTCGGTGGTGGTGAGTGACAATGAGGGTCAATGAGCTCTCCTCTTGACAGTGAGTAGACCACGAGTTCTGGCGATAACACTAGCTCTTCAATGCCTCCATGTCCTCACATTATTTCTCCTTAGATAAAACTATATTAAAAATCAAATCAATGTTGATATGAAACTAGCCCAATAAATGACTGACTGGTGTATCTTTGAAAAGGGTAATAATCTTAATGTTGGTATTTTGAGATTGTCTCTATTTTGTTTGTTTTGTCAGGTGAACCAATAGTGAATCATCCTTTGTACTTAAAAAGACATTCTTGAACCATGATGAAGTTTGCCAGTGCATCCATGGGTTCAGAGATATCAAACCCTTTCTATGGTACTTTCCTGGGGTCCAGATAGCATATCTCTGCATGACACCATAACTGCTGTAGAATGAAATACAGCTAAATTATTCTCTTGAGATTAGAACCACCTAATTAATTAATAATCAATGAGATAATTAATTCTGTATGTCAATCCCTGAAATAACCACCACAATGAAGTTGAAACCCTCATCTTTATACGTGTTCTTATATATAAATAATGTGTTCTAGCATAAGCTTTTTCCCCCTGAAAAATAAAAAAAAGCAGAAATTAAAGCGAAAAATGGGCATTGACTGCTGGTCTATGTAAGTAAGGTTCTTAATATTTCGCATGTAATATTTCTGGTTTGAATATTTAGCCCAGTGGCCTGGCATCATGACCAATACCTCAGGCTGCTGCATGGATATCTAAATCCACACTGGCTTAAGGTAAGCCTTGTCCAAAGTGTAATGAACTGATCAGATACGGCTTGTATTTTCATTTAAGTTTTTTCACTTGTTTTATTTTTGTTGCTTTAAAAACCTTTGGTTGGATGTTAAATGAGCTTTGCTTGCATTTTATAGTCATTCAGGAAACTGTGTGCCATAAACATTGCATTTCAGGTACTGATTAAAACCAGAACCTTTGTTTCTCTGCTTCTCTCTGATTCTTGTCTTTGGGCCATTGCACTGTCTGGTATTACTTCCACTGGGAACTGCACAGGAAAAGGCATTAGGCTTTATCAATTCTGCTAGTTGTTGGCATTTCTTTGTAAAATGATTTTTCTATAATAGAGGTTTGGGATTATTTGTAGATTTCATTTACTGGTTGTATCCTAGGACCATCATTTTGTTGAAGAGCTGACTACATAATTACAATCTGACTCTAACATTCAAAATTTCAATAGCACAGAGCACAATGTATTTCAGACAAATACACAAAATTTCTTTGGATGGTGATTTTCATCTTCTGCAAGGTAAATGTTTACCTTAGTAATTAGGTTGTAAGTAAAACAAAATTAGCCTTTGTATTTATAAAAAATTTTTTTGAAAACAAAAACTTATCAAGAGATATATATAATTATTTGAAAGGTCTCAGCTGATAAATGCTTATGAAAGAAAATGTTAGTTTAGAAGGGATATCATTTTTTAAAATCATGTCTGTGAATCTTGACATGCAACCAGAAAAATAATAGCGAGGTGGTATTTTCAAATGTGTTTGATGGACTGATTTTTAAATAATGCTGTCTTGGTTTTCACAAGCCTCAAGCAGACCTAACTTGAAATGCATTCCAAGAGAAAAGCTGACAGTGCTACCTCTCTCCTTTTCTTTCTTTTGACTTCTAGTCTGGGACTACCTGTCTGAACCCTTAGAAAAAGCAAATGTGTGCATATGGGTGGAGAAATGTATTCACCAAAGACTATTTTCTATAGAATCAGCAAGGCTCCATTATCCCCAGTGTGGCAAGTCATCATTTCTGCAGCTATCAAAAATAAATCTATGTTTGTATGTGTAACTTTCGCACAACAGAATTTTCAGAAGAGATTGCAGAATCTCTCAGGCTGAGGCTCCTGATGATTATGACCTTTCTTTATCTTAATAAAACAATAATACTCCCACGAAAAGAAAATAATGTCAAGAAATTCTTATCAAGTATCTATTAGGTGCAGTGCGTTTCACAAATCACTGCACTGTTCTTTTCTGGACTCAAAATGTATAACCCATGGACACAAACAATAGTGTGGTAGGCCTGGGGTGGGGAGGGGGGGTGTAGGGTGAAGGAGGTCAATGGGGAGAAAAAGGTGGACATCTGTAATACTTCCAACAACAAAGATAATTTTTTTTTTAAAAAAGAGAAGGAATCAACAAAAGTTTAATACCCAGATAATCCCTGAATCTTACTACTACAATAAGGGTACAGGAGTCTTGCCTTATCCATGATTTTGCTTTTTGCTATTTCAGTTATCTGTGGTGAATGGCAATATGAAAATGTTAAATAAAAAATTCCAGAAATAAACAATTTGTGAGTCTAAAAGAATTAAAACTGTATTTGTTGGTTGTGTTTACATACATTCATTATCCTAAACTGCATGACTTTCTTACATAAATGACACTAACATTTTGGAAATAGCATGCAAGAGTTTAATCCTTAATGACATTCATTCATTCGTTCATTGAACAAATATTCTTACTTTACTCCTTGACATTCTGCTAAGTTCTGGATAAACAATGGTTAACAAAACAGATGGCACTGCTGCTATTATGACGCTTGAGTCTCTCATTATTTCTTTATACATTAAAATTTGTATTAGCATAGAATGTATGCTAAGTGTCAAGAAGGAAAAGAGCAGGGTGTTACAAGAGGCAGTGAGTGATTAAGGAAAGCCTCTTTGAGGAGCTGTAGATGTGAAGAAATCAATAATGAGAGTATGAGTTTTTCAGGCAAAGGAAATATTGGCCCCACAGAGGGAAATAAGTATGTATAAAGACAGATGCTTTTATGTACAAATGCAGGTTTAGATATAAATATACCAACTTCTTATAAAGATAGAGATACATAAGTTATATATGAACATATGTAGGTATTATCTAGAAGGTTTGCCAAAGAGATAAAACTAGGTTATGAAAGTACGCAAAAAAACTAAAAATAGATCATTTATACAAATAAAGCAACTGAAGAGTGGATAGCTAAGCACATTTTTAAAATCTTCCAATTTAAAATTGGAAAATTATTGATAAAAACGTAGAACCTAACAGTATGTATCTTGGCATTCATCTAATCGTTTGTTCCTAAGCTTCAGTCATAAATATGCTTTATGATATGTAATAGATAAGGGCTTTCTGAATCAACAGGGACTTGCCACATTTTCCAAAAGTCATTCACTTCTACAATGTCAAAAAATGATTCATCATCATATGCTTATGTTTCAAAGTTAATGTAACACGGTTCATTTCTTTGTGTGGTAGAATGTCTTAACTTATTTCTCTGGAGAGCCCTTTTATCTCAAGATGTAGCAAGTGTTCTCCATATACTTTTCACTTTAAAAATACTGTTTGAACTCACTTGACTAGTTTTTCAAGTACCCTCCACAAATTAGTTGAAGAAAGAAAAATTTTCACCTTTAACCTTTTGATCTCCCTGTTCACCTAAAAGAGAAATTGAGCAAGGTTCAATGCTGGTGTAAAAAAAGGCAGTTGCCCAGACACTAAACAAGTCACTTCAAACAAGAGCAGAAACTCTCTTCATCCAATTCTTCTTTTGAAAAATTTTAAATAAATAAAGTCAAAATATCTATTTTTTTTTCCTGCAATATGGTCAAGAGTTTTGGAGCAAAAAACCCACAGAGAACCCAAATCCAAATAATTCATAAACATTTTGAACTTGAGATCAGTGTTCATTGTTAACTTCTCCAGAGCAGTTACCACAGCGGGTTTCCTGAGGCCACTCCTTCTCACTGTTGACCTAGAAGAGCTAGAGGATACTCTGAGGAGACTTGTGGATTCAGAGAACAAAGACGGCCTTAGAGAGAAACATCTGGAGCAAAGTAAAGTTACCAGCCATCCAACAAAAGAGCCCATGCTCTTGTTCTCTCTCCCTTCCTCACTGCTCTCTCACACTGGACTTTCCTTACCATGAATGTACCATGTTCTGTCCCATCTCAGGATCTTTGCTGTTCCTTCTCTCTGGTTAGCTCTTTCCTTCCTTCCCAACCTCAAATAATTGATCCTCTATATTTTGGGGGTAAAAGAACTTGAGAATTTTAGGATAGAGCTGGTCATTGAATCTGCTGAGCGAGAGGACAATGCTTATCTGTGAAAATGCCCTCTTATGAAGCAAAAACTGATTAGTAGCTACTCATTGAAGTACAAAACACACTCACCTAAAGGATTGTTCTGAAAGTAGTTGAAAAGCCAGTGCCATGTAGGAAGGCTACATCTTACAGATTAACAGTTTTCTTCAGTGGACCTTGAGTTATTTGTGATAAATCTTTAATTATTAAATAGCACAGCAAGATTAATTTGCTGTGACTCATTCCACTTATACACTTCCCCTGCCAACATGTCCATTCTTTCAAAATGAACACAAATCAAAGCTAACTGAGAAGATAAAAATTCACTGAGAAATGAATCACAAATACCATTCCAAGGTCAAATGGAAGCCATACCTACCTTATTCAATATTTTGTAATCTCAGTGTTAAAGCTTCCCAAATGAGTGTGGCTATTCAAGAAGGGCTGCATTTTTCAGCAGATGCATCATGATGATGGTGATGATGATCATAACTAATCATCTTAAATACTTACTACATGCCAGGCACTCCTTCTAAGCAGTTTATGTATATTAGAATATATTAGTATATATATCAGTTTCCATTTATTTGATGAGGAAGTGGATCCTCAAAAGTTTTGCCCCAAATAACATGCCTAATAAGCATCCGAGTTGTGATTTGGTCTCAAGCAATTGGGTTCCAGGTTTTGTGTGCTTAAGACCACACTAGTATGCCTTTTAGAAAAGGTCTGGGTGCTAAAATGAGTCTGCAGTTTAGATGTGATATACCAAGCAATATATTGATTACTTTTCAAACCTTTACTCCTTTAATCCTCATGATATCTCTGTTGTCAGCCTTATAATCATCATGCTGAGGATGTTTGAACCTCAAAGCAAGTAGGTGATTTTTCTGAAGTCACGGAGCTAAAACATCATCTAGACACACTCAACCCAGGCCTATCTGGTTCCAAACTAATGTTTCTCAATCACATCACACTGCCTCCCTCTGGACACTTTTCAAGGTCCCTTGGAAGTACAAGAGGCCACAGGAGAGGATCCTAGGGCCTCTAAACTCTTAATCATTGTATGAGGCTTTGAACACTGACAAACTTGCCAAGATGGGGTAGGCAGAGCTCAGTGACTCTTCTTTCATGGGCATTGAGTTAGTCCAGGTGTCCAGTATTGTTTAGTAGGCAAAATCTTCACCAGCATTAGGGCTAGAGCAAATTTTTCATGCTTTTGGAGCCCAGGAAACAAAAATGGAAGCACAATATCCTTAGGTTCAATTATAATTCTGGATGTCACCAAATGCTCAGAAGCTATAATGAAGGAGCTCTTAGAGAAAGGCGCGTGTCTTTCTTCTCACCATCCCCCCTTGTCTGCATCCCTGTTTTCCCCTAATATTTATTTTCCCTCCAGCTACAGATTCCTTTAAATCATTTTTGGTATTAGTTGTCATTTTGAAAAGATGTGTCTCAAACTTCCAATCAAATCCAATAAAAATCCATCATCATTAAGAAAGTAGTTTCCCAATAGTGATAAACCTAATATTTAAAAATAAACATTAATAACTTTTCAGCAGGTCAAGTTTTCTACATGTCAAAATCAATAATCAAGTAAATGTAGATCTGAATTTTGTAACCAGTTTGGTTGCATTGAGAAAAGCATTTTTATAAAGTACTGTGATATAAAGCCTTTAAATGGTCTTAGAAGAAAGGAAATAAACCATCATTAACTATATTGTATATCAAATAATAAAAATAATTTAATAGGTAGAGTTGCTAAAATCTTAAATGTGAACTGACCTAATAGAAGTACTTTTTATTGCAATTTTTCAACTTTCTTAGTTAACTTTCCAGGTCATGATTAGAAATGTTAATATTGGTCTTATTTCTTTTTCCATCTCATTTAACCCCTCTCTTAAAAATATGGCTTTTCAGATGC
Organism: Miniopterus natalensis; assembly: GCF_054644295.1. Lineage (NCBI taxonomy): Eukaryota > Metazoa > Chordata > Mammalia > Chiroptera > Miniopteridae > Miniopterus > Miniopterus natalensis. The sequence goes on from NC_142093.1 coordinate 25,945,772, forward strand.
TTTTAATACTCTCCTTCCATGAACATTTCAAGCTTTCTATTTATAAATAAAAATTCTTAAAATCATTTCATTTTGATCTCATTCATTTGAAATCAGCCTCTCAGTCACTGTCATCTACTCTTTCTCCCTAAGCCTGTAAGTGTGGATCTAGTTTTTAATGATACCATTTTTATTTTGAGCTAATTTCAGGCAAGATACTGCCCAAGAATGCTAGCTTTTGGAAAATGTTTCATGCTAGAAATCATAAAGATAATACCCATGATGCCCTGAAAAATTAGCAAAAAAATAGCAGAACTTGCTGCTCAAGCAAAGGGCATACTTTGATGTTGACAAAAAGAGAGAAGAATATTTAATACAGGCTCTGGCAGTGCTCCAATTTACAACTAACAAGGAAAAATCTATGATTTATTCTCAATATTCAACAATCACACTTAATGATAGGTGAATAAGAAATGTGGGAATCATTTAAATGTGAACTTAGATGCAACAAATGTAAACCCAGCACAACTGGTTTGGTGACATTAAGTTTTTGATTAGCTTTCCTAGTCAAAATTAAATTATTCCCTATTACTTTGAAAAAATATGGCAATTTCCCGCTTTAAAGAACTCTATCTGCTACTTTGCTATTACATTTTATACTGCCAAAAATGCCATAAGAAATTATGTAAATATTTTCAAGTCAGATTTATAAATTTATTTTATAAACCTAAATGCTATATAGGCATTTTACTTTATTTTTGTTTTCAATGCATGCTGATTTAGCACAAGCTTAAAACATCAAAATATCCAGTCTACATTAGAAGAGCTGAACTATTTCAACACATTTGCCTAACAAATGACTATATGGACATGAACACAGACCACTAAAATGCACTGGTGATAGAAGACATATGATTATTGTTTCAAAATGTGGGCAACACTCAAGTTCTCCAAATAAATACACACACAAAATAAGAGATTTGATGACACCAAAAATAACCCTTCAGCCTCAAAAGGTTCATCTTGCAGTCTTCCACGCACACGTTGGTTGAGGGTTTCAAAGATATTGTTGAATTTATGCATTCTGGAGTCACATCTTAATTTTAATCCAGCTTATTTTTGGAAGAACATGTATTATTTTTTACTTTCTAAAACAAAACGAAATTCCCTTTTCATTCTCTTGCTAGTGAAAACTCTCATAGGAGTTTAAATGGTGTCACACTGTCCCTAGCTTGGTGCTCTCTGACTTCAGATGACACGTATGACTATGTTGGGTGTACACCAAGATTGCTGTGATGTTTTAAAATTAGGAAATCTGTTAACATGGATCATTAAGCCAAACGAGGAAAAACAACATAAATCATTAAGATAGATCCTGTAAAGATATTTGGTAAATCCAACACCATTCTTGATTTTTTTATAAAATTCACTTAGTACAGTAGAAACAGGAAAATATTCCTTTGGCATAATAAAATCAAATCTTAAATCAACTGTGAACAACATGCCTAACTCTAAAAGCATCCCCATTAAAATAAGAAGTATTTTTTTACATTATCACCCATATGTTTTAGCTTTGTTTCAGACATGTCAATCAATGCAGTCTGACAGGAAATGGAAATAGTGTAAATTATTGGAGGAAAACAATCACACACTGCTTGCTACTAAACTGAAACTGCACTTTTCGATGCAAAAATTGGCATTTTAAATGACATCAAGGTGCCAATCTTCAGAAAGCTATTCTAAGAATTAGACAGTCAAACATAAATGCATACATTGTCATAAGGCACAGTAAAAGACATTCAGTAAAATACATTAGAATAAAAAGTATAAAACATAAGCTTAACGCACTGAGTTTCCTTTTAAAATAGCAGTACTCTGAAAGATAACACTGTCAACATCCTCTGTCTCTCATTTCCTTTCCAGAATTTAGAACTTTGATTGACTCCCATTAGGAATACTGCTTTATTTCATCTTATTTGCTCAGTTATTTAAAACTTCAAATTGCAGACAACTATGTATTTCGGAGGTGATAAATGTGGGAAATTTATAAGATTTCCCTTGGTCCATCATTTTAGGTTGTTCTATGATGCATCGAGAAGCAAGAAGCGAAAGAAATGACGAGGTCTTTGCCAACTACTGAGTGATGCTGAGCACTGAACACAGATACCGAGTATTAAAGTAACAGCCCTTAGGACTGGGAAGCGGTCTTAGGCCCAAGCTCTCTCCCCATTCCGAAGCTGTTCTAAAATATCTCGACAAAGGGCACTTCAATTCTTCCTGAAACCTGACAGGGATGTTACTACTTCCAAGGAAGCCTATTGGTTTTTGGAAATCCTTTTGAACTAAGCTTCCTCTCTTTCGTGTGTCCGCAGTATGAAGCAGCATGGTGTGTAATCTGTACCCTTTTCCCACATGACAACCTTTCACCTTTTTGAAAGCAGTTATCCAGTCTACTTCCTTCCACCCTCAGCTCAAGTCTTCTCCTGGAGAATCGCTGTCTACTTTTTAACTGTTAATCATTAAGAGAAGTTTTTCTAACCATTTGCCCTTCAGATACCCAATCTGTTAACAAAGGACCTTAACACAATACATTGACTTAAATGCAATACATAAGAAGGGTACTACACAGTGAACCACTTCCCTTAATTAAGGCATTATTTTTCCATCAATGTTGTCTAGGTTTTTTAATAGCCACACTCATTAGTTGCAAATCTGCGCTTTTCATAAACTAAAATTCTTAGACCTTTGTACACTATTCATTAGCAAGCTCTCGTCTCTGCATTTATTCTTGCAGGTTTGAAAATGCAGTTACAGGACTTTAACCACCCCCTCCAGATTGTTGGCTCAAACCTTTTTCTCCATCCAAAATCCTCTCTTCCAGCCCTGCTGTCTGAAAACGCTAACTCTCTTATTTATCTTGGGCTTAATCTTCCTCAATTCCATATTACCCTCTCTAGTGTATCATTCTAAATAATGGAGAAGATCTCAACAGTAGTCAAACAACACAGCTTTCTCTTTTCATCTGTCATTACATCCTCTAACTTAAGAAGATCTCCCTCTTGTCCATCATTTTCCAGAAAACAAAAACAAAACAAACTCACATTATACAAGACTCTGCCTATTCTGTTTTAATCTTTATGAGTACATACTTACTGGCTCAGAGCAACCTCTCTCTCTCTCTGTCTTTCTCTCTCTCAGCAGCAGCAGCAGCATAATCATTTTTGGTTTTACAGGCACCTTTGAAAATTAACTTTTAAAATATTTTGAGTTGTGAACTCTTTTTATAGAGACAATCCCTGAGAGGCTTGCAGAGCTTTGTCATGGCTTTGCCATGCAGTGTAGAACTCAGGGCCCAATGTACTCATGGGTGTGTCCCAGTCCGTGTGAGCCGAGCCAATGTTTCCTTTAGTAAAATTGAGAATAAAAATCACATCTGCCTGAAAGATCTAGCAAGAATTGCATAATATTTTATTTTAAAAAGTAAAGTGTTTAAAACAATGTCTAGATCAATGCATGTTAACAATAATCTACTATTAATGTATTACTTATATTTTTCCTACATATAAAATGGTCATCAAAAGAAATCAGAAATTAGCAGATTCTTTGTTTTGGAACGTGAGTCAGGTGCCTCTGCCATTTCTGTCGCCAGTATCTAAAATGCATTTCCCCCCTCTTCACTCACATCTCCAAATATCCCAATGCTACCACTCCTTTGATGCCAAGTCCAAATGCTGCCTCTTCCAAAAGGTCTTCCCTGAGTTCTTTCCTGAAGCCCTCACTGCCTTTGGACCTGATTCCGGCCTTGTGAGTATTGTGAAGTTATAGGGTTTTTGCAACTCATCCCTAGAGCACATTATTTGGCAGATGCTTAATAAATGTCTGTTAGATGAGTCAATAACTCTCTTCCTCAAGCCATAATTAATTTCTCCCTCTTCTGATTTTGTACACCCTTACTGCACATAAATGTTTACCATATAGGTAATGATTTGTGTATGTGAATCTTCTGCCTTATAATTTTATCAAGCTTTTGAGTCCATCTATGACAAATTGACCTTTGGCTGTTACATAATACCTCAGCACAAAGTAGACACCCAAAATATTTTTGAATGAAGTAGTGTCTGCTTTTCACTATTGCTAGTGTTTTGTGTTCTTTTTTTTTGTCCATGGAAGTATTGAAATCTGTACCAAAAAAAAGAATTACACATTAAGGCTCTGTCTGAGATATCTATTCTATAATTCAAAAAGACACATCTGATAAACCTGTTTTACCCAAAATATACAATACACTCTTAAAACGCGTCAATATGAAAATAAACTACCAGATTAAAAAATAGGCCAAAGACTTGAACAGGCACCTCACCAAAGGAGATATATATCGATGCCAAATAAGCATATAAAAAGATGTGAAGCATCAGGGTATTACAAATTAAAACAATAATGAGATGCTACTACACACCTAATAGAATGACAAAAGTCCAAAACACTGATAATGCCAGATCCTGCACCAAGGGTGCGGAGTCACAGGACCTCTCGGTCATTCTAGTGGGAATGTGAAATGGAACAGCCACTTTGGTAGACAGTTTCTTACAAAACTAAACATATTCTTACCATGCAATCCAGCAGTTGTGCCATTTGGTATTTAACCAAATAAACGGAAAGCTTATGTCCACACAAAAAATCTACACACAGATGTTTATAGCAGCTCTATTTAAAAATCCCCCAAACTTGGAAGCAACCAAGCTCTTCTTCAGTAGGTGAATGGCCAAACTGTGGTCCATCAAGACAATGAAATATTATTCAGCGTTAAAAAGAAATAAGCTATAAAGCCATGAAAAGACATGGAAGAATGTTAAATTCATATTAGTGAGTGATAGAAATCAATCTAAAAAGCTGCATAGTATATTTACTATTCCAACTGTATGACATTCTGGGAAAGATAAAACTATGGAGACAATAAAAGGATCAGGGGTTACCAGAAGTTGGGGGTGAGAGGAAGATACATAGCAGAACACAGAGGATTTTTAAGGCAGTGAAACGACTCTGTACGATATTGTAATAGTGGATACATGTCATAACACATTTGCCAAAACTCATAGAAGGTACAAGACCAAGAGTCCATCCTAATGTAAAGGGCATATGGGAAATCTTTGTACCTTCCATTCAATTTTGCTTTAAACCTAAAACTTCTCTACAAAATAAAGTCTATTAAAAGACAGACAGATACACACACACAGACGCTGATTACAAAAATAAAAGTACAGTAGAATCACAGAAGAAACAAATTTCTGAGGGTGCCCAGGAGTCCACTCAAGCTGAGCTAATACCCAGAGTCCACATTCCTCGTGCACTCACTCGCATCCTGGCACGGTGGCAGCAGGTTCTGTGCACTTTCTCATTTAATCCCCACAACCACCCAAGAAAGGAAGTAACATCATTATCTCCATTTTGTTTATGGCCTGAGATTTATAGTCAATAACTTTCTTGAGCCCACACAGCTAGTGTGGGGTATGAGCAAGATAGGAATCCAGGCCTGTCTGATGAACAGCATGGGGTTAACCATAGCCCTACACCATGTTCTTGAAGAAAAAGTTGAAATCAGGTGGACAGACACAACAGGAAGAGCAAACCAGGCGGGAGAAGTCAGATTTGTTTCTGGAAATTTTGCAATCTATGCTCCATTTATTTTTATTTAATGTTTCTTCAAAATGGCTATTGTATTACCAATGTGAAAAGAGGCAAGAGTAATTGTTACATCAGAATGATATAAATATGTATATTAATATTCAATTTATAAGCAGTCTGTCTTATTAAGAAGGCTTAATAAGGAAAATAATTTTACAAGGTCAATCTTGGGGCTAAGCAATTACATTTTTTATCTTTTTAATACTAGTTGTTAGATTTTTTTTTATTATTATTGATTTTTGGACCTTTCCAAATGTGCCTGAAGACAGAGCTTGAAATGTCCTGAGGCTCAACCTCTCTTTTTTATTGTGACTAACAATTTTTAATGGAAGGCAAATGCATTGCAGACTGGAGGAGTAATTACTTGCACCACTCACTGCGGTACTGTAAAAAGCTACACAATTTTTGTTGATCTTCCACGGGCTTGACTACAGCAATTGAAGTTTAGTGGAAAGATTTATGACACGGTATCGCAGGCTCTAATAAATGACTTTGGGACACTGGGAAAACTCACTAAAGTTAAAGTTATTATCTGAACCTCATAGGGGTAATTAGAAACACAACCCAAACTGTTCAGTCAGCAGCAAGGAACACGATAAATTATCAATTAAAGGCTTTGTCTATATTTGGAGGAGAAGGTGGTAAAAAAAAATGCAATGAAAAGAAATCGTGCATTCAAACATGAAAGTCAAAGATTAGACTTAGACCGCATTTCCCAAACAATCTGGAGATTTCGATGTGGCCGGATCACTACTGAAAGAAGGACACTCAGAGGGATTCTCAAAATAAGCTGCCCAATTTGCTCTGAATATCTAAAAGGGGAGTGCTGGAATATCTACAGATGTGGGAATAAATAAAGCAAGAAAAATCTCTGCTTCTTCCATCCCCCGTCTTCTCTTCTGAGAAACAAGCAGAATCCTCCTCCCCCAAGCCACCTCCTTGAAGCTGACATTTCTAAATATTTTCAGCCAAATCAAGTTAACTACAATTTACAACATTTTGTAGTAGGAGTATAACAGCCGTCTCTCAAATACAGACTGTAGCTGATGCCATTGATTAAGGGTAGCTTTTCTTCAATATCTCTGATGTGCCGCTGCTCTTTTCTTGTGATGCATCCCATGAAAAAATACTGAACAATTCCTGCATCTTTCTGGTATTGGGGGGGGCAGGAGGGAGGCAGTGGGATGTCAACAGGAGGGCACTATTTTCATGATTTTCTGAACTGAGTCACAAAAATAACAGAAATTGCCTCTGTGCATGTGTACATTTGTGTTTAATGTATGCATGCATGGGAAGCCTTGGACATAAAGGGAGAAGGAGACATTTTTTAAATGTTTGGTTATGACGGTTTCTATTGGAATCTGTTTGGACAAGAAAATGAGAACTGAAAGCAGATCCACCTTGAAACATTTTCAGCTCATACCCTGCTGCTTTCACATTGAAAATTGAGGACCTTAAAACAACAAACACCCATTAGATGCATGTGGCTTTTCACTCACTATAAATCTCCAAGTTGTGCAAAATAACAGCAACTTTTAAATTACAAAATTATTAAGGGTTCCCATGAAAATTCTTTTACCCAGAGATAAGGGAAAAGGGCAACAAAGAGAGCCAGGAGGAAGATTTTTCAAACCCTGCTCCTAGATCCATTATTTAAATCCAGGCATAAACTGTGAATAAGCAAGAGAAGCATTTGCATGCAGCATACATTTGAGTCTGAAAGTAAAAGGGCAGTGTTTAAAAACATGTTTTTAATACAGCATGTGCTATAGAATTGACAAATAGCAAAGTAAAGATAGATTGTAGGAGGAAGTATTAAATGATTACAGTTTTTTCCAAAAATCACTTGCTATGTGGCTCAGGAAAAAAAAAAAAAGAGCAATCTGCGTTAGATAGTATTATAAGCAATAGACTACTCTGCATGTCTTCACACAGCCACAAGAAAGAGTTTCAGTGAGTACTTCTTGCCGACTCAGTGAGCAGAATCACAAAGCCTCAGGCTGTCGGGGGGAAAAAAAATTTTTCATGGTAAAATTTGAAAAGATCATGACAAAAATATATAAAATGCACTCACCAGCATTCCCATTGTAAAAAAAGTACTAGAATTGGTCCATGGCCTCTATTGCTAAGAAATTTAATGTAATTACTTTTTTATGGTATTGTCTACACTCTATAGCATTGGCAGGATTTTCGTTATAAGTCTACACTGGAAAGAAATTAAATAAAGACCTAGGTGTTCTTTCCTTTATTGTAGGAACTCTGCATCAGGCCAGCCACCTTCCCAAAGAGTGAGTGCGGTTTAGTAAATTAACATGAAGGTAATGGTATTGATTGGTCAATGCAGGAGTAAGTCTAGTGTCAAGCTTAAGAGAATGTGACCCTCCATGAGAACAGAGAAAAATAAGATGGTAGCATGGGGATTTTTAAACTCTGTGAGTCATCTGGGATCTTGTTAAAAAGGAGATTCTGACCCAGTAGATCTGGGGTAGGTCCTGAGATCCTAAATTTCTCGCAAGCTCCCAGGAGATGCTCACACTGCCAGTCTGCAGACCACACCCTGTGTAGCAAGATACAATGTATGGAGAAGAGAAGTTTGATAGATAGGATCAATCTGTTTAAGAAATCTTTAAATAATATGAATGTAAATTATATGGTAGTTTCTCCTGCCTCCCTTGTTATAGTTTCTAAAGATTATAAGCTGGGCATATTAAGTACTTGGTTTTTTTTAGGCAAAAAATTGAATAGCAATTTTATTACGACACTTTAAATATTGAATTTTTCAACTGGAAAAAAATGGTAAAAAAGACTATTTCTTCTAAATACAATTTTCCTTTCTCTAGCTTTTAAAAGTAGTGCGACAAAAACAGAGTGTGGTTCCGTGTTTAATTTTGTTTTCTTTGAATTCAAAAGCAAGACTCTGCAACTCTCCCTAGAAACCATAGTAGTAAACTGCTGAACTATTGGTCTCAAGAAATCTGGGGATCTCTATGGACTTAATGTTACCAAGTCAGGCCGAGGTCAGCTTTTGCTTTCATTGGCTGTAAGAGGAACCATTATTTAATCAAGGACAGATATCAGTCAAAGCTTTCTCGGAGCTTAAGTTTAATACGTTTTAACTTGCCAATTGGAGGATTTCTTTGCACACAAGTCTGCATTACTGTACTCAAAGCCAGGTTCATTTTTGTTTGGAAAAAGACCCTGTTCGGCTCAAAAAGGCACAAACCTATACGCTCGCCTGTCTTTTTGTAGATGGGTCTTGCAGACTTTCTGATAAGCTTTAGATTTATATTTAACAGCAGGCTTGGAGCAGATGCCTCATGTTTCTGTGACACTAAGAACTCACCTGATCCAAGTCAAAATCTTCTCACATATTAATTTGAAATTTAGCATATGAGAAGCAGCTGCTGCACCACCTTATTTATAAATTAAGCTTTGTCAGAATTTCTAAACATTGTGTGTTTTTTGTTTTGTTTTGTTTTTTTGGAAGCCTGGGTGTGTTGAAAATCTTTTTTTTTTTTTAAGAAAATAATTTAAAAAATCAAAATTCATTGATTTTTTTCTTATGGGATAATTTTCCTGCTAAATGTAAAAAGAAACACTTTAGGGCCTTCTTTTATGTGGCATATATAAGCTGAAATCACAATTAAGTGTGGATGTGAGTCCTTCTGAAAAGCCCCCAAAGAAATTGCAGGTCTCCCCATGTCTTTTATCTAAGCTCTCCTTGTCAGGTGTAAAGCCTGTGGTAGGGATTACAGATGCAACTCTTACAGCAAACAAAGAAAGGTTGAAAGAGGAGGTTCATTTTTTAAAACTCTACCATTTGAATGTAAAATACAGAAAATATCTATATTTCAGGTTGAATGGAAAATAGAGGAAAAGAGTATAACCTTAGCTCAAGAGATTTTATTTCAAAATCTTAATTTAGTTAACAAGGCAAAAGGTAATAACATATATGGATATATATAAATATAAATAAATAAATATATGCCTTCTAGTTCACATATCAATCCTTGCAACTGCCACCTAAACAATCTGGTTTAGTGTCATTTTCCTATATTTGCTTGATTCATTTTTATATTTCAGTTTTGCACTTTTTAACTTTTCCCCTAGCATTCAAGAGTAATGAGAAAATGTACATTTGTAATAAATATTGCAAAAAGGTACTTTCTTGAGTTTTTTGAAACATGATTTGGTTCATTGAAAGAAGGGACCTGTTATACTTTTAACACGTGTACCCACTTAGTTCTGCTTGGAGGAGGTGTGAACAGATTCCTGCTCTATGGTTGATCAAGAAGCCAATATATAAGAGCAAACAAAAGGGCAATTTAATACTATGCCTAAGTTATTCTCACTTCCTCTGTTTCTCACTTAAATGTGACCTTAGTATGTTCTGATTTGTAGAGTGCTTTCAAACAAAATATATGAGGTAAAGGAAAATATCAAAGAAATCTCAAGCTTAAAAACTAAATATGCATCACTATATATATCTTTATAAAATATGATTTGGACACTCTGGAAAATGTCCAAGGACTCAAATACACTCACATGAACACATACATATGGACGGGTAAGGTAGAACCTAGGCCTAGGAACCAGATATGCATTAGAAAACTACTAATCACAATACTGTTTACAGTTTATTTTTCAGAATAAATATGTTAATTGAAATTCATCCTCATAACTTTTAAAAAATAATTACTTTTAAAAACAAGTACTCTGCTATGTTATGGAGGTGTATGCTATCCGCATGAGAAAAGGAAGTATATCTACCCATCCCCACAGTTTGGTTGTTGTTTAAACAAGAATGTGCATTTCATTATAAGCAGGTAACTCAATCAAGTAACTGAATTGATTGACCTGATAGTAATATATACTCTCTAATATTGCTTCCTGTTTGAAATTTGCTACAGCACAGAATCAGTGTAAGTTATGAAAAAATAGTCCTTTTTTGTTTTTTAAAGAATAGTTCATTGATTTTTAGAGAGGGAGAGAAACATTGATGTAAGAGTGAAACATCAATCGGCTGCCTCCTACATGCTCCCTATGAGGGACTGGGCCTACAACCTGGGCATGTGCCCTGACCAGGAATCAAACCAGCAACCTTTCTGTGCACTGGTTGACACTCAACCAACTGAGCCACACCAGCCAAGGCCTAGTCCTTCTATATATTGTTAAACAAAACCTTTCACTGTTCTAATCACTGATGCCACAAATCCTTTATTTCCATTAAAGCTTTTGAAAGAAAGTATGGGTAAGCCACAGATCATTTCAGATGCATTGACTTAGTGTGGCTTCAAATAATTGATGATACTTGAACTTAGAGTGTGATAATAACAGGAATTAACATTTATTAAGCATTTAACATATGACAGACACTGTTTTAAGCATTATACTTATCTCATTTAATCCTTACAATAACTCTAAATAGACAATGTGATGATCCTCATTTTATAGATGATGAAACTAAGTCACAGAGAATTTAGCAAAGATCATACAGCTAGCCAGTAGTGGAACTTGGATTAAAACCTTCTTTGTTTTATTTCAAAGTATCTTAAGCACTGCATTGCACAGCTTACAGTCAAAGCTTTTTATCCATGAGGGTATAATATGAGGTGCAAAACTGAGGGATGCAGATTATAATTCTTTCAATTGGGAAGGAAGAAACATCCTACTGCTTTATTTTTAAGACTTATTGGGACTGAATCATTGATGTACTCACTTAAAACAAGTATAAAGCAAACCACAAAAACTAGCCCTTTCCTAAAGATTTCCAACGGTCAATATGGGTTATTTTGAGCTATGGGTTATCTACAATGCAATATGAAACAACGCAGGGTGGGAATGGAGGCACATCTATTATATAAACAAGTCAGCAAAGGCAATTTTCTTTAGAAAATCTCCTCAAAAGTCTTTGGAGAGGAAGAAGTACAGTCACTGAATTTTCATACAAAAGTCTGCGGAACACAACAGAAGGCAGTCCTTCAAGTCTAGACAGACACGCAGCACAAGAGCAGATACATTGGCTGTTTAAATAACCCTTCAAAAAATTCCACTTGTTTACCAAAATCTATTCACACTTGTTGAGAAGCTTCTTTCTTCACTTATCTGAATGTGACAATGAATCCAAGTTCCTCCTCTTCTGCCACCAGATGTGATAATGGAGAAGCTCAGCTCCTCGCCAGAGGCTGGAGGATGTCTTTTCAGTGCTATGTGGGAGGAAAGGCTAATTTTTCCAAGTACAATCCCTCCCTAAGGAGCTGTATTAATGAGGTCCTCAGCAATGCCTGACACTTCACTATGCTAATTATTTCAAGCTGACTGGCAAGGAGATTTTTCCAGTGTCCTGTACTAAAGAGATCACCCACATGAACTGTAATTCCTTCCCCACTTGCTATTTTCACAAAACATGGGGCTTTGTTCTTTGTGTTTGTCTGTTGTGAAGACATTTTAATCTCATCTGACAGGACCTGCTCAAATGGAAGAAGTGTGCATAGAAACAACTAGCAGCAGATTGCTTGTTCCGGATGTGTTCCCCAGTGCTTGTTAGGGCAAAGATTCATTTCCAATTCCTCTATTAACATATGTCCTTGACAAATCAGGCTTTTCTTCCCAAACATGGGGAGCACACACACACACACACACACACACACAGCAGCCCCAAACCTCTGCCTTCCTATAGCATTTATTCAAGAATAGGGAGGCAGAAAATAATTTAGGTGGATACATGAACTATATAATATGTAAGATAAGAAAACAAGAAAAGAGAATAGGAAGTGTGAGTGGGTGACACTGAAAAATATAGTGGCGAAAGAAGGCCTCACTAAAAAGGTCACCTTAAAAAAATCAAAAGTGGTTAGGTAAAGAACCAAGTGAACATCTAGGGGAAAAGTGTTTTGGAATCAGGAAAGCCCACAAACTAAGGCTCAGAGGTGGAAGCAAGCACAGCATATCTGAGGGGGCCAGTGTGATTAGAATAAAGTAATTAAGCAGTAAAGAAGGGAGTGGAGGTAGGGAGAAGAGGGTAAAGGTGGGATGGTGATGGAAGGAGGCTTGACTTGGGGTGATAAATACACAATACAATATACAGATGATGTATTATAGAACTGTATATCTGAAACCCATATAATTTTATTAACCAATGCCACCCCAATAAATTCAATTTTTAAAAAAAGAAGTAAAGAAGTGTGTATGTGTGTGTTGATGAAGGAAGATCATATAGGAATTTATAGGTCAGTGGAAAAATTTTGTATTCTAGTCTGCATGATATGGGGAGTGGTGATCTGAGTGATTTTAAGCAGATAGTTCACATAATCTGATTTATTTTAAAAAGATCATTCTCAGCTTCTATGGGAATCGATTAAAATGCAGAGAACAATTAGTAGGTTATTGAAAAAGTGAAAGTGGTTCAATTCTGATTACATTTAAATTATAATCAAATCATATTAAGGTAGACCCTACAAGATTTGCTGCTAGGTTGAATGTGAGATGTGGGATAAAGGAAAACTCAATACGAATTGGAGGTTTTTGGGAAAAGCAGCAGGAAGTCTGAGTGCCATCTTTCAAGATGGATAATGTAAATATATTTTTGACAGGAATATCAGGTTAATTTTGGACAACTAAAGTCTGTACAAGATTGGGTAGTAAACGAGAAATATAAGTCTAGAATCTGGAGATAAAATTTGGAAGTATTACATGCAGGTGGTATTTAAAGTCATAAGAATGAATGAAGTCTCCAGGGGAGCGAGTATGTAGGGAAAAAAGGAGAGGCCCAGGACTGGCCTCTAATAATTCACAATCAGAGAAGTGGGGAGGAGCCAGAAAAGGAGATTGTGAAGAAGCAACCTGACAGCGTGTGGTTCTAGAAGCCAAATGAAGCACATGTTTTGCGGAGGAGAATGAACGACCATGTAAAATGCTGCTGGTGGAACATGGAGATGGACTGAGAATTGACGTTGATGGCCACTACTGACCTTAATAAAAATACTGAATATATTATTTTCCTAACTCAATTCTACACTCCTGAACTCGCCAGAATTGTCTTAGAGCAGCAAGCAAAACTTAGAATAGAATTCCACAGTTCTTTTGTGCTTATACTTTGGAACTCTGAACATCATTTTCATACAATTTATGATATTTTAACCTAGAATACAGGAGTATTCTCAAGAAAGTCTACTTCCCGTTGTTAACACACGGAACCAGACCAAAATAATAGAACCATAACTCTTTAGAATTGAAAGTGACCTCAGAATTTGTCTACTGGCCAGTCTTAATAATTTATTGGATAAAAAGACAGATTGACAAAGTGAAGTGACTCATCCAACAAAGGAGCAAAAGCATGCAGCATGCCTAAATCTCAAATTACTACTGTTTCCCTTCATTACCATACCCGTGCACATTAATTTCAATTAGCCTAACAAATTAAATTATATGTTCTGTTGAGGCAGGTATCCCTTCTTATAGCCACAGTACCTAGCACAATAAAGAATGTATTCCAGAACTTTACTATTTTTTAAATCAGGTTTACTGACATAAAATTTACATACAGGAAAATAGCATTTTTAAAGAATATAGGTTGGTAAGTTATGACAAATACATAGTTATGTAATCACCATGGTAACCTAGATATAAAACCATTCCGTCACCTATAAGTTCCATTGTGCCCCCTTATGGTGAAGTCCCCCCTCCCACACCAGTCTCTGATAACCATGCATCGGATTTTCCTCCTTTGAGTTTTCCTTTTCTAGAATGTCTTGTAAGTAGATTCATACATATTACTATTTTAAATTGTTTCACAGGTAAACATGTACCAAATTTAACTTAAAATGTTTGAAATGTAGTTTTCCCTCTCACTGCCACAATTTGGTCTCAAAACATTCCTCATAAAGCCTTTCATAATCTCTTGCTGTGAACTCAGCAACCAGAAGTCCTTTAGCCCCTTTGAGTTTATTCAATCATTGATTTATAACTCATCAAAGTTATTGTCCTTAGCAATATTCAAAACTCCAGTTATTACTTGTGTGTGTATACATATATATGTAAAAATATGTGTGTATATACATATACACAAACACACACACACACATATATGTGTGTGTGTGCATGTGTATGTGTGTGTATATATATACAGGCTGTCCCCCAAAATATATAAACATTCTTATTTTTGAACTGTCTCTCCTCCCTTATATTTTCCTGAACACTCAGCACAGTCCCAGTGACTGCATTAGTCCTAAAGGCAATGGTTGTTTTATTGAAAATGTGGCGGCAACATTAGCCATCAAATCACAATGTTGATTCTCAGCAGTCCTAAATTTCCACAGTAGCATTTGAATGTAAAATTAGCACAACTTGAATAAAATGCACATTACCTTCTTTTTTTTCATTTAAAATCTCTTAGTAGCACAGACGTACATTTCCCGAGTTTTCTCTCCCATGCGCCTTTAAGTATATAAGATTTGACATCTGGCCTTGTATCAGGAAAAGGGGCTGACAGGATATGAAATCCCTGGGATAACAGGGATCTTGCTATTTCTCTTTCAAGAATTTTTTTTTCAGACTGAGCCAGAAGCTGAAAAGACAGACGAAACTGGGACAACCCAGTGACAAGAGAGCAAGAAAAAATCATGTCTTTCCGCATAAAAACATATTAACGAAAGGTTCTGGCTTTAATATTAATAGTTTAAAGTTAAGCTTTAAAGTTAATGAAATTCTCATTTGTATGCTGATCTTGGGACATGAATACCATGTTGCAGATGGGAACAGAAATTAGCAATGAAGAAAATTAAAGAAAAGAAAAATGTTCAGAGTATAAAACACACACACACACACACACACACGCACGCACGCTCACACTCAGGCCAGGGAAATAGGAAAGAACCTGGGTATTTTTTGGAAGGCATCTTTTTGAAGACGTTTACACTATTCATCATTTTGTTGTGCTTTTCTATGGTATAACCTAACTAAGATATTTTAACACGAGGTAGCTTTTTGTTTTGGAAAATTATGAGTGACCTGTTTACTGCAGTGGGAAATATTTTGCTGCTCTATTCTAGAGACCGCAGAAACAGAACAAAGCAAAAGAACGGTAACAAAGAAAGGGAAATTACAGTCTTAAGAATAAAAACGTATTCCCTCCATTTTAGCCCCTAGACTGACTATTAATTTGCTGCCTCTAGCTAGGATTTTAAATATATGCCCTTTTCAGGCGACAGTTTTAATATAAAAATTGGCATGTTGAGCATGCAGTACATATTAGAACATTGCTCTTTCTCTGCAGATGTTTGATTGACCTTGACTAAATGTCAAAAAAATCCACCTTTCCTATCTTTTTTTCTGGACTGTAATTCACCTCCTTTCATAGTTAATTATTGTTCCATAACTTATAACATATGCTCTGTTTAAGTGATAGCTACAAGTTCAATCCTGCAGATAACAGAAAAGTCTTCTTGCAATATACTGAATGTGGAAGATCTTTGGCTGAATAAATAATTAGTACTGCTGATACAACTGATATAGCTGCATTTTCTGCAGATTTCCAGAATAGGTAACTTTAGAAAAGCTAAGACATAATGAAAACAAAAATAGGAGGTGAATAATTCCCTGTCTTTGGAGTCAGTGTTCTTTATTATTAGACACGCATTCTCAGCCTACATCAGAAAATACTTGAAGCAAATGGAGATCAGTTTTCTAGTTTTTTCTTTTCCTTTCTTTTCTTGAAGAGGGCATCTCATTAACATTAATAAAGGCTATGCCCAGAAAAAGCCATTAACATTAATGGAAACTCTGCGTAGAAAAAGCCTTAGATTAGTTCTTGGTCTCTTAAGGAGCTTACGCATTGCTGCCGGTCCCAAAAAGACAAAATGGGAAGCTACTAATCACATTTTGTCTCATCTCTTTAAATTATATATTTCATTAAATTATGTTTAATAAATCCTGAGTTGGAAACAGCATAAGGAAATTCAAGCTGCAATAATATTTACTCTCCCAATAAGCTGAGAGCTTTCACAAACCATGTATCTTATTGAAAGTCACTGGGCAAGTTATATGACCATGATTCTCATGAGCATCTTCTTTGTGCTTGCAATTAGGCTGTCTGCCAGGAGTTGAAATGATTAGCAGTAAATATAAATTTAATAGCTCTGCTTTGCAGTTCCCCAGTCCCCCCCAGTCCCTCCATCCCCTGGGAAGATAATGTGACTCAGAGCTTATCGACTGAATATATGACAACCGCTGAACCTGCTCAGGCAGAGGGGAACCTTAAAAGAAAGCGAGCAAACAGAAACACGCTCCTTACTTAAAACTCACTTCGCCTTTGTGCCAAACGCCACTGTCATTTAAATAAATACAAAAGGATAAAAAGAACCTTAAGGCATTATTAAAATCACAAATGAACTAAGTTTTTTTAAAACGCTGCGTGAAAAGGTGGGAGAATTGGTTTTGTCACTTGAAATAGGATTGTGAAAAACACTGTAATTTCAAATATAACTTCACCTTAGTTCGTCAAGTTACTCAGAGTTGGGCTTTCTAAGATTTACCAGTATCTCCTCAGCTTTTACATATCATCACCAGGGGTCCCCAGAAAACTGGCAACAGGTTCCTGTTTTTAACGTTTTTCTGGATAACTATGCTGCGTGTCACCGGTCTCTCCGTAGAGGGATGCGGGCCTGGGCGACAGCGAAGGCCGGGAAGTCAGGCCCGCGCTGCCGGGCGATGATGCGGCTGGTAAAAGATGAAGGCCTTCTTCACGCTACTTTGTTTTTGAACCTAGAAACAGCCCCTAAGTCTTAGCACAATGTTCTTCAGATTTGCATCTAGGCATGATAAAGGTCAGATGAGATAGGAAGCCAAAGGAAACGGGTCAGGGGAGAAAGGAGCAGCTTTGCGCTCGGCCTGATGGCGAAGGACTTCCACACGCTCCGCAAGGGGCCTCGCGGGGACCGGGCCTCCCCCTAACTCCACTCCGCTGTTCCCTCTCTCTTCTCTGCAGTCCCAGGTTCCCTCCTTCCTCACGACTCCATATGTGAAACGGCGGAAAGTCTGGTTACCTGGGTAAGGAAGGGAAGTTTGAGACATGGCAGCTTGATCGAATATTATAAAAGCTGCCAGGTTGTACAGCGAGTTTTTGAGCTTTACCCTGAGACCTTGGATGTTTGTTTTGCTCCACACTGCCTGGCGTGTGGTAGGAGCCATAACTGAGAAGATGCAGCCGAGAAGATTTAAGCTTGCGGGTACCAGGGCAGGGCAGGTCATGGAGATAAGGAAAAAGGGGAGGAGAAAGACCGTGAGTCGTGACGACATTTTTCACTCCCTGGATTCAGCCTTTTCTTCAGTCCATTAGCCGATGCATCTGCCCCGATGCCTTAGCCACATGGAGTTAAATTAACTTCTTCCTTTTGCACTGGAAAGTATCTGAACTGATACTATAACATCAGGAAACACACGATCACAAGCTTGACCACCTCCCACCTTATGGCAGTGAAAGTCAGGGTTTAAGTAGTAAATATTGACGCTGATGGAATTCCAAACTCTGGACCATTTGCCTCTTAGGAAAATAAAATTAATGCCATGGAATAAATTTTATCTTTTTGCTTTTTGAATACATATATGATGCTCAAAAAATAGTACCCCAGGACATGATTTGTCTAAATCCAAATACTCTTAATAAGCATAGTATGAAAAATATGAATAAAGTTATCATGACTAGCATACCAGACTGAAACAAATTAATCCTCAACATGGTAACGCTCAAAGAAAAACCCATGATTTTGCTGATGTCTTAGTTGGTGCCACAGAAAGCCAAACAAACGAGGGAAATTATCCCATTTGAATATCTGTTTTACAATATTTGTTTAAATAATAAAGCATTTTCCCTTGAAGTTCAAATGATGCAAAACTAGAGGGAAGCAAAGTCAGCTCTCTTTGTTTAAAGCTTCCACTGCCTCTGCTTAAACTGAATAACTGGGTACAGGTCTGATTATTCCATATACATTCTCTCACTATAATTGGGCATATTAGTGAAGTAAGATGCTGAGAAGTCCACTGCCTTGGCAGATTTCCACTGGAATATAATTGAAAGGGTAGTTTTTCTCCCACAGAGAAAAACAGAACTGTAGAAAATTAAATTAAGACTTAGATAGGAACTTTGTATTAAAATAAAATAATTGTCAGCCCTGGCGGGTGTGGCTTGGTTGGTTGAGCGTCTTCCCATTCACCAAGAGGTCCTGGTCAGGACACATGTCCCCGCTGTAGGCTAGATCCCAAGTAGGGGGCATGCAGGGCACGCAGGAGGCAGCCAGGCGGGTGCTTCTCTCTCATCAAGGTTTCTCTCTCTCTTTCCCTTTCCCCTCCTCTCTCTCTAAAAATTAATCAATAAAAACATATTTAAAAATAATGAAATAAAATTATTGTCAGATACCCAGAAAGGGTGGAGACCGAACAAGTTAAAGAAAAATTGTATTCTATTAAAAAATAAGCTGTTTCATAAACTATGCTCCATGTGTTTTATTATAAAAACAAAATTAATCATTCTAAAGTACACAGACAGGAAACGGAATATGAAAACCGAGTTGATGGACCAATCTAGTTGCTTAAAATAATAAAAGACAGTCTTTATAGGTTTGCCATGCAAAAAAAAGAGAAGACTTATTTTAGGTCATGGTAGGATTATGTGCTATAGGTACCCTGGTATTTGACTAGTCTTTTTGGTCACTTAATAAGTGGTTCAAATTAAAACATATTAATAATGAAAATATTCATTTTAATGCTAAGGATAAAGTCTATATGCTAAATTTTGGACTTTTTTTTTACTTGAATTGACCCCCAAACACAATTAAATTGAATTATAGTTGAAAGTTAAGTGACATTAAATATAATTTATATTTTCCATATAAAGTTAGTATTCCAAACAAATGCCAAACACTCTAATAAACATGCAGGTTATCATTTATTCTTTTTACCAACTCTATAAGCAGGTTATTATATCCATTTTACAGATAAGGAAACAGATTTAGAAATATTAAGTTTTCCCAAGGTCACCCATAGTTCTGTTCATTCTTTCCACTGACGTCCTCTCTTTCCTGCTCTCACATGCCCACGAGTGAAGGCTTCTGTTTTTCCATCTTTAAGATATTCTAATTGGCACTCTCAATTTTATCTATGAAGAGATGTCAAAGTGTCCTTAAGTTCCCTCCCTGAACCCACAAAAAGGAGATGCTCTAAAGGTGGTCAAAGACAAGCAGCAGGAGGCGGAACTTTTAGTAGATGGAGAAGAAATGCTCTTCCTTGGGCTTCTGCTCCTCGGAAGCCCAAACCAGAACCAGGCAGCAGCCCATAAACACAGAACCCGCAGTTCCCAGGACTTCCCCAAAGCTCGGAGAACTGATCCAACTACTCAAAGCGGGACACGGGCAAAAGAGTTGCCTTAAAACCCTAACTAGAAAGTTAGGGGAGGAGCCTCGACTTCAGCAGTTCCCAAACCGGGCTGCAAGGAATGCTGTCATATCCGTTCTATGGGCCAACTCAGAGGAAAAGGAAAACACACAAAAGCAAACAACAAAAACAAAAGCAACCAAGTGCTTGTCAGTTGAACAAGTCTGGGAAGCTCTAGGTTGAGTACATGTCAGCTTTCTTTATCAGGTTCATTATAACCATTTATATGCTAATCATTATGACCTCCAAATGCCATTCACCGGCTGAAGCCTTGTGGATGCCCTGCTTTATCCTCGCCTTGAGGACCCCAAGGGAGTGGCGGCCACTGAAGGCAGTTAGATGAAGATTCATGGACTTGGCATCCTGGCCAATTCTTTTCCAGATACAATGGCCAACAGTATTTAATACCAAAATGATCAAAAAGAAATTCTGCATAAACATTACACAATTAATTTAACTTAAGTATGTCTTTATTGGAAACATATTAAGAAGCTGATTCCTTCTTGAAACCATGTTCATTCGTCATATGGGCACCTCGGAAAACCATTTTAATTTTGCTGGATTCTCAGATGATTTGGAGGAAACCATTCAATGGATAAACTTAGATAAGACTTTCAAAAATGTGTTTCTCAGCTTGGGTTGAAAGCTGTAAACATGTTCACCACGAATCTTCAAGATAATGGTATTTATGCAGCCCTTTGCCTGGAGAATCATTACCATCATTAACAGCTCTGTCCTGGTATATCCTGAGAGGCTAGTGTTTCAAGGATTATCTGTTTGAATACCTCTGACAAAGAAAACTTAGTGTTTGAGTTTATTATCATGGATAACAAATTAGAGTTTTTTTTGTAATTTTGTATCTTCAAGATGTAATCAAGTTCAGTCATGTAATCCTTAACCAAGCCCAGTGTTGAACTAGTTACAACCTTCCAATTTTGGTTTGGTGCCATGATGAATGGAAATGACTCTTCTTGGGGAGACAGGGACCTTGTCTTGTACATATCGGTGATCCCTAAAGTGTTCTGTACAGAAATGACACTAAACTCAATACATGTTCCTTCAATGAAGGAAGACAGGCTCTGTTGCCATTTACGGTAAAGAGCAGTTTTCATCTTCAAAGCCCTTTATTCATATTAATTCAGCTTTCTACATTTTGCTGACTGGTAAAGGCTGGAGAGGCTAAATGGGCTGTTAAAGGCCAAAGAGGGTAAAAACCCTTCTGTCAGGAATTAGAAATTTGCAATTACTGCTTTTCAGTCATATGTCCCTAGCTTTATTCCGGGGGGGGGGGGGGGGGGGGGCAATTAAAGAAGAACAAGCATCTAACAAAGGCCAGGCAGTTATTGGTTATTCTGCTGCTGGAACAAGTCAATAGTAGTTAAACTAACAAATATACTAGACAGTCCCAACAGCTCTATTGAATGGTTCTTTTTGCTGTGGTTTTGTGCGTTGTGTGTGTGTGTGTGTGTGTGTGTGTGTGTGTGTGTGTGTGTGTTTGTCAACAGCTTTGATGCACACTGTGATGCAGAATTACCTGTTTCCATTTGCAATTCTAAAACAACTTTCCAGTGCCATATGCTGTTTACCCAGGAATTAAAATACATTTGACCTAAAGCTTATTTTGCTCTTGCAAAAGTGTGCTAACTGTATAGATTCAAATGCAGTAGCAACATCATAATTTCAGAATAAATATGAAAGCAATTGAAAATCCATAGAACCCTACTGAAAATTAAAGTACACATGGAGACTGTCAGGTGTGTATAGTTATGCTATTTTGTATGTTTTTCTTTATGAGCTAGCTCGTGTACCAAACTCTTATATCTTTAAAATATCTTATTTTGCTGTGAACTGCAAAAAAAAGAAAGAAAAAAAAAGATTTCTTGGTCATATAATGATTCAGCCCTCAGCTGTGTTTACTTTTATTTCCTGGAGACCTTGACTTCCTCAGAGTAGCTTCTTATAAGTAAAATGATGAAAAGGTCTACTGTTTATAGGTCTTGCAAGGGAGTATTAAGAGTAGTCAGTGAGACAGAGAAACAGTCAGGAAAGTGCTCTATGTATAGTCTAAACATCTGGATTTGGGGGCTCTTTTACCTTGCCATCTACTCCTCGCTTCCCTGCTGAGATCTAAGCAATTAAGCCCTAAGAGATGTCTGCCTTTTATTCCCAAAGCAGCACTTGATGAGATAAAAAGGAACACATTTTTATCTGGTCAATGACATCTATTGTGTGCATAATACTATACTTGGTTTGGAAATTGCTATCTTAAGGAAGGGGGTAGAGAAGTACAAGGCAGTAATGAGGATACTGCCAAATAGAACCAAGAGTATAAGGGCTGATCTAAGACCAGTACCCAGTTGTCAGATGTTGGTTAGAATCAGCAGAGAATGCTGTTGTGAAACATTTAAGATAGATCCCCGTGTAGCTGGCTTGGGCTTGGACTGGCATGCAATACCTGAAGATGTAGGGGAAGTGTCTGAGGCAGGCTGCTGGATCAGGGCAGGGCTGAGGTCCACAGAAAGCCTCTGTTCCTAAGTTACATAAGGCTGGATATAGGCCTCAGTAGTCTACCGTATGGAAGCTGATGACAAGTGGGCAATCTGGACTGCAGAAGAGTCCTAAAGAGAAGTTAATGAAAGAAAATTTGCTAGATCAGAACAACCACTGAAAATTCTCCAGGGGAAATAACTGTGTTAATAACTTGGATGGGGTAGATAGGTAACACCAGCACCACACCCATCATCTCCACCAGCCTGCATGGTATTGGAAGGACTTTCTTCTAGGTGCACAAAGATCTGCTGAAATCCTAACAATTTTTAAATGCTGATCTAGAATGATAATTCAACAAAATAAGGTAATAAGCCAGTAGGTGCCCTGGAAAAGAAATCTAAATTAAAGCCATGGACGGGAGAAGGAAAATCTCTGTTGGTGGTCAGGTGAAGAAAGGCTCACTCATGGGAGATCATATAGCCCCACAAATATGCAAGAAGTCATAGACTTCTAGAGCAGGCAGGGTCTTAGTGTCACCTGAACTCACATTTGCTGTTTATAGGTAAGGAAACTGAAGCTTTGAGAAATCATTTCCCCAAATGACTTTTGTAACTGGTAAAACAAAAACTAGACAACATTTCTTTGCTTATGTCTTAGATTTCACTTTAAATTAAAAACTTCCAAAGAGGCAAGACATACATATTCTTGTATGTCCTGAAACACAGATCCTCTAGATACAAAAACTTCATATTCTCAAGGCAAGGAACTTCAAGGTAGGCCAAGATTAATACAACCAGTCAAGGAATACAACTAAGGAAACTCATTTTTGTGCTCTGTGGTCTAATGTTGACTTAGAACTGTTAAATTTTTTTGAAAAGCAGCAAAAAGAGTTTTGAGATGTAGCTGCCAATATTAATCAAGACTAACCAGAAATATCAGAATACCAAGGGAAAATAAGATGTCTTCCCTCACCACATTTCAAACAGAAGTACATGGCCATCACGCAGAACTGATCCAAGAAAGACTCCAGGTTACAGAAAACTGAATAAAATTTCCGTATTAAGTCAGTGCCTTGTCGTGGAATGGGTTCCACAGCATGGGATGCAAAGTGCAGGCAAAGATCTATTAAGAAAACTATCAACATGCTTCACAGGAAGTCATTTGATAAAATATAGGCCACATGTTGATCACTAATTTAGGGACCAAAAGAACACATCACAGGAGCCAAACAGCAGATTTGGGCAGATTCCCAGCCCTGTCCCAAAAGTTAGGTGCTAACACCAACCTTCATTGCTTTTTCTGTCTCCTCCCCTCCTCTCATACACATTTCCCCTTAAATCCTAGATGCAAATGTTACTTAGCAAAGTCTACTTTACCCCTTTTATGCCCACAAACTCAGTCTTGGGTTGCCCATTTTGTGATATCATCGCTGATGAAAAGATTCTAATGGCATTAGAAAACTTTGACATAACCTGGCTGATACATAAAAATACCAGAAGAGAGGGCCGTCTGATCTAGTCTTAAAAATCTGAGCAGAAAGCCCTTCACCTCGTGTTCCTCCGTCCCCCACCCCAGACAATTTCTGCTAGTTCATTGGAGTGTTTCAGACAAGAAAGCAAAAGTATTACATGCCAAAATGTGATGTGGCCTTTCTTACACGGCTTCTCTCTGCAATCTCAAGGCTGTCATTAGCAGCTTCAAGGCGACAGGCTTACAATTATTTAAGATTATGCTGATTTCTTGGTAATCAGCAGATGTATTGATTCATTTGTTGAATAAATATTTACTTAGATACTGTACTAGATACTGGGTAAAGTGATAAAATAAAAAACAAACAGCTGGTAAGAAACATTTTTCTACAAGTCATTACAAGAGATTTAAGTAGTAGTAGTAATAAGGCAGATGAGCACAGAAGAAACATTTCAAGGGAAACCCGGTATCCAAACTCTGCAACAGAAAAACAAGTATTGATCCTTTTCTTACAAATCATAGAGTATAAACAAGCTGCCTACTGATGTCTGATCAAAGTGAAGGCTATGATTATCTTGGTTGTAGTGTTTTAAACTTTCATGTAGGAGAGAAGAATATTTATGGATTCACTAATTGGTTTGCAGTCAAATAATTCTACTGAGAAAAAAGAAAGTACTCTTGCAAGAAAATTGAGACATAACATGGATAATGCAAAGCCTGCATTTAATCTTGGCCAATTCCATTGTCTTTTGTTTTGTGTGGATGTCAAACATATCAGTGAGGAGAAGATGGCTCACAAATGCAACCTGGGGAGTTGCCCTACTTTCCTCCTTGCCCAGTCTTCAAGACAATAGATCTTTCTTCTCTCATCTCCAGAATACTGACCAATTTTCTCTCACAATATCTCCCTGTTAGGAAGAGTCAAAGGATGAAATGATTAAAAAGTTATCTCCAAATAAAGTTCTTCCTTCAAAAAAATCATTTATTTAATTATGGAACTTATCCAGCTGCACCTCCCCTCCAAATGAAGAAGGTTTAGTCAGGCTGGTTTACATAAAAAAGAAAAAGTAAAATTTCCCAGGAAGAATAGATTGTTCAGAATAAGGTGGGTTAAGTTCCCAAGTAAAGGAATGAGTTGATTCAAAGTGGTTATTCCAGAAATCCAAAAAAGAGTTATCTAAATGCAAAGTTCTTATTATTTTGCCAGGAAACCTGGATTATGGATAGAATAACATGGGCCCATAGGACGTATCCTAAATTTTTGCTTCATTTAATATTGTTAAAATATTTTTGCCTCACAATATCACAAAATACCCTGATTATATATCTGTTGGCTGATAAGGCACCATACTCCAACAGACATTTAATGCCCATCCTGCTCCCTAGAAAGGGTGCATGGGAAAGTTTAGTCAGGCTTGATGTACCCATTGAAGTTGCTTATAGCATTTTGCCGTAACTTTGAGGCAAAGGGAAAGAAATGCCTTTATCTTAATCAGGCATGACAGCCATGAAATCCTATGTGCAAAGTGAATATCAAAACGATATTACTGTCCAAAATGCATTGTCTGGAAGACTAAATAAATAAAAAATAATTTTTTAATTTGTTATGGTCCCAGCTAGTAAAAGAAGAAATCTAACAGAATAAATATAGAATTACCCATTTGTACACATTTAGGAACAGGTAAATGACCCCTCTTTCATTTTGAGGAAAACGAGAGAATAACCTTTCAAACCTAAAGAAATTATCAATCACTCTTAACTCTACTTATTGGAATTGCAAATACCAAGACATTTCTGATCTGTGCTAAACAAAGTTATACACCAAAGAACACAATAGAAAGTACTTATAACACTGTCACTTGCAGATTTTGCTTCGATAACTATGAAAAGTAAGAGAAAAACCAATTGAATTTTCTTCCCTTGAGCCAGAATGTTCACCAAACCCAACTAGACCTGCATTCGTGCAAATCACTGGTTTATATGGTGCTCACCAAGCACATTTTTGGAGGGTTGATTGGTGAGCACTTGTGGAAATGTGAGTTCTCAACCTGGAGCTACTACTATTTGGAGATTAAGGCCAGTTTGATGATCATTTTCCAGCGAATTTAACAATAGATCAAGTCATTGGGCCACAGTGGATTTGCATGGACATTCCAAACAAACCCTTCTTGATTGAGTCAGAATCTGTTCTACTTGACTATGACTAGATTTCCCAACTGAATCTGTCAATCAAAATTAAAATGAAGAAATGTAATAACTTCAATTTCTTTCTAAATCTAGAGCCAGGACAAAACTTCCAAGTCATTATTAACAAGTGCTCTACTAAGAATGGGGCTCTCAATTAGTCAATTCGTCTCTTCTTAATTATTCCCTGTGTCAAAAAATAGCCTGCCTGCCACTCATAATTCATCAGCTGGAGAGAAAAGTAGATTTGATTTTGATTGAGAATAAAAGAGATGGTAGGATGTTTATGAAAGACTGTATGAAAAGTGATTTTAAAAAAAAGGAAGGAAGAAAGAAAAGCTTCATTTTGTTGTTTGCTCTTCTATAGCTTTTTTTCTAAAACAAACTAATTTGTCCTCTGAGGGGGAATGAGACATTATACTTTTTCATGTTACTTTGAATTACTTGATTGGACTTGTATAATTCTAAATCAAATTTAACCACCTTTTTCAACAAAAAGCTGTCATAAAAAATATTGATGCAGTCTTGAAACGCTACAGAAAAAAAATCCATTCATCATTCTTTTGCAAATAAATTTAGTTGAAATTTTAAAAACATTTTGTTAAGCATATCGACTTTGGAAACAGAACCACATTTAAGGAGTTGATGAGTTGGGGCCCTGAGGGACATGATTGGGGATACAATTCAACCATTCTGGTTTCCAAGATTTTAAAATTCTCTCTGTAGTGAAAACAATGCAAACTGAAAAGAGGGAGAGAGATCCTTCTTCTCTTTCAAGGAACTTTTGGTGGTTAGAGCAAGAAAGGAAAAGTAATTTCAATAAGCCTTTTGAAGCACATTAATACTAATTCCTTAATGTTATTTGTGGGTAGAAAGAGATAAAATAACACAAATAATTTAGGAAAAAATCTATGACAATAGAATTAAAATGTTAATTACTGCCTCTCACTGTCCTCTGTTAGCTATCTGAAGGTGAAACCCCCTTATTTCATTTCCTTCTCACACCCTTTATTTATTTATCTTTCCCTATCAGTTTTAACTTTGAATAGAATTTAATTGTTGGTCATAATTAAGGCTGGCAATTCCTCAGACTGTTTCCTAAAGTGTACTGAAACATTTAACAATAAGAGTCCTTCTTGTGGGCAGCGCTGCCCTCTCATTATTAAACTTCAAGCCATCTTATTTTCTTGTTCCACTCTTCTCCATACCCAAAAGGTCCCCAAAGAACAACCTTCTGAAGAATAGGAGCAATGGTCCCATTAGTTTGTCATAAAATCAAAGTGATACATGTGTTTAATAACACAAAATGTGAGCCATAAAATTCAGACTCAGCTGAGATGGTTCTTGGAAATGTGGGCCAAAGAAAACAGACGAGACTTGAAAAGTGAAGATAAAAGGTAGAGTCCATTTTGTAAATGTATAAAATTCTCAAAGTCACAGGAGGAGAAATAGTTAATCCATAGGCCATCATGTGAACCTGAACTAATGTTACTCCTTCTAGGATAATGACAACCAGCTCATTTGTCAAAAATATTCATTAGTTTTCATGAGGAGACTAAGTAGATAGATTCCAGTTACTTTTTGTTAGACAAAGTTAAGGCAAAGGTATAAGCAGTTAAAAAATTCTGTTCTTCTCAATATCAAATATAAACTAGTAGCTTGCCAGTAATATCATATATTTAAAAGAACCCTACTAGTAATATTTGGTAAATATCATAAACCTCAACTACATCTGTTTTGGCACAAATTACAAATGGCAATGGTTGCAGAATTACAGATGTAATCATAAAATTTTAATTTCACCCTTCCTTGTTTTATCTGTACTAAGGAAAGATTTTGTAAGACTCTTTCCAAAGCAACAGAAAACAGTCCTTGTGGGAAAGGTATATTATTTTCCAAGTTTAACATTTTTTAATGATAGATAAATGGGAGTGGGGACTGAAAGTGTTAACATATATGAGTATATTTAGTTTCAGTAAAAATTTGTTTTTAAAAATAAATAAGACTGATAGATTCTTTATATAGATATACATATATAAACATATGGGAACTAAACTAAGAAATATGAGCACAAGGAAGGAAAGAGAGGAGGGAGGGAGAGAGGGAGGGAGGGAGAGAGGGAGGGAGGGAGGGAGGGAGGGAGAGAGGGAGGGAGGGAGGGAGGGAGGGAGGAAGGGAGGAAGGGAAGGAGGGAACATTAATCCACACCACAGGAAGAAGTATGAGAATTATCTATAAATATGTAAAAGGGCATGTGACAGGGAACATTGACCAATTAATCTCTTTAGTGGGCACAATTCAGAAAGTAATGTGCTTATACGCAGAGGGGAGAATTTAGGTTAAATAACATGAAAAATTTTATAGCTATACAAGGACACTCAGGCAATGGATCATCCTATCAAGGGAATTTAGAGACCCTCTTGGCTGGAAGACACTAATTTATTATAGGTTGATTTAAGTATAATTAAAATAAACCCAGATACCAAACAAGGGACAGGCCATGTAGCGCTTAGAAATCTATTTATTATCTAAGGACAGAGAGAGTAGCAAATGTCTAAATGCTCTACAGCCAGATTTATCTTCCTTTAAAAATCTCCCACTCATCAGATCATTCCCTTGCACAACTAACTTTAAGTGACTCTGCACAACCCATCCAAGACTGTATGTAAGTCAGGTACTCAACATCCACAGTCTGGTGCTATCTACCGTTTCAGCCCTTTTCCCACTCCCAGACACAGGCCACCCACTCCCATTAGACTGACCCACTTCCCGTTTTCTAAAGCTTGCAGGACTATGGCCAGGCTCAAGCTCCAATGCCTTAAACCCGTCTCTTCACCAGTCTCAATTCTTGTCATCCTTCAGCGCCAAGTTCCTCCTGGAACCCTGAATTCCAAACCAGTAATTTGTTCTTCTCAAGACTTGCCCAGTCATCACTGCCCCTTCCCTTCACATCACACTCACCATGTGCCCTCTCTTGTGTTGTTCTATTTTATTATCCCATTGTGACTGAGTTATCCGGTCTTGGCTTCTTATCTAGACTATAACGTTTTTGTTGATGACCATCAATGCTTGTTACACTTTAGGGTATCAGTATTTTGCCCAGAGTCAACCCTTAGTGATTTTTTAAATGAATTTACTGATTAACCTTCAAAACCGATTCAAAGCTCTATAGAATCTACCGAGTTAATTTTAACAAGACTCCATTAAAATTCCACAAAAATATTTTAGCATTCTTCAAAACTATGGCTATTTTTTTTTTTTTCTCGTCTTCCGTTTACATCCCTGGGATAGATTTCCAGAGCAAAACATTGGCCTCTGAAAGATACTGATACAATCTTGGTTCCTTCAGTGAAAAATGCATTTTTCCCTATCATTCCCATTTCAATGGAATTTTAGCAGAATTTTCTTTCAAATTACAGCCACATGGATTTTGGAGGCTGATGAGGAGGCTCTGCTTGGGAAACAGTTTTGGGATCAGCAAAATAGTCCTTAATTTCTGCTCTTTTTAACTTATTACCAAGGAGGACACACCGAATCAACCAGTAAGCTTCCTTCATATTTGTTTGCCTTTTCCCTTTAGTTTCAAGCCCTACCTGAGCCTTGCCCCTCCTTGCTCTGGTTATTTCTTTGCTCCTTTATCTCACTCATGTAAATAGTCATGGCCCCTGTGACTCTTCCTGACTGCCCAACACTATAGTCTGAAAGAGAAACCAGAATTCTAGAGCAAAAAAGGAGTGCCTGACAAAAACTCTGGCACACACTGCCACCTACAGGGATTATATAAGCACTGTGTTTAAGATCATCCCACTTCAATCTCATGAAAGGGGAATTTCATTTATCACAATGAGGGAGAAATAGAACATAAGTGAATTACACGGGTAAGGAAAGTCAACTCCATCAAATCACAACCTTTGATTTAGAGTACCGAATACTTACATATGCATGTATGTGCATGTGCACATATATATGCAAATATGTATACATATATATGTAAAATAGGTGAATTACTCATTAAGTTGGGCCAGTAAAAAATAGGGTTGTAAAGCTGCTGGAGAAAGGACCTTCAGGAACATTCACAAGAAGTGTGGGTTGGGGGAGAAATGGTCAAAAGAGGAGGGAGGAAGGAACGGAGCACAAGAACCTACTCGTTTATCACTATACCTTGTTCATTGCTTCTGAAAACTGAAATCGCATCTACACCACTGGTACATTTGTCTTTCTACATTCTATGAACTGGCCTACAGAGCCCAGAAGGACCCGAATGCAGCACAGAGTGCAGCGCTAAATGCTCTCCAGCTTTAATCCAGCTACATGTGACACACCTCCTGGCTAAGCCATTCATCACTATTTACTGACACCCATAGACAGTGCATTTTCTTACATGCATTTACTTCATAAAACACCAGAAGAAATTAAATTATGTCAGAACAGGGTGACATCTAGCACAACTGGAAAAGGAAGAAAGGGCTCTCGGCATTATTATCCCAGTGTTGATGTCCTGATCCTGATTTTTCTTACAAAGCCAATGGTTTACTGTGAAGTGTCTGATGAATGTAATTAAAAACTAAAGTTCCTTGGGAAGGGAACAAAGACCTCCTGTTCAGAAACCAAGAAGCTGAGTGCTAAGTCACTGACTGGTTTCTGACACAGATGTTTTATTTTACATTATGGTATTTATGGCATCACTGGTGGAATATGGTTTGTAACAAGGGCAAAACTAATGGCTGGAGACATTGGTTTCCTTAAGCTAGAAAAGGTTTTAACAATTCCTTCTTCACCACATTTTGGCTATGCTGTTTATTAAAGGGCAGGCTTTTTTGGCATTTGTAAAGAAACAACAGATTCTATAAAATATTGTTAGGAGTCCATAGAGATAGTGAAGGTTTTCTTGTCGGGATGGGACAACCGTTGTCTAAAATGGGGACAGCCAGAGATCACCTACCATCCATCACATGCAAGATAACT
Organism: Miniopterus natalensis; assembly: GCF_054644295.1. Classification (NCBI taxonomy): domain Eukaryota; kingdom Metazoa; phylum Chordata; class Mammalia; order Chiroptera; family Miniopteridae; genus Miniopterus; species Miniopterus natalensis. The sequence goes on from NC_142093.1 coordinate 25,976,966, forward strand.
GCTTTCCTATAAGTTCACTCGAGCAGAAAATGAACAGCTGCCGGTGTTGATCAGAGAGATAGAAAACGCTGCTTCCAGGAATGAAAGTCTCTTTTTTTCTTTTTTTAAAAATTAAAACAATATGCTATATACTTCTGTTGAAATAGCAAGAGGGCCAGACTTGATAGGATCACAGTCAGGAAACTGATCAGTTGCTTCTTGATGTGTTTACAGAATTTTTACAACAGCTGCTCAAAAGTAGCCTCAGCACTGACAAAGGCAAGCATTCTGTTTCCCATCTTCGGTGAATTATTTTGAAGTTTCAAAGCATATTGCTCAGAATGGAATTTCACCAAGATAACAATGTTCAGATCTTGACTGTTTCAAGGATTATAAACTGTATTAATTTGCCATTCTATCATTGGACAATTTTTTGCACCCCAAGGAACCAAAACACACACGTCTGAAAACAAGAGAGCTATTTCAAAAGATCACCTTTTCTGCATTGTCTCCCAGTAATCAAAGTGCAGTTAAAAATAAAAACAGCTAATGGTTCAAAAATAATTTGTCGCTAGGGCTCAAACTGCTAGTATTGAAACTCAAGTGAAGTAGATAAAATGTATGCAGAGCAATTAGCAGCTTCAAGATGGAGAGTTGAAGAAACTATTCAAGGATGCAGCCCTGTCCATCGGAATCATCTGCCTTCAAAAAACAACAACTATGAAAGCAGAGACGAAAAGAGGCAAAGAACTAGAGAAATCATCTCGAGAGAAAGAAGGGTGGTTCTCTGTTATAAAATAAAATAATGAGAACTTTTACTTTGTGGCTGAATGGTTATTGAAACAGGAGAGAGCTCTGAAATTATATCGAGTGACATGGTTATACTATGGAAGAAAAATATTTTTCAATATCCAGACTTGATGTATTTGTAGAAAATGTGTCCTCATTATTTTACAGCCAATTATGCTCAAAGTTTACACACAAAAAAGCATTGTTTTCATGAGCATTATAATCTGATAGGTGAGATTATATGCAGGATTTGTGACTTGACTGTGAAGATTCTGCAACAAACTCCGCAAAAATTAACCTATGGGTTTGGGTTACAACTCAAGCCAAACCTTTGCTTTTTGATATCATGAAGCAGTAAGAATCAAAGCATGACCAAGGGTTTATGCTTTTTCTCATATCCAGTTAGATACAGCTGCTAGTACTGGTGAAATAAATGATTACTAAAGAAAAAAAGGTTTGGGGTTTTTTTTGTTTGTTTTTTTACAAAAAGATCAGCAATTTGTTACAGGAAAATTTATAATAAGAAAATGTGAGCAGGTAAATATGCCTTAAACATAACTTAAAGAATTGCTCAAAAAAGACTCAAGTGGACAAAACAACGCCCCGAGGTGTTCTTAGTAATTCCTGTCAAACACGACCAATGAGCCCTAAATCAGGTTTGTGATCTCTAGTGTTGTTCATTCACTGCAATAAAAATAAGTCAAACATTTTTGAGAAGATAATTCTATAAAGTCCACTATACTTTTTACTATTCGGTACAACAGTGTGAGATTATTTCCTGGGCTTTTTAAAATTAAAATTATATACCCCAATTCTCGGAGAAAGCTTTTCATTGAATAATGGCCTACTTTAATGGGAAAAATTCACTTAATACTGATTACAGATGGTGTGTGTTATGGTGTCTATAATTTTGGATATTAGGCTACTGGTCGGAATGCAATTCCTATCGTAATAGCATTTCTGGGGAACAATTAGATTTAACATGTCTCGTTTCAATTCATACACCCATTTTAGAAACATAATCTGTTCTGTTCTATCATAACTGCCAGGATGGGCTGCAGAACTTCGGGGGTACTTTACAGCTAATGTCAACACCACCCACCACCCATCTGCGTAATTAATTTAACTTTAAAAAGAATATTTGCATCTATTATCTTACTTCACCTTCACAGTGGCCCTTTAAATTGGGGTAAGCAAGGATTATGAACTAAATCCCGCTTATGAGGAAACTGAGGTAACAGTGAATTAGTGGCAAAATCTGAATAAGAATACAATTAGATTTGACGTATCTCATTTTCCAGTTTGTTCACCTATTCAAAACATTTGGCTCCAGACTACTGCATGCTTCTCCAAAGCAGCCTGGCACTTCCAGGGACCCAATTCAACGGGCATGTTCAAGCCAGGGGTTAAAAATGGTGAGGGTGTCAGGCTGACCACAACTGCGAATACCCCAGGGCGAGGGGCAGCCTCACTCTTGTTTCTTAAGATGATCCCTTAGTTAAGCAAAGGCAGAATGGAGGGAATTTTGACAGGAAAACTACTTTTCCTTATAGACCCAGACTAGTCACTTCTTGGTGAAACGTGCTTCTGTGGTCAGCAAATATTTATAGCAACTGAACTAGTCAATACATTTTTGATATATCTGCCTTGAGAGTCAGCAATATGTTATAGAGTATTCATTATAATGTCTAGACAGTGGGCTCTTAAAAAGACACACACATCTTGCTTTTTTTTTTTTCCCTTGGTTAGTGTCAGGCACATAGAAGTTGCTCAGCAAAATTTGTTAAATGAAGGAAGGAAGCAATGAGTGACCTGGAACTTTCTTATGCAAATCACTCTGTTGATTCAGTCTAGGACGCACAAGAGTATAGGACAAAGAAATCATGTTTGAAGTCAGTGTAAAAAAATATGTGCTTGGAAACAAGGTAAAAGGTTGACTTAGTTTGACCACTTGATTTGAAAATTACCAGTGGTTAGCTTATATTAAAGTGATCTACTTTTTCATACAACTCAGTAACAAATTAGGTATCTTGACCAAAGTTTTGCCCAAACTGCTCTTCATTCATTCAGATTGATGTCTATGTTTTGGTCTCATGAAACTGATCTATCACTCAGGGCAATAAACTACATAAGAACTAGGCAGTGTTTTATATGGTGTTAAGGAGAAAACATTATTACTGGCACTTGTATCAAATAAAATTGCTTTCTTTGACAAGTTAACTCAAACCAAGAAAATGAATTTGTTGAAGCTCTTCATAAACCTTATATAAAGTCCGCAATCTTCTAAATATAAAACTCTACTTATAAACATTGTCAGGGTAAAATTTCATCTTAAAACAGAGTGATTGCTTCTATTTCCTGTGATGTTTACACAGCAACTTCTGCAGAATTACTCTAAGAAAGAAATAGAAAAGAAAATCAATAGCAAAAATGCACTATGAAATAACCTTTGTGGCAGGAAGGGAACCAGAAGATTAAGATAAGGCCATAAAAGTATGAAATAATGAAAAGAGCACCAATCGCAAACCCATAAGAAACACTGAAGATGATTTCATATATATATATATTTTATATACAAAATCATTTTCAAGCAATAATGAATACCATTCTGCTTAACCCTGAGATATCTGCAAACCTTAATTAGACATTATTTGGAAAAGAACACTTTAAAGCATTATTACAAATTTCTCATTTTCCATGTAAATTCTTTTTAATGGTAGTCTTATTTTAAATAAAATTTTAAAAATTAAAATAACACACAGACATAATCTCTTTCCTTTCTTGAAAAATGCCAAGCCTGCTAATTACACTAGTAATCATAGCTGCTTTTACTATTTTGGGCAACAAACTTCATCATTATTTGTGTTCTTTTTAATCTTTTCTTCCTCAAAGTTCTGGCAATATAATTTCAAGAATAAAATGCAAACCTCTGTCAATGTTTTTATTAAATATTAATTTGAATTAAAAATTAGACATGTTTATTTAAAATACTGAGTAAAAAAGTGGCTTTAATCATATATAAATACAATTATACCTAATGTAGTATCCCAAGTAATCTTGAAGTTTACATAATTACCATATGTTTTGTTAGCCTGGCAGAACTTCAAAGCTACATGGCAGAAGACAGCTTGCCTAATAGTCACCTAGTGTTAACAACCAGGTACCATCAAGATTAGAATCACATAATCTTCCTTCTAGTAAATTGCCCATGAATAATAACTTCCCCCATTCAAACCAAGTAACTTCCACAACTAGTAAAAAATCAAGGGGAGAAACAGATCAACTTGATTATCTAAAAATTATCTGGGTTCTCTGTTTGCTTTTGCTTACAGATTTTAATTTTGGAACCTTTTGGCCAACTTGCTTCTGCCCCAGTGTCACAAGCTGCTTTAACACTTAGCTAAAGACGGGTGTTCTCTATCTTTCTATATGTTCTTTTGCAGTTGAGAATTGACACTTGCTTTTTGCTTTTGTTGGTAAAAATTCCCCTTAAGTTCTATCCTCTGATCAAAAATTCATACATATAGAAATGAATCATTATTCTGAATGTAAAAAGTCCAATAAGTATTTACTTTCTCGTGATGTATGCCAACCATAAACACCTGTTTTCCTCTGCTCTTAATGTTATTAATTCAAGAATTTTCATTACTAACACTGAAAATACAAGACAACATAAGGATTTTCAGGGCTGAACCAAGTTCATTAGCAAGATGACAATGTGGAGACAACATTTACATGTGATCTTGTTGCAACTATCACTCTGAGCCAAATTCATAGAGACTGAAGGAAAAATCATTGCTCATGTTTTTTGAAAGCAAATTCTCCTATCTAGTCTCATGAATTTCCTTTCCCTCTATTAGGATATACTGATTTATATTGTATTTCAGTTTTGAAATTCTCAAAGACCAACTTCACATTGTTTAGTAATTTTTTAAAATAGGTTTTTATTGATTTTTAGAAAGAGAGAGGAAGGGAGAGGGGTAGAGAGATAGGAATATCGATGAGAAACATTATCGATTGGCTGCCTCCTGCCTGCCCCCACTGGGGACCTAGCCCTCAACCCAGGCATGTGCCTGACCAGGAATTGAACCAGTGACCTCTTGGTTCATGGGTCAATGCTCAACCACTGAACCACACCTGACAGGCTGTTCAGTAATTTTTGATTTATACTTATTAAGATTAATTCCATTGAGACCAATATTGTCATATCACTTCATTGACACGTATTGTAATTAAATATAATAGATATTTAAATAAATTCTAGTTAAGAAATTAAATAAATGAGAGCCACTTGGCACAATAATAGAAAAAACACCACCACCACCAAAAACTGTTTCAGCACAGGAGTGGCAAAGGCATGCTCCACTCCCCACCTTCAAATGATTTAGACTGATTAACAGAACTTGGAAGCATTCATTCTATGGTCAAGATATTTTCTGTGTTGCATAAGATCAAAGAAATTTGAAATGAAGAAAGAAATTTGTTAGTGCTACAAAGACAGAAAACCTGGCTGGTAGGGCTCAGTGGTTGGGCATTGGCCCATGAACCAGGAGGTTGTGGTTCGACTCTCAGGTTGAGGCACATGCCTGGGTTTTGGCCTCAATTGGGGATAGTGCAGGAGGCAGCCAATCAATGATTCTCTCTCATCATTGATGTTGCTAGCTCTCGCTCTCCCTCCCTTCCTCTCTCTGAAAACAATAAAAATATATTAAAAAACAAAATGGAAAAAAAACAGAAAAGACCAGAAGAAAAGTGAGAGGTCACTATTTTCTTAATAGTTATGTAAAATGACATGACAGTCGTTCACACCCATTTTCAGTGGCCATTTATTGAGTCCATGTGATGAACCCAGTGCTGAAGCGCCAGATTATCAAACAGTTATCTTCTTGCCTTTGCTTCGGCAGTTTAAATATAACAGAAGGACCAAGAAGAAATAAACAGCACATATTCTAAATACCATGGGGTCGTATCTCCTGCCGGGGCTGTGGCTCACCACAGCCCCTGCCCCCGGGCCCTCCCTTACCCAACGTACTTTCTAACCTATAAAATATGACTTTAGAGCTGGGGAGGAGACAGTGTTCCTAATGGGGGATACAGAGGCTTTGTTCTCTGATTCATATGTCATAGCAACTGCCTAGATGGAACACTGGCATGTCACGGCCCAGCCTGTGTACCAACTGTCACAGGAACGCAGCACCGCCAGCTGGGGAACTGTCACTGCGCTTTGCTCGTGGCCTCTGGCTCAGGGCTGCACAGGGCGACAGAGGCCTGCTTCTCGCCGGGAGGCTTCCGAGGCAGGAGGCTTGCGGGGCGTCTGTGCGGCCGGCGAGAGGCCCTACGGAATGAAAGCCAAGGGCCCTCTGTTCTCCTCAGCTCCCTGAGGGCGTCGATGAAGACCTGGCGGCTAACTGGGCTTCGAGTGCAGGAGCGTGGGGCGGGAGACGGGAAGGAGGGGGTGGCTCAGATAGGAGTGAAAGGAGGGAGCTTCGCGGGGAAGTGAGGGACGGAGAAGGTAGCGGGAGTACACCATGTAGCGTGCAAGCATCTTGAAATTACACATACATGGGTTCGAGCCTCAACTCCGGCAATACTTCTCAGAACTTAAGGTCTCTGAACTTCAGTTTCCTCCTCCGTAAAATGAGAAAAATGAACTCTACCTCATGGGGCTTTGGTGAAGAATACATTTGACAATGCTTTTAGATATGATTTTATACGACTATACTACGCAAACAACTTTATCACCGCTTAAGCCATGCATTACCTCCACCTTCCCGCTTTGTCCCTAGCGTATTACCACGTTCCATGCATGCCTCGGTCAGCTCGGGTCTTGCGCAGCTTTGTGTCATGCGTTCCCCAGAGCTGCTGTGGTGGACAGGTCGCGAGCACGGCCTGAAAGGAATCTTGTCTCTGCACAACCCTACCCCCTCTGAGTGTGGCAGGAACCTGTGAATATGAAGGGCGACTAACTGGGCAGGCTTAACATAACACATGAGCCCATTAAAAGTACAGACTTTTTTCCACAGATGGGGGTAGAGGTGAAAGTCGGAAAGATGAAAAGCGTAAGAGTGTCTCAATACATCTTCATTGCTTTGAACGTGGAGGGGCTCACAGGAGACGGAATGTGGATGAACTTGAGAAAGAAAGAGCAGCCTCCTGCTGGCAGCCAACAGGGACACAGGGACTTCAGAACTACACACTCAAGGAACTAACTGTATTCTACCAACAACCTGAATGAATCTGTGAAAGGTTTTGCCCCTGAGCCTCTAGGTAAGAGCCCACCCCAACTCAGCCTTGGGTTGGAGTTCAGTCTTGTGAGTCCCTCAGCGGAGAACCCATGAGCCTGCCTGCGCTGCTGACCTACTGAACTGTGAGATAATAAAGGGGTGTCGTTTTAAGCCATTAAATTTGTGGTGATCTATTATGCAGCAATAGACACTAACACAGATTTTGGTACCAGAGGCGAGGTGCTGCTCTAACAAATATTTAAAATATGGCTTTGAAATCAGGTAGAAGTCAGAGAGGAGAATTTGGCGTGTCGCTGCCTTGAAGATGAAGTGTGCCATGTGAAGGGTGGCAGAGCCACGCATAAGAGTTAAGAATAACCCCCCTCCAGCTGGCAACTAGTAAGAAAATAGGACCTCAGTGCCACAGCCACAAGGAACTGAATTCTGCTAACAATCTGAAGGAGCTTAGAAGCAGTTTCTTCCCCAGATTCTCCAGCTAAGATCCCAGTTCATTTGACACCTTAATTTTAGCCTTGTGAGATGGAAGCAGAGAAGCAACTGAACCCACCCAGACTTGACCTATAGAAATGTGAGCTCATAAATGGGTTTTGTTTTAAGCTGCAACTTTGTGGTAATCCATTACCTACTGCCTAATTTATAACCTATTTATTAAATAACTATGATTTATTAAATAAAAGCCATTTATTGAATGTCCACGAAGCGACTGATATATAATGTCAGGCAACATTTCACATGAGATCTGGGCTGAAAATGCTCCTTAAAAATTTTTGAATACTAAATTTTTAGAATCTGAAAAAAATGTTGGAGGCTAACTACAACTAGGATTAATCGGTAGACATATATAAGCACCCCTGGTGATGTTGAAAAGATTTGTTGGTGGCAGTGCAGTGGGGTTTTGTAAAAGCTACAGACAAATGGGATATTAGCGCAGCACCAATATAATTTGGTGCCAAGGTTTACTCACAGGCTGGTAACATGCAGATTACCTACAATGAAATGTTAGTTTTTGTGGCATAGAGTGAAGTCTCAGAACACTTAAAAGAAGGGGAAGATCAGAATGGCTTTACGGAGAAGGCAGGCTTGCCTTTAGACATTAGTACTCAATGAGTCTCCACACTGAGTACTAATGACTAAGGGGAAAGAAACCTGATGATGAACTAAAACAAAACTGCAGAGATAATCAAATCTGATCCCCTGCCTCTCCCCTCTTGAAATATCGTATTATAATATTTCATCATTCCCTGCCAAAAAGAGCATCCCTCTTATTTTAGTGCATCTCTAGGGAATGTGGTCAAAGAACATTCTCTCAGGAACATAACTGCCCTTCCTTGGAGGAAATCCTCTTTCAGCATGAAGGAAAAAAGTAAAGGCCATTTCATCTTGTTCTGCTTCCACCCACGCCTGCTAATCTTACAACACATGTCTTGACATTAGAATCTTTTAAAAATACAGCTACCACACTGGCATCTGGTACTACTGGCAACCAGTACAAGGTAAAGAACCACTGGAAACTGAAAAATGCCTTTTCCTAGGAAGGAATGGGGATGCAAATGACCTTCTGAGTATCTCTTGCTCTCTGATCATAAAGGAAAGATGAAACTACTGTTAAAGAAATTATAAATCCCTGGATTTATAACCCTCATCTGTTAATTCTTCCCAGAATAATAGTTTTCAAACTTGACTGCATGCTAGAATTAACCAGGGATCTTTAACAAATTCTGACGCGTGTTTCACTTTTTTCAAAGATTCTGAGTTAACTGGTCTGGAATGCAGTTTAAGCACTGTGATTGTATAAGAGCTGCCCCAGGTGATTCAAATATATGACCAGGTAGGTCACATTTATTTATTGACTTGCCTTGCCACACCTGCCTCTGGGCCATGGCTTAGAATTACACATCTGATCCACTCTTGGGGAAAGACAACGAGTCCAATTTATCTTTTCTGCTGGAGAGGGCTAGATTCTAGAGATCTCTCAAATACCAAAATCCATGAGTATTTGTTCTGAAATGAACATGCCATAGATTTGCTTATATCTCAATGTTCCCATTTTTCCAAAGGTTTTCTTCAGTTCTTCTGATTGCGTTGAGACAATGCCTTGCTTGAGTGCAAACTGAATGTATCTTGTAATAAGATATCTCTCTGCCTTGGGATCATCTATAAGCAGGGATGCTCACGATGGGTGAGAGGGTCAAGGCAAACATGAACATGCATTACAAATCCTGAAAACTGGAAAATTAATAGTTATAGCTTTAAAACCAACCTCAATTGGCCAAGTAGCACATTTAGCAATCATTTATCTACCTCCTACACTACTTGTGGGGAACTGAAGACCCCAAGTCAGGAGTACATTCAACTGGAGGTATCTTTACACTTCACAATTTATCTTGGCTAAAATTTGGATAGCAACACAATTTGGCCTTTAAAAGAAATCAGGGTTCAATTAAGGTTGCATCATTGTACAAAGAAGAGCGGAAACTTGCATACGAGAAGCTATTAGACGGCACATTTGTTGGGGAGGGAAGAGAATGACTGGAACTTTGAATTTTGTTCCACCTCACATTTTGTCTTCTTTTCACCCTCATCTACATATTGATGACGAATCAATTGGAACATTTTTACGGTTGCCAGAATCTTCTGACCCTGGGGCCTAAATAAGATCGTTTGCTGGCAGGTTTACTGATATATAATATAAATTGGAAGGCCAAACACCCAAACCTGCATTTTTCAAAGTGCCTCTGGACTGGGTGGTTGACAAGCAGGACTTATGTAAATGCAGCCCCAGAAGAAACCTGCAAGTGCTGCCTCAGCAGCAGATCCATCCAAACTCTTGCTATGAATTTTAAGGCAGCTGGTGGTGATTTTCCCCTCTTTTCACAACTTCTTTATGCCAGTGGTGATTTGTGGTTTTTTAAAAAACGTACACTTTCCTTTCCAACACAACATAAACAGTTCATGACTTTGACGCCTCCAGATAAGAGCAGACAGATTTTTTTTTGGAGGGGGGGGCAGAGGCATCTTCAAACAATATAAATTTTCATGTGGACAATGTTCATTAGTGGCAGAAGCTAACATGTCACTATAATATAAGACTTGCTTACATTTGTTGAGCAAGCACCCTAGGCTGTGCACCTAACATACACGAACTCATTTAACTAACCGTTCTGTAGGGTTGATGCTGTTATTATTTTCATTTCACAAATTAGGAAACAGACATATAGAACTTAAGTAACTTGCTGAGTCACACAAGCAGCAGTAGAAGAGTCGGGCCTCAAGAACCAAGGCTCTTTGGCTCCAAGGAGCCCACTCTCTTAACCATTGCACTACGCTGTAGCTATTAAAGAGAGAGGCCATGGGCTCAAGGAAGGGGCACACTGCCCTGCTAGGAAAAGGACATTTTAGGAAAGTTTCTTGGGAGAGTTCATATCTGATCAAGTAAAAAATCTTAACTGGAAATTACATGGATGGAGTGGATGGTGAAAAGGGAAGGGAATTTACGGCAGAGGGGATGGCATAAGTAAAATCGGAGAGATTAATAAAAAACAACCTTCACGTTGCATGCGGGGCAGTTTGGTATGGTTAAAAGATAAAACCTAAACCAGGGAAATGGTGCTAGAGAGGTGAAGAGGGAGATCATTGCAGCCTTAGTATCAGACCAAGGACTCAGTCTTTATCCTACAATAAAGAAATTCTAAAATGTTTTCTTGACCATGACCCACAGAAATACATTTTACATGAAAATTAGTATATTTATCATATTACACACACACACACACATCTTATTTTAAATTGAATAAAACGTTTTAGAAAAAATAACCTCACTATGTACTTCTGTTTTATATCTATTCCAGTTTAGTTTGTTTGCTTGTTTGTTAAAGAAACTGGTAGGACTCTCTAAATACATTGCAAGGTCCCACTGGAGGTTATGACCCACAGTTTGAAAAACGCTGTTACAGGTGTTGGAAATATATGGTAACATATGGCAATCAGCAAAGGATTTTGATCATGGGAGAAAAAGGTTAAGTTGCCACTCAGCTGGGTCACTTCGATAGCATTTATTAGCTGCTTGAGGATGATTCTGAAGAGCAGACAGGGAGCAAGAAGATAATTTCCCAAGCTCAGGCAAAGGGGACAGGGAATGCAACACCCAGTCTAGTTAATTTCCACAATAACTTAGAGTCTCCACTAACGGGCCAATTCCATATTAGAAGAATGAAAAAAGGAATACGGTTATCACCTTCATTCTTGGATATCTTTAAAACCTCAGTAAACAGCCAGTTACCTTGGTAGGTTACTGACATGCCTGCCTGAGAGACGGGAAGTAAATAAATGATGGGCCTTTCCAACTCTATCTAGAGTTATCTTCCTGGTCACTAACCATCTGAAAACCCATTTCACTTGCCTGAGAATAAAGCATTAAATATACATGTGTTGTTTTGAAGAGAAGTCTACAAAAATTTATTAGAAACATATGAATCGTCGTGGCTCAGTCCACTCTTATACAAACGTCTGGCAGTTACCAGAAGATAACTAAGTATCTCATCACGAGCAGAAGATAAGACTGCTCCCTCAGCTCCTGAAAGAATTTTTCTTAAGTTTATCATAGACAAGGTAATAATGTGTTCTGAAATATTTTAAACATATTAAGAAAAATTATTAATAATATTCTCGGTGCTACTAGGCTATTACACTTTTCTAACTTTAAAATGCTCAAGTATATATGGACTTTCATTCTCTTAGTCTGTATATCTTTAGCACTAATTTTAATTAGAAACAAAAAGCAAAAGCAAAGAAAGTCACATGTAAACAAATGAGTGAGCCTAAACAAGATGCAGATTGGCTCCAGCGGCCAAAACTGGCCTTAGATTAAGGCAATGACCTTCAGCCTACAAAGACCCAGTTTCCAGTCCTGAACCAATGACATAATGAATATTTTTGTGATAGTCATTTGGCATGCAAATTATTTTAAAGTCATTAGGAGGTAGTGCATACCTGCATGCATAACGAGTTCATTTTTATGTTAGCACACCCCAAAGGACTTTCCTGCTGTGTGTTTTATACTGCTGCTGTTTTATGTTTTATGAGTTTGCATTAATGTTTTAATTTTCATATATACATCCTTAGGCCATTTTATGAAGGGCATGACTTTTAAAATTCGGTCGATATATTAAATTAATGTAGAATAAGGTCATCTAGCAAGTAGTCCTAAATCAATTTTCTGTGTCCTCTCTGTACACTCAAACCTTCCAATATGGTTTATTTATTATGGGCAATGCAGGAGTAAGATCTGGGCTCTAAACTCTGACCATCTGTCAGATTAACATGCATATGCACTGAGTGTCTGTCTTCAGATGATGGATCCTGCCACACGTCCTCCTTGAAAGAATATATCAGTCCTCTGCCCCACTAGAATAAACAAAACCCACCACTGATCTATATTAACCATGTGTACGTAAGATAGAGCTGTGCCCTAAGCTGGCCATTATGATTAGAACTGCCTTAGAAAACCGGTCCAGTATTATACAAGTCAAAGGGATGTGGGAAGGTGCCGGAAAACAAACACAAAAAACAAAAAGGCAACATAATTTAGTGATTAAGAATAAGTTTCTAGAACCAGATAATCTCTATCAGACTCAGTTGGGTCATTAACTACTATATGAGTCTGGTTTGTTTTCTTCAGCTCTTTGAGCCTCATTTTTCCCAATTCAGAATAAAGACAGTGGTAATGAGTACTGACCACAAGATTCATAGTAAAAGATGCACCTTACTCAACATGTTTATTATTATTATTATTATTATTATTATTATTATTACTATTACAGAGATGACTTTGGAGTTATTATTAAGAATCAAGAAGGATGTGGGTGGCATGCGGTATTTTAAATCTTGATTCAACCAGCCATATACTAGTCACACTCATATGACATTCATGTTGACGTCACTGCACAGCACAGTGCTTAAGACCAATGATCTGGCTTTAAATCCCAACTCTACCACGTATTAGTTGTGTTTCATTCATTATCTTAACACCTCTATAAAATGGATAAAAATAACACTACACTCTTTATAGTGTCATTGGAATGAGAATTAAATAAGTTAATATCTGGCAAAATCTTAGGGACGAAAAAATCTCTGCTACTTTTAAGCACATGACAAATATTTGCTAATGTAAATTTCCAATTTAGTTCAGAAGAGAAAAATGCCCAAATAATTAAAAATCCCGAAGAGCAATAGAGCCAGTCTAATAGTCACTAACATAATACTACTTTAACAATACTAACCATTAAAATAATGGTGCTACAATTAGCTTAAATATAGCATGCTATCTCCTGCCCAAGTTTTCATCTAAACTATCCAATATGGACTACTTAACAAGCCCGTGACAAAGGTGGACTATGGATTATTATCTTTGTATTATGCTTCATGAAACTGAAGCTCCGAGATCAGTGACTTGCTAAGTCACATAATAATGAATGGTAGAGCCAGGGCTAGAATCTGGGGGTGGCTTCTGCTGCAGTGTCCTTTCTATTATAGTTCTCAAGGGCCAAAGCATAAAATGCAAAGCAAGACCATCCAACACCCATTCTGATAAGAAATCCTTCCTGAAACAAGACAGCATGGTCTCACAAATCAAAGCACAGTGCTTCTTGACTTGATAATTCTAGAGAAATTACAGGTAACAGCTATTAAATCTATACAAACCATAAGGTCGTTACCACAGAGGTGCACTTTAAGCTAACCAGTTCTGGTAGATTATATTTATGTAAAGATCTGACTTTCTTTTGCTTTGGACCCTTCAGATTTCCTTGTCTCTGAAGGCTGTTAACTGTCAGTTCCTCACTTAATGTCATCACTAGGTTTTTAGAAACTGACTTTATGCAAATAATGTATAAAGAAACCAATTTTACCATAAGCTAATTGATATAAACAAGGGTTAAGTTCCTATTCCATATTTCTGGTCAAAATTATATTACCAAACTTCTACATAAAGACCCAAAACACTTCTAGCATTAAAAATTGAAATAACTGGGAGCTATACATACATTTATAGCCCATGGGCAGACAATAGTGCCAGGGGGACATGGGGAGGGGGCGGGAGTGGGGAAGAGGGAGTCAATGGGGGGAAAGGGGGTCATCTGTAATACTTTCAACAATAAAGATGAGTTAAACTAATAAAAATAAAAATATTAATAAGATAATTATTTTCCAACCTACTTATTCCAGTTCTGAGTCATGGGTGGCCAGAGCGAACCTATCCCACAGATCAGAGTGCAAGGTGAAAACCCTCCCTACACAGCGTGCCCTTCCACCAGGGGGCACACTCACACACAGCCACACTCGCTCAGACTAATAATTTACACACACCAGTTCACCTAAGGTGCACATCTTAGGAATGTGGGAGGAAACTGAAATACCCCAAGAAAACCAACGCAGACATGGGGAGAATGCGCAACTTTACAACAGACATCGGCCCCCAGCCAGGAATGGATCCTCCCCCAAATCAATGTTATAACAAAACAACATTGAACAAAAGGGCATTATTTGAGGACCTGCTGTTGTTAATGGTTAGGGCATTACATGAATAGGTTGCTTTTAAAATATCCAGTTGATTTCCCATTTCTCAGCCTCTTCCATGGAAAAGTAGATGTTTTAGTTTTGTTTATAACTGCTGTTTCCCCCTGGGGCTTAGGTAATTCAGGATAGTCCTAATTACACACTACAGTGAGGGACAGTTAGTATATCTCCAGTGTTCTTGCCTTTGCAAATAACAGGTGGAATCTGTTTAACAGCAGGAGGTCTCCACCCCATCGACATTTTCCTCTGTGTTTTGATAAAATTCACTGCCATAAGAAGGATGCATTATGCAAACTGAGCATTAAGACTTCACCACTTTTAGTTTGTTTTGTTTTTGTCATAAATGAAAGAATATATGAGGATACATACTCATGGGAAACCATATATACACATACATATCTACATTTATATATAAACATCTATATGTCTTCATTTTGAATGGAAAAAAAAAAAGCTTAATTTTGTACATTAGAGAACCAGACCAGGTAGCACTCACCTCGGAATTTACACATTACTAGGCAAGGGGGGAAAAAGTGAGTAAACACACAAATCTTTCCATTGACAAGGTATCCTTTCTCAGCTTCCCTTCACTTTACTTTTGATTTTCTTCTCAAATTGTGGGCTTCAGACAATTCTGCACTTTTTTCCTCCCAGAGAGAAGCTATCCTTCATGACTTTGGGGGAAGAAGCAGTTCGTCAAAGCTCTCAGGTAGGGAGGCAATCAATAAGCATTTATTGAATCCCAAACCCACTAAGCACTGTGCTAGGTGCTTGAAACTGAGTCTCCCTTACTGTTCACTCAGAAGAAGGGAAAAGCTGTGACTTTTAGTGCCATTGATGCTGTGAATGTTACGGACTGAATGGTGTCTCTCCGCCCCAATTCCTATGCTCTAACCCTAACCTCCAATGTGATGGTATTTAGAAATGGGTCTTTGGGAGGTACTTAGGTTTTGATGAAGTCATAAGGATGGGGCTGTCATAACGGGGTTAGTGTCGTTATAAGAGAAACAGAGAGGGTGTTCTCTCTTCCTCTCTCTCTCTTTCTCTCTCTGCCATGTGAGGAATGAGTGAGAATGCAGTTTTCACCTATAATCCAGGGAAAGAGCTCTCACCAGCAACTGACCATCTAATACCTTGATCTTGGACTTCTGGCTCAAGCACTGTAAGAAAATACTGTTGTTTAAGCCACTTGGTCTATGATGTTTTGTTATGGCACCTTGAGCTGACCTCCTTAGGCCAAAAATAAATAGTAAAAGTTTTCCTCTCCCATTTTACAAGTTGTTAAATAAATACAAAAAGCTTTCACATGCCTTCTTGGGCCAGCATGTATGGTTTCATATGTTTCAGCTCTGGACCAAATTTTATAAACCAAATGTTTCTTTGGTCTAGAAAATTCAAAAATTTACAAGTAAACAGCCTATTAGGCAATTTAGAAAGATTTTTCAATAGCTCCTTATTTTAGACCAGGACTTTCCAAACTCTTCACTATTGATATTTTGCTCCAGATAATTCTTTGTTATGGGGCTTGTCCTCTTAATTTTAGGTTGCTAAGCAGCATGCTTTATATGCTAGTAGCATCCCCCAACCAAACTGTGATAAACCAAAATATCTCCAGAAATTTTCAAATATCCCTGGGAACAAAATCATTTAAAACACCTGTCTAGACTAAAACTTCACAGAACACATATAATTATGCTACATAGGTATACTGTAAGGGTGACATACAACGACCGTAAACTTAAAATAATAAGAATCAATCTCAATCTCTCAATCTCTCAACCTCTCTCTCTCTCTCTCTCTCTCACACACACACACACTGCAGCACTGATAAATACCTTCTGGGTAAAGGGCATGAAATGAAGCATCATAGAGCAGAGAAAAAGAGCACAAGTCTAAGTCTCGAGAGAGAGACTTTACTGATCTGTGTTCTATGCCTCTCTGGATTTCAGAGAAGACTCATATTCTTTGTAAGCTTCAGATTTTACATTTTTTAAAATATGATTGTTAGATAGGAGGATACATATGATTTAAACAATTTAAACTGTCTTCCATCCTTCAATTTTAACAATCTCTGATCCTCAATGTATTTTAATGAGTGAAATGGAAGGAACATTTTGAGTTTAAAGTTCTTAGAAAAATTAAATGAGCTAAATTACTTTCTAATATCAACTATATGAGCTGTAATTCTGAGAACAATTTGGCCAGCTAGGCTGAGTACCTCTGGTGATGCCAGGAACAATTTGGCGAGATGGCACTGCAGGAGCAAGGCTCTTCAACACAGCCTGCTCAATCTGGCCTCTCTGACGTTCTGCCTGGGATAACTTTAAATTTGGGTAGGCTTAGAATTTTTCCTTGGTGTCTCACAGGCTCTAAGGAGGATGGTTCATGATAAATGCCATCTTCATTAAAAATCAATTCTTATCAATGATTTCACCCTGCTTTTATTCTACAATACTGCCTATAATTTGAGACACGTCCACAAAACAGAAGTTACACAAAGTTCAAAAGAACACTCTACTATCTCTTTGGGGAACTTATAATATTAAAAAGCAAATTCATTAGAAGTTTACAGTGAAACTTGGATTATAAATGTCCCACTGCAATAACACTTTTTGTTGGCTCACTGGCTAGACATGAGACAAAAGAAAAGAAAGTCATCAGTAGGTTTCCATAGAGGTAAAAAACCTTGTTATATATCACCAGACCCCTGATCTAAAAAATACACCATAAAGTATTATCACAAGATTTAGGCATGGTTTTTCCATTGGTGGTCTCCAATGAAAACAACTTTAAGAAGCATGTTAATTCATAGCAATAGTACTTGAAATCAGTCAGGCAGTAGGTCTTGGGATTATGGAGGGTCCAACCAAGAAGAAAGCCATATACAGATTTCTCCCCATCTTCATTCCAGAGAATATGCTCTTTGTAATGAGAAATAAAGAATATTTGAAGATATTTTATATTCATAATGAAAACAAAGACAATCCTGAAGACTTCCCAGTTCAAAGGAGCTGATCTCATTGCTAGCTTAGCCAGAAAAGTCCTGCAAGATAACTGGAAAACAGTGGTCTTAGGAATTAATCGGAAAAACCTTATAAGACACTTCAATAATATCAAGCTGCTCTCTCTTCCTAAAAATATGAAACTGATCTAGATTTCAGCACATCTCCCAGGAAAAAGGCAGTAGCTGTGAGTAGCTAAACATTCCTAACCTGTCTAGTCATATCAGCATGTTAGCCACAGAAAAGCAAGATAAATAAATTCTGGGACCCCCTGAAGTGAGTTGTTTGTCAAATGTTTACATAATTACTGTGTTTGTTTAATTAATTTTAATTACCTGTTTTGCTTTTGTCCTTATGCCCTGAAGTGAGTTTTTCATCAAAAATGAGAATGATTTTATGAATATCATATGTAAACAAACAAATTAGACCCATCATTTCTTTCCCTTCCCTCCTCTAAGGTTAGCTGCTATTTCCCGAAAGTGATATTGATTCTATGGTAACATGCACAAAGGTATTAATCAGGAGACAGGACCTTCTGTGAATTCGGTAAAGCTTATTATAGAATACTTCATTATCACACACTACTAATCTATGACCCCGATAATAGCAATTCCCAAATCAGAAATAAAGTATATGTTTAAAGGTTTATCCATTTTACACAATCCACATTGGAGCACTCTTTACAGATTCACAAGAGCCCTTAAGAAAAAAAAAAAAAGTGGAGAAAGAAAAATAAAAGGCAGTAGCTGCTTAGGGGTGCTTAACCTAGACGCAGACCTCCAGACAGATGCAAACTGCCTGCTGCTCCTCCTTTCCCTTTCAGACACGGACTACAAATGATCATTTTTCTTAGCACACCATGATACTAAAATGTAGCACTGCATCCCATTATTTGTGGTAATATCTTTTATCACTTTCATTTTCAAGTAATTATCATCAAAATTCGATTTTTACTTTTTATGATAATAGCCAATTCTTGTGAGGGCCCTTGAAGCAGAACTCCCACATCTTGCTGGAGTTCCTATATGCCTAGAACCCCCTTTTTAAAGTCTTGTAAATATTGAGAGTTGTTGATCCAGTAATTTTAATCACATGAAAGACTCTGGCCTAAAGTAATGATCTTAAATAGAAACATGTTTTCTGCTTACAGATGTTCAAAACAGCATTATTTAAAATACTTGTATTTGTGAAATAAAATAAAATACTTGTATTTGTGTATAAATGCATTAGGGACTTTATTTTCTATTTATGTATTTTCCAAATTTTCCTTAAGGAGTATTTATTTTATAATAAAAATAATTGATCTTAAATGCATTTTCTCTCAGGGTTTGACACAGGACCTAGGACATGGTAGACTCTCAATAAATGTTAGGTTCTCTTTTTCCCCCAATCTCATTTACTTCTACGAGGTAAATTTTGTTTGATGAGATTTTCCTTTGATCTTTCAGATAAAAAAAATATATCAGTCATTGGAAAGAATGAAGCTTAAAATCTTAGATCAGTGCCTGTGGGTGTCAGTAAAGATGATTGGCTCCCACAGTTTGTCATATCTAATGCTCTGGTTCCATTTCCCTTCCCATATTTCTCCTTGAATTCGCCATAGTCTCTCTATAATAACCCACTGCTCTGTGTGTCTGGATTCGCTCTTAAATTTCACTCCCTATTCACTGGAGCCACAAATCCCAATTTCTCCAGATGAATTTGCCCTTACGTAGGTGTACACTGCCCTTGAGCTGTGTCTTCCTTCTTTGAATGGTCTCATCCTCTCAGATCCTGCTCATCTCTTCTGGCTGAGTATCACTACCTTCCACTCATTGTAGAAATGCACAACTGTGAATATTATTACAGAGAGATGTCATAGAGATCTATATCTTTATTATATAGAATGAGTGGCTATATTTAAAAAAAGCTCTTCCAAATAAGAACCACAATATTCTACCTTTCATAATTATTGGGAAGGGATGAGCTTTGAGAGTAGGTTCTAGGGCTATTCCCAACAAATTATTCATTGTGGAGTAAAATTCAGTAAAAGAAATAAATGATTAAGGCCCAGGCAAGATTATTAGATGTTAAAATATCTACATGATCTCACTGTAAGGCTGTTATATGGCAAGGGTGGTTAAAGTATGGGCTTAGCAATGTAAATACATATACTTTAGAGGGAATGGTACTGAATCTAACTCTACAATTAAATGTAGGCACTATGAACTCACATCACCAGCAATGTCCTGAGATTTATGTTTGAACCAATTTTAGAAGATATTTAGAGCTATGGATTTCCTGAAATGTGATTTTAAATGTGAGCAGGGAAGAAAAGAGAAGAATTAAAGTTATCACCTTTTTTTTCTGTTAGGACAACACTGAAAACTTATCAGAAACATCTGTTCCTTAAATGACACAATAGAATAAAAATTGGCAACTGAAGCTTGAAAGTTAATTTCAAAGGTTTATTATATTACAGGGTTCATATTTAGCAGCTGTCAATTTGTTACCAGCAACTGAAATAAAAATCAGCAAAACCTAAACTTTTCTACTGCCAAAGAAACAGCTGTTTGTGTTAGAGGGTTTTTGAGATATTGCTCTTTAAAAAACCAACCTTTATTTCAGAAAGAAAATATATTTATAGAAAAGAAAAACTTCATTTGACAAAAATAAAGATTGAAATGATTTTACTGCATTTTGAAGAATGTAATGCACCAAAAAAATGTAGAATTTTGTTGTTCTAATATTTTTAGGCAGTGTTTTTTAACTTGGGGTAATTTTGACCCCCAGGGTCAAACATTTTTGTTTGTCACAACTAGGGGATGCCCCTGGAATCTACTGGATAGGAACCAGAGATGCTGCTAAACATCTTATACAAGACAACCCCCAAAACAAAGGATTATTTGGCCCATGTTGTCAATAGTGCCAAGGTTGAGCAACTTTGTTTAAAAAGAATAGATTTTATGAATTTGGACTAAAGATGGGTTTGCATTTGTAGACTTTCCAAACCATGATTTCCATCAGAAGTGCTCTGTGGAAAGCTGCAGGCAGGCACTGACTGTGCTTCACTGCTGTGCTATTTAAACAACAGACTAACTCTTTAGCTTAGAATTATAGCAAGTACATTTGCACTGATGTAATTATGTTTGTGTCAGCACTTACGCTGAGTATGTTTCTATGTACAACACTTTATAACTGGGTTATAAAAATAAATCTTTAAAATTGGACAGGAAGTTTCTTCGGGTAATAATAATCTTCTAAATGTGCATTAGCTAATATCCCAAACAAGTTCCCATTCCACTGTCCAACAAATGTTAAAAACTTGAAATAGCTTTATCCCAATCTTTACCCCATCAATTTCTCAAATTAAAGGTGTTTCCACTAAACAGATATCAAATAATACATTTAGATTACTCATTTCTCAATAACAATTCAAAAGACTCTATATAATAGAAACAGCCTCTTTTGGGCCAGGAATGAGGACCAGGATGCTGTATTTGGTTGAGTGTCTACTCTCTTTCAATCACTGAGAAAAGTACTATATACTGTATTAATATTCATTTGCTTTAGAAAACATTATCTAACATACAACACTATTTTCCGAAAAAACTATTATTTCCTCCATTAAAAATAAGAGGAAATAAAGCTAGGGGCAAATTAAATACACGTCTATAGGCCTTGTAGCTAAAATACAGGGTGGGCAAACGGAGGTTTACAGCTGTTTGTGAGGAAAAAGACATACCGTTCATGATTATTACAATAGCTTTATTAACTCAAAAAATGTCACTTACAACTGTAAACCTACTTTTGCTCAGCCATGTGTAAAATTGACTTTTGGCAAATAATATTGCTAAGAAATTTAAGAAAGACATATTCCACTATCACGGTGATTTCCATTTAAATTAGAACACATTTCAAAATCAAGATCTTAAAAAATCTGGATTTTCCAGAGCACTCAGTGTGTGTGTCTCTTTCTTTGTTTTAACAAACACATAGTGCTTAGAATATACAGAATACCTGTCTTAATTTTTTACAAGTATTAACTCATTTAGTTCTCCTAACAACTCTATGGTATGTGAATCCATATTGTCTACATTTTTCAAACAATGGAACTGAGGCATGCAGATATGAAGTAGTTAGCCAAGGTCTCACAGCTAGCAAGTGGCAGAGATGGGATTTGATTAAAAGCAAGCTAGTCCCAGAAACCTTGCTCCTGAGCTCTATGCAGGTTACCTCTCTTCTTCCCCACAAGCCTGCCCAGGTTGGGTGGTCTTGGAAAGGAAATGAACAGGTGTGAAAAGTTTCAGGTCAAAGCAAAGGAAAATTCTTTAGGGAGTCCAAGAGAAGGAGGTATCACTGGTTCACCCAGGATGCTGCATTGCCCATAAATCTCTTAGAAAGAGAAATCCAAAAAGTAGTTAGATCTGAATTAAAAGCATATGATATCTTACTCTCATCAGGTTACGGCATATATTTTTATCACTAATATCTTATTTCTTCTCCACAAGAACAGGCAATATGGAATGGTATCTAAGAACATGGACTCTGAGACTATAACTCCTGGGCTCCATTCCTAGGTTTGAATTGCTATTATTAGATTTCTATTGCATGTACTGAATGTTGGACAGAGTAATGCTATGTTCTCTTCTTCCAGAACACTGTTGGATCATATTTCCTTATCTATTTCTATGTAAGTGAGGTCATGACACTAGTTCTCACCAATATTATAAGAGTAGAAATAATGTGTGACATCTTTAGCCCAAAATGCATAAGAGCAGGTGTATTTTGTCTGTGCTCTCTTTCCTGCCTTGTCTAACATCTGGATGCCGAAGATCTGAATACGGTGGACAGTTCCAAGGCCTTTAAGGGGTGGTGGATCCACAACATAGAAGGAGCCTGGGTCCTTTAATTACTGCATGGGGTAAAGCTCCCATCCTTGATCTTAAACTATGGTTATGTTGTGAGCCAGAAATACATCTTTATTATCCAAAGCCAATAAAACTTTGAGCTGTTTCTTATAACAGCTAGCATTGATTATGCAATATAAATGTATACCGTCATGTGACCAAAATGATCTTTCTTTTAAACTCCAAATAACTTCAGCTTAGTATAGTTTTATTTGACCTGAGTTCCCTTCCAGAAGAACTCTGACAAGTCCCGTTATTTATAAATCTTTTTATTCTATTAATTTCCATCTCCTACCTCCCAATCACTTCAACACTTCTGTATAGTTTCAAATTTCAAATGTCATAATAACATAGTACAGACACAACAATTTAAATAGTTAAATGTTGATTTGTTAACCTGTGGAATGCCAGTAAAACTGATAAAAACACCCATAATCCAGGTAAAATATATGGAAACTATCTGCCATGACACATGACTTTTTCACTATTTGATTGGGCTACATGAATGAACAAAACAAATAATATGGCTCATGTGGCCATAACTCTCATAAAGAAGTTTCTAATACCAATACCATTCCTTTCTGTAAATATTACCCTGCTCAAAACTAACAAGAAAATTACTTTGCTACCCGCTTACCAAATTAGCTAATAAATCTGAGTCCTAATTCTTCATGCCAACATTTCAAAAAGGCTTCCTAATGCTTGTACATTGCCAAGGAGTCTAATTCTAAAGGACATAACCTCTAAAAAGCACTTGGAAGAAATGTTATGTTCAGCATTTCAAATATGAATTCATTGTGTTCTTTTAGAAGTTATGTCTTTAGGGTCCTCTGTTTGTGCTGGTTCAGACCCAAGAAGGACAGGAACAATTTGTGTATTACTCAGCCCTGGCAGATGAGTAGATTCTCCTATAAACTTTTCATCTCCAAATGTCTCAAACAGTTTAAAAACTAAAGAAACATTGATTGATTTGGCCACACTACTTGTAATCTTGACAGTAAGAAGCTCAGAAAAATTTCCTTTGCAGTCAATCATGCATACTTTGCTCAAAGACTAAAAGGACGTGGAGCATTTCTTCTGAACTTTCATCGATCCACCACAGTTCATAGGTATATAATATTAATATATTGTTGAGATGATATAAACAATACCTCTTAATCTGCACTTTTTAATTCTCAATTAAGAAACACAATCATTAGAAAATTACAAAATGGTTTAACTCAAATTTTTAGAATATTTGTTTTATTTCAAACATATATTCCTACAGTTGTTTGTTCACTAAATTCACAGGTTTTTTGATGAATGTTCTGTGTATAAAGAAAAATCAGATGCAGTCCTTCACCTTAAAGGAAATCTATAAAATAATGAACAAAATGAAAATAGATGGTAAGGTCTTACATACCTTACAACATAAAATCATAGGTAATAAAATCATAAACTTATTGGCTGAGTCTATGTTTAAAATGAGAAAACCAAGGTAATAACATTGAACCTAAAACCCAAGGACCATAAACATTACATATCCTGAGAAATAGCTGTCAGCTGGAAGTCTTGACCATATGTCCACAAACTTAGGTTGGATTAAAAAAAAAAAAAAAAAAGGCTACAGTCAAGGTCAAATGTAGATAAATTCTAATTAGCACTTAAAATAAACTTGCCAACTTATTCACAAAAAGCTCATTTCTTATTTTAAATGTTAGAGGAGAAAGAGTTCCATGATTAATAAAAAAATTGATTAACACTTTTTATATTGTTGTGAAAACTAAACATGTAAATACTTTTTTCATAAGATATAGTGGTAGAGTAGAATTAAATGAAAGTGTTTTTACCTATTGTAATTTCACATTATGTATAAAGATATATAGCTCAAAAAATCAAGATAGCTTGCTGCTAAATGATCAACTGCGAAACCATCTCAAAACTTTTAAGAGATTGTAACTCAACATAGTATGAAGGGAATATAGATTTGACAAAGTATTAGAACAGCATAGAAGCTTATGCAAGGTCTAGTGTCAATTTTACATATACGGAAACTGAACTCAAAGAGGGCTGAAATCATCCAAAGTTACCGAGTTAGTTTGTCAGTGGATTTTGAAAAGGAATTTGAGTCTCACCCTGAGAGCCTTCATATTACACAGTCTGTACATGAAAGATGCAGATAAGGTTATAAATGACTTCCTAAGTTTTAAAAAACAAAGTAAAGCAAATAGAATAATCTTGAATGAAGCAGTGATAAATTAGTAGAAAAAGTTGTAAAAATCAGAAGTGAGTTCTGTCCGGCCGGGCGTGGCTCAGCGGTTGAGAGTCAGCCTAGGATCCAGGCGATCGGGGTTCGATTCCCGGTCAGGGCACAGGCCCGGGTTGTGGGCTCGATCCCCAGTGGGGGGTGTGCAGGAGGCAGCCGATCAATGACTCTCTCATCATTGATGTTTCTCTCTCTCTCTCCTTCTCCCTTTCTCTCTCTGAAATCAACAAAGATATATATGTATTTTTAAAAATGAGTTTTAATCCTATGTCACTGATTAACAACGGATTTTTTTTTTTTTTAACTTCAGGGCATTAATTTTTTAAATGACAACAATAAATTCTCCTTCTGCCCAACTCATAAGACTTTAGAGTCCAAAGTAAGAAAATAAAAATGGTGAGTATTTTGTTATTATTCTCAGTTGTTATAAAAAGTTTTGCAATTAAATATCATTTATCCTTAAAAGGGAGTAAGAACATATTCAGACTACTAAAACCTTTTTACTACAACATTTTTTTTAAAAAGCAGTTACAATTATAACACATTAATGAATTAAGGATGCTACATTAAATATTATATATGTTCAGAGATACGTGAAATGCTTTTCATGGATATACTCTAATTTCAAAGATAATTTTGTCTAAAATAGATATGGTTATTTTTAAACTCAAGTGTATAAGCAATTAACATAAAAGTAGTTTGAAGTGGAGCCAACAGTTAGGCAGTTCCCCATATTAACTACGGCACTACTGATGGCCACATTGTACCTCTAAAAACACACATCATTTTCAATTCGTCTACTGTCTCTTCTTTCAAACTACTCCAAACCCAAATGTTAAGCAATATTAAAAATCTTCTAAGTTTTAAATTATTTCTTTTTCAAATATAAAATCTTTTCAAATATAAATTCACAGGAAATTGCAAAAATATACAAGGAGATCCTGTGTACCCTTTATCTAGTTTCTTCTAATGACAATATTCTTCATAACGAAAGTATAAAATCAAAATGAGGGGATTGATATGGGTACAATCCCCAGGGCTTATTCTAACTTTACCAGTTTTCCATGCACTCATTTATGGGTGTGAATACAGTTTGATGGAATTCTATCACGTGTAGATACATGTAACCACCACCACTTCATGGTGCAGGCCACTCCATCACTGTCAGGCTCCTTCTTGCTTCCTCTCCTACAGCCCAGTACCCTCCTCCCTGCCACCCCATCCCTAGTCCCTGGCAAACCACTAATCACGTCTTCATCTCTATGATTCTGTCATTTCAAGAATGTCGTATAAATGGAATCATACAGTATGTAAAATTCTGAGATGAACTTTTTTTTACTCAGCACATTTCCCTTGAGAACCATCTAAATCGTTAAGTACAGTAACAGTTTGTTCCTTTATATTTTTGCATAGTATTGTATGGTGTGGATATTTAAACAAATTGATGTTTATTATTTCAAATATGTAGCATTCTAAAATAAAAACGGTAGTAGAAAATTTTATCTAAAGTATAAAGAACCGATTCTTCCCATGTCATATAAAGATGATTAGAAAGAGAGACCATGCCTCCATAAAGTTTGAAAAAAATAACATCTTAAAATAAGATTTTACCTAAAATAGAACTTGGTTTCTAAGATCTAAAAATGTCATCCATCCTATTTGGTGGTTCAATTTGTAACTGCAAACATTATATCTACATCTCAGAAAAAGTTATAAATATTTTACTCTTAATTTCAGTACTTAATTCACTTACATATCAGACTAGGTTGAATTATTCAGTGTAATAAGAAATTTGCTATAGAAAATCACTTTTTCAAAGTTAATTATTATGGTATAATGGTCTTTGAAGAATGCAATGTATTTTTTAAAGGATTGACTATAGACTGTAATGTTACTTTGCTATGATTATAATATTTGTCTTTCAGCTACACCCTGAAAATAATTTGATTAAATAAATCAGTGAACATACATTCAATAAAATACTATATAGCAAATTAGATGATAATGGTACACAATTTAATGACAGGGAAATGTATTCCTGAACTATTAGTAATTGACACAGAATCTTACAAAATGGTTTATATAATATGATGCTATGATTTGTAAAACAATGCATATATATGCATATAGGCATGAAAAACTTTTGGAAGATTATATGCTTATTCTGTAATAAAAATAGATATTTTAAAAGGGACACTTTAAGCTATGATTAGAAATATCACAAACTGAGCCGTATGACTGATCAGTATTACATACAGCCTTGCGCAGGCCTTTTCCGCTCCTGCCTCCCCGCTGCTATTGCCATACGTAAAGTTTGCAATTTATGGTGCCACTAATATCTGATTTTCTGATTTTCTTCTAAATTAGAAACTTACTTTTTATATCTTAAGCAATAATGGGGTCAATTACTGGTATGATATGTGTTTAATATTTTACATCCAGTACTATTCTGTGACCACAAATATAACTCAAATACATATGCTCTTTAATTTGGAAAAAATGTTGAGCAATTTCAAGGTTGTTATACAAACCACTTCGAGAAAACAAATGTGGATTCGACGCTGTTGATACTACTAGTACTGCTGTTAGTAGCTTTTTATACTTAAGCAGTGATTACTAACTATCTGTGATGCACTTAGATTCCTTTTGTCTTAACAACAACCCTACGAGTTAAATGACTTCCTCTCCAATTTAACTGGCCTATGGAGGTCACACAGTCGGCATTGGGGGGAACTGCATTTGGAACCAGGTAGTCTGGCTCCAATTATATAGTGGTAGACTAGACGTTATAGGAATTTATCCAAATGTGAACTAATTTGGGACTAATCTTCACCTGAATTTTGTGTTCCCAAGGCTACCCATTTTCAAACTTGCCCATGCCTACATTAACCACCCACAGTTTAGCTCGAGAGCTGCAACAGTTCACTTATTTTCCAGAAGCTAATAGGAGACCCCAGCTGTCTCACATGGACATTCTCTTGATGCTTCCAGTATTACTTCTTCATACTGTGAACTTACGCTAGAGGCTAAATATTATACACAAGCTAAAGAATACAAATCCATAATTTCTAGCTACCCTTCCACCAAAGGTGGTCTATAGATTTTCCTTAAATTTTATTGAAAATTCAAGAACTTATTTCAACGTTTTTTACTCTCCTATCCTCCAACTTAAAAATAAAATTAAATGCTGAAATTCATACATGGACTAGCATTCTAAAGATATGACATTTCCCATTGAAAGAGAATGTCTGCGAGTCAGAAGATTTGAATTTGAGTCTCACCTCTGCTCTAAGACATTGAATCAGTCAGTCACTTAACCTCTCTGGCTTTTAGTTTTCTAAATTTGGAAATCTTAACTATGTGATTTCCATGACAATGAGCATTTTTAAAATATTTTTATGAAGATTCAAGGTGAATTAGAGGATCGTTTAATGATGGCTATCTGGAGGGACTCCCAAGCCTAGCCCAATTTAGAGATTTGTTTGAGTGATCTACTATTTTTCTCTCTCTGTTCATCAAAGGACAACAGTTAACTTTAAGTGTTTTTACACTTCCTGAACACAAATTCAATTGACAGAGTTAAAGCTATAAAACTCCACTCTATGATCAATTTGAGGCCTTTTGGGGGAAGAACAAAACTGTCATCAAATTACTATTGGCTCTGCAGATTTATGGTTTACTCAGAGCCACTGTCTGTGCCCACAGAGAGCAACTGCATAATCTGTGGAAGGTTTTTTTCACCTGAACAGTTAAAACCTCAGATATATCCTGGACTGAAGTTCAGTCCATGCATAATTAAAATCTTTCTTACTCTGTATCCTATAAATATGCAGAGGATGCAAGATGAGAGAACCAAACACATTCCCCTGGAGAAGCTACGTGGGCCAAGCCAAACCTCATCAGAGATCACTTCAAAGATCAATTCTTCATGTCCATAGAATCCAGTTTAAATGATGGTGTGTGATCCGGCTGCTGGCTGCTTCCTTGTTGCATTATGCATGATCCCTGCTCATAACATAAACTGCACAGTTTCAATAGTGATTTTGCATTTTGTGCTCAACTTCAATGGCTATTTCCGTTTCATAGGCTAATGGTCTTTTATTCTGCATATTTGTAATACCACTTTTTAAATTTCTTATCAATAGTAGCAGTGCTGTGTTTAGATAGAAAGGAAAAACGGGCTCTTTAAAATATTTGCAAGTTTATACACCTTGGTAAAAGGTGATCTTACAGACAGCCTTTGGCAGTGGCATTGCTTTTGACTCTGAGCCCCCTCTCTTTCCCAGCCAGGCACTTCCCTAACTGCTTCTTATCTTAATGTATAGACTGAGAAACTGGCAACAGCTCTGCCTGAGTGACTATTTTAGAGAAAAGACAGAAATGTTATCTGATAATGGAATAGTACAATGATCCAACTTTCTCTTAATATTAAGACCACTACTAATATTGATGATTTAAAATATAATATTAACATGGGTTCCATTCTGACTCTAGAGCCAGCAGAAAGGAATGTAAAGGCAAAGTATAACCTTAGTGATACTGCCGAGAGCCAGTTCCTTAGATGCCACTTCTTACTACACTTGTGTTTCTGGTAGAAGCACTCCCTGAAGTCACTCACATGCTCTAGTTCCTGTGGCTGAAAAAATGCCTCAAGATGACTCTGTTCTATCATACTAAAACACTGTTTCTTATTAGGATTCCAGAGAAGTTCCCTAACACCATCAACAGTGGTATGGCAAAGAAGGTATGTTTATATCTTGTCAAATTTTACTTAAGTTTGGATTACCATCTAATGCGCTAGTTATATTTTGTGACTCTCTAAATCAAATGATTTTTCCATCGTTTCTTTTTGCAATGAACCATCCTCACAATTAAGGAATGCAAACACATTTCATATTGGTGCAATCAGGATGGAAGTGAGACAAGATAATATATAGATAATATATAGTAGAATGCATATAATTATATGCACATAAGCTTTTCATATAGACAGAAAGTGTATCTTTATTCCCTCAACTAATAAAAAATGTTTAATATTGTTCTTTATTATCCCACTTCTCTAATCTAAAATACTTTATCAAGTATTGTAATAACATGCCCTTTTTTCCTACTGGACTTTCTCTAAGAAAATTCTACTATACTTGATGAATACAGTTTCAAAGAGAAACAATTCTTGAGGTCAAATAACCAGTGTTTGTTTTATGAGGAGAATAACAGTGAAAATATCTATTCTATTTCTTTTTAATATGAGAAAGCGTTTTTGAAAGCACCATAGACACTTGACTGAGGACTTGAAACTCTGTAAGGGGACTCATTCTTACTTGCCTTAACCCATCAATTGATCATGGGCACTTGATCAGGTAGGTTTTTTTCCTTTTTATGGAATTCATTGGGGTGACACTGATTAACAAAATTATACAGATTTCAGGTGTGCAATTCTACAACACATCATCTGTACACTGTATTGTATGTTCATCTCAAGTCAAGTCTCCGTCCATCACTATTTATCCCCACTATCCCCTTCTCCACCTCCCATCACCCCCCTCAGGTAGTTTTTTGGGGACTCAGTTACTGCATCCAAAAATGAAGACGCTGGATTAGTCAGTAGGAAAGCTTCCAACTCAAAAAGTTGATAAGTCAGAGTAATCTTTTAATTCATTTAAAATGTAACGATGTTTTTGATGTCTATGATAAAGGGACAGAACCCTTTGCTTGTCATTCTATTATTATTTTTTCTGGTGTTTTGTTTTTAAGTTTTACTTTTTCACTAATCTTTAAATCTCATATTTTCATCCTTGATGACATCTTTCTAAATATGATGAAAAACAGTATCTTAATTCTCTCTTGTAAGCTTTTTCCCCCCCTTGTACATTTTCTCCCAACCAACATAGATGTGATTTGAGCTATTTCTCTATTCCAGACACAATTCACCCCTGGGATTTTCATCAATAAATAAAGAGACATGCTGCTATCACAGCTGCTCAACACCCAGCCAAACCCCTCATTAGCTTGTGGACTACAACATTAAAAAAAAAAAAAAAAGGAAGATATTTTAAACGTCTTATTGAAAGTCTAGTCACAAAACTACATTTTGCATTTTAGCATTCCAACTTAAAGAATCTAAAATTCAATTTTGTTTAAAAAAACAGTATCAAAGGAAACAAAACAGAATTATGGATCTTTTATTTATATCCATTTTGTAGCAAATAATAAAAAAATGTGAAAAGTTCATCTTTCCACACATACTTGTTACCTGTTCAGTAGAAAATAAATATTAAACAACACCCTAGATTATCCCAGAGTATGGATCACACTAAAATATTTGCTTTGTGTGAGGTCCCAAGGTTTAAATTCTACATGGTCTCATGTGCTTTGAAAATTCTCCCTTGTTACACTAGATGATTCCTTTGTTCTGAAGAATGCTCTTGGGTACATGATTTGTTGTTAGCGTATATATTCCCTGAATTTTAGAGCATAAGTATATCTCAAAAGAACAAAGGGCTGTCTTTGACCCCAGAGCTGCAGAGTTCCACAGAGTGGCCAAGACTCCCCAGTGGCTGCCCAAGGATAGAGTGGCTGCCGCATTATCAGGGCGAAGAGCTAAGAATGCCCAGAGCTGAGGACCTGATTAGATGGCACAATCACTCTCTTCTGTGCTACTCTGGAAATGGTTCATAGGGCTTCCAATTAGCACCTGTCACCTCAGTGCACCCTTTCTCACAGAATTACATTTAGAGGATAATGCTATTTCTCCCTAGTTGGATAAAATAAAACAAAATTCCTTCTACTCAGAATATGCTTGGAGACAATGAATCCACAGGTTCACATGCCATTGCTGGCTCTAGGTTTCATGATGATGACTTCATTGTAAGGATTCCTGCAAGGACGTGTTTTTTTGTAAACTAGTATTTTAGAAATCATCCTTTGAAACAAGGCTTACTTCAATTTAGCCAGTTCCTCCCAGAAAAACATATTCTTTTTGAAATCAAAAAGAAGTACTTGCATTTGAGAATGCTAAAAGCTTATGGCTTACAAAAGAAAATTTAAAACATATAAGAAGGAACTACCTATGTGCTTAAGTGAGAGATCTCTCTCTCGGTCTCTCTCCCTCACAACACACTCTCTCTCTGGCATTAACGAGTGCAAAATGAGTAGACTGGTGTCCTTATTTAAGTTTTCTATCGTGAGCCAAACCCTTAATGCTATTTTAATGAAGGATTTTCCATGACTTCTTTCCAAGAGTGGCAAGAGAGCATACAATCACATTTCTATAATTTATGATATCACTTTGAGCTATAGGAACAAGTCCATTAACTAACTGAATGACACAAGACGGCCCACTTCTCTTTTCCTAAAAAAAGAGAGACATTTCTCCCTGAGAGGCTGCACTAAATGCAATTTATTCTCTTTGTCCAGACAATCTCATAAAACAAAACTGGAAAATTCATCCCAGAAAATCAGTCATTAGAATACGGTAATTTTATTACTGTTGCTGGACAAATTTTTCTAACATCCCTACAGCCCTCTATTATGATTCACAATGTCTGCACTAAGAAAGTAGATGAGGGAAGAACCCATTAAGAAGCAGTTACTATACTGCTGGACTCAGCTAATAACCCCTTATTTTTCATTTTTATTACTCTATAGTTTAGGAAGGACAATCTACTCATTACCTATTGTTATAAATATTTTGATTTAGCAATGGGACTATGCATCAATAAACAATACCTACTGGAAGCTTCCTGCAATACTCAACAGCCCATAAATGTACATCATATCGTTTGCCGCCTACAAGACTTATTTCTTGGGACTTTAGATGAACTCTTAATCTTAGCTAAAATAACTGCTTGTAAACCTAACATCGTTTCTGCTGCTTTAACTGTTTTATCTACTCTCTGGAATCATAATGAGTCTGCCTCATTAATTTTTCTGCTGTGAAATACAGTCTTCTAAGCTATTAATATTCTGTCAGAGAGAACAGTCTTGACCTGAAACGAGGAAGGAAAAATCCTAATTGTGAATCTGAACTTTCCTAACAATAACATAAAGTAACCAATGTTTTGGCAAGAATTGTGACAGGCCTGCAGATAGCTACACACAATTTACTGAGTGTAAATAGAGAAAGCTGAAGAGGCTCTCCTAGGTATAACCCTCTAAAAATCTCATAGCTTTTTTTCTCCCACTAGCCAACATTAATGTCAAAAACAACCAATGTATCAAAAGCTTCACAGCAATCGGGGAGACTATTATTTTATTTCCTCTAGAACATTTCTACAAGTAGTAAATATAACCCAGATACTATGAGTGAAATAGAATCTTTGTGTGCTAAGCTATGGTTTTTTTAAAAAAAAAAAAAAAAAAAAGAACAACTTTAGAACACTCAATTTAAAATCATTCCTGAGAACTTTCTGGAGACCATGAAATTTGTTTTAGGTTAGCAATGACCTGACCTCCTGCTCCCTTCTCTTTTCATCATTGCTTTTCTCTTTTTTTCTCTTTTTTTCCTTTTTTCAGTCCACACTAAACAAGAATGTGCCACTTTGAAAAACCTCCCTCCTTTTGCCCCCCTCCTCTCTGTTCACTAGGTCTTCTCTGCTTTTATTCCTATTTCTAATGCTCATGGACTAATTCTTGAGATCAATATTTTAATGTCCTTTCAGGCATCGTTTCCAAGGTTTATTATGCTGTATAAGATTATTAAACAGTTACTTGCCTACTCCATTCACAGTCTTGTGCTAAATGACATGCAAAGAGATCAAAAGCATGTTCACTGCTATGAAATACATTGGAATCTAAGGAGGAGCATTAAAAATATAATCACAAGGTAGTTCAGTGATTCTCAACCTGGGCTTCACAATAGAATCACCTGGGGTAGTAAAAACTGTTGACGCCAGGGCTCTACTTCAGTCCATTAAACTAGAATCTAAGGTGGTTAATGATGCTTACAAAACAAATGATAGAGACAATACTATCGTTAGGATTCAATGGAAGATGTTCTACATGAGTTCCTACATGTAAATACCACATCAAGTCTCCCTAAAAGGCAAGCAAGAGTCCAGTGAGGCTTTAAATCCATGTAACGAAGGAAACTAACACAGCAGTTTGTTCTA
Source organism: Miniopterus natalensis (assembly GCF_054644295.1). NCBI lineage: Eukaryota > Metazoa > Chordata > Mammalia > Chiroptera > Miniopteridae > Miniopterus > Miniopterus natalensis. Next base: position 26,010,797 of record NC_142093.1, read on the forward strand.
AATTTATTCAATCGGTATTTTCTTTTCACAACGTACATCTTCTGCATTTACAGAAGATACACCATGTCTCACTAAACTAGATTCATTAGGGGAGTGTATTATCTGCTGCCGTACAAATTACCACAAATCTAAATGCTTTAAAACTGTACTAAACATGCATTATCCGCACTATTTCTGTAGGCTAGTCATTCAGGAACAGCTTAACCGAGCAGATCTAGCTCAGTCTCATGAGATTGCAGTGGAGAGTTAGACTGTGGCTGTAGACAGCTAAAGGCTTAAGGAGAACCTGGAGCATCTCTTCCAAAGTGGCTCACTCACAGGGCTGGTGTCACACTGTTCTTAGACCATTGCTTTTGTGGTTTGCCTCTTTGCTACTTATACTTAATTGTTTTTATTCAATTGTATCCCCCCTTCCCTTGATTTTTAAGACCAGCAAGTCTACTTTTAGTCAATAAATAATTACTGAATACTTCCTCTATACAAGACACTATGCTTCCTGTTTTTCAGTTTTAAACACATCAAAAATTAAAGGAGACATATGCTCATAGACAGCTACTATATCTGGTGTACTATGGTAGACAGTATACACAAAAGGTTACAGTAAATGCAAGGAAGGGGAGATCAATTACAAATGAATGACTATGAGAAGAATTAAAAAGCAAGTAAGCATTGAACTTGTGCACTGATAATAAATATGAGTTTTCAGAGAAGGGAAGTAAAAGCTATTTGACTTGAGTCTCTTTTCTGGGACTGTTGGAGCTTTTGTTATCCTATCTCACATGTTTAGCCTAATTAACATGTTTACAGGATAAAGAACAGATATTAAGAAGGAGCTGATAAGTAAATATAAAGCAGATTTTTTAAGTAATCTAAATGTATATAATGATAGGTAGATATGGGGAAAGATTAGGGAACACAGACCATATAGCTTCAATCTTGATAGCCAAACTAAATACAGTGTCTTTGGTAGCAAGTGGGTGAAGAAGGGAAGATGTTGAAAATCCACAGGATGTGAAAAAGTGTGAATTTAAAGTAGAACCACTCACTATAGTCTTTGTGTTTGTGTTTTTAAACTCTGTGGCAACACTCAACAATCTGGCAATAGATTGGAAAGAGTCAACAGAATGCAGAGATTTTAAAAATGACTGGACGTTAATGGAAGAAGGAATTGAAGGTCCCAGAGAGGGCAACCCAGAAAATGGCAAGGAAGACCTCCTGAAGCCTGAGAAGGTGTGATGGACAGAAAACTATGAAGAGCCTGAAGACCCAAGGTTGCAGTGCAGGCGAAGAGCTAACGAACCTATTGCCAGGCCTTTTGATGACTGAATTAAAGTAATAATTGAGTTCTTAGGGTCAAAGATTGAAAACTCAGTATCCATAGACTAGTAAGAAATGAATAGCAACTTTTCTCAAGTTTTACAAAGGTGACAGCAATAAGTTAAATTGGTCTAACTTTTCCTTAACAACATAATGCAGGAAACACAAACTCTGAAACACCAGCAATCAAACCAGCTCTACAATTTTGACATGGGACTTCATGTCCTTGAATGTATCTTAACTTCATTAATTTTTTTTTTTTTTTTTTTTACCAAGCTCTGTATTTGAACGGTTCAGATACTTTTAGACTAATCAATAATTCCTCTTTACAGTGTAAATCTGATATTCAAATTCCATTTTTTAAGTGATATGTACTTTTTTGGAGCTTAGAACAGGGTCAGGACTGGAAATGTGAATCTGTGAGTCACTATCATAGAGAAGATGAAAAATGCTGTGTTAAGTTAAAAAGAACACTGTATGTTCATTCACTAAATAACTATTTATTAAACTCCTACTATGTGCCAAGCACAGTACTAAGTGCTAGGTTACAAGAGTGAACAAAAACTTTATGGTACAAGATATGTAAGTGGACTTCGCTGAGGGTGCCACTAGCCTCTTGGGGCATTGCTGAAAATGTTGAACAGTATCAGTAAAGTTATATTAATAGGAGCTTATACTGAAATGTAATAGGTAGACTCAGCTACCCTATACCTAATCCAATGCTTGTCAAAGTTTTGCTCCCCCAACACACACACACACACACACACACACACACAAATTGTCCAGCATCCTATATAACTTGACTGTTCTTATGTATATTTATGTAGGTAAAATATCCACTTATAATGACCTGAGTCTAGAACATAAGTATGTTTCACATATAAAGACAAATGTTTTTTATATGGGTTTTATAATTTTCCAGGAATTCACCTGATACAAATTAAGAGAAACTTATACTTTTGCTATTATTATTTTATGTTTTTCTGCACTTTATCAAGATTTGTTCATCATATCAGAAAATTAGATCAGTGACCGAAACCACGCAGCATATGGTAATTGAGTTACTAATTTAACACATTGCACTTTATTTGTGGCTGTCACATTCACAGTGATTCTATGTAAAGGTACAATCAAATTGAGTCTTCTTTGGTATTATGCCTGAATATTAACATACTAAATATATATATTTTAAATAACTATGATAATAAATTATTTTTCATTCTGCTTTATGAGAAGGACATCACATATAGGTTTTTAAATTAGACTTGTATGTAGTTCCTCTTAGCCATACATGCTGTCCCATGATAGAAAAGTAGGTATAAAGAATACGCATATCATTTATGCTATGCACATATTTGAGGAATAGCTGGTAAAAGTTTAATATGCTATAACAGTTAAGAGAACAGTGGTTGAGTAAGATGATAGTGAGTTCAAATCTTAGCTTTGCCTTTTTTTTTTTCTTTTTACCTTTTGAGCCCCATATCTTTTGATATTTCTGTGTACTGATTTTTCCAGGTATGACTTCTGGTCAGTAGGTTAATTGTTACCTTGCCTTTGAATTCTGCCTATTGGCACATGGGTGTAATCAGGCATATGACTCCACCCTGGACATCTTGGAGGTTACATTTCTAGTTCACAAAGGATATCAAAATGTTGTGTAAGTCCATACTCTTAGGATGAAAAGATTAACTTTCTATATCTTGGTTTTAAGGGTGGAAGACAAGAGCAGATATGTGCCCTAATATTTTTGTTATATTATGTGCATTATACTTTCAAAATGGCATTTCAAAGAAATAGCTACAAAAGTCAATAGAGCTTTTCTTCTTCTCCTTCTTCTGTTTTTTTTTCCTCTTAGGCTGAAAGCTTTCCAACAGCTTTGTCGTACAAAATTAGGCTTTCTTGTCCTAGCAGCAGTGATTGGGTCAGTTTTCCTGGAGAAAAGTAATTCTGATTTCCACAGTGCTTATAAAATAACACAATCTGAATCTGAGAGAAAAAAATTTAAAGCCAATATGATGTGAAATGCTTCACAATATATGTTTTTCACAAATTTTCAAATTTCTAATTTAGTGAACTTAAAATCATACATGGGAAGTCCATCATGGGAGAGCAAATCCCAACAACCAACCTTGTTATCCTTATGTGATCAAGAACCACAATAACATAAAATGCTGATACCATAAAGTTAATTTTTAAAAGCTGCATTCAAAACAGTAGATATGGTATAATCCAATGATCTGCAGTTAAAAGTTAAAAGGAAATAAATAGGTTGGTTTTCAGTGATGGTACTGTCTGTGACTGTCTTTCTCCTTTAAATATTTCAAATTTCCTTTAAGAATAAATGCATTCATTTAAAATAAATATATAAGAATGTGTGTGTAAAAATATAAGAAAAGAGCTAAGAGATACAAAAGACTACCTTCTAATTCAAGTGTACATATTGACTGTTAGCCCTTCAAGCTTTCCAAGCTGTTTATTTCCATGAGCTCAAAGAAGTTAGACCACTGACTACTGTGTGCAATGAGAACATCAACCTTTAAAAGCTGCTTTAAAAATGAGAAGCGTCATACAAATTAGCATTTTAGTTGTGTGTATGTGTATAAACTTAGACATGGCTTCTCATTTGGTTGGGTCTTTAATTTTGGTCACTTGATGTGTATATGATGTGCGTGGTTTCATTTATGTGAATAAATCTTGGTATCTGGACTATATTTGGCCAAAGAGTAGGTGTCAAATTATACACACATGGTAGCCAAAAGTAGCCAATGACAAGCCACTTACATAAATGTAGTCTAGCGTGGATTAGTTATAAAATCAGAGTTTTAATCTCAATTATTATTATTACTAATATCATTTATGATGCTATTGCTACTACAACCACTAATCCTTATTGCACACTTATTATGCATGTAAAATTTACATATTTTACATGAATTGTTCTATTTGTATCTAATGATAATTTTAGATGTAAGATACTATTATTATCAATATCACAGAAATATAAGGAAAATGATACTTGGAAAGATTAAGTATATCAGCCAAGACACACATGTAAGTGATAGACAGAATTGTGATGAGAACCCAGATATAATTAACTAAAAAAATCAAACAATTTAATTGCAATGAGATTTTGCCATTAGAGCAGCTCTGCATATTAGTTTCATTATCTCCAAAATGGAGATGATCTTATGTTCCCTAGAATGTGGGTGAAAGTGCTAAAAATAGAAAGTGATGTGATGCATAAAAGATTTGTATTCAAATGTCTTCCCTTTCTTATAGTCCCAGCAGATAATTTAATCTTACATCAACTGTAAGAATTAATATTAATGATCAATAGAGAACTATACGAGAACACTGGCTCTAATAATTTTGGAGTATTTTTTTAAGTTGAATACATATTTGTACCTTACAATTGATGAATGGATAAACAAAATGTGGCATATCCACACAATGGACTAGTACTCAGTGTTGAAAAGAAATGGGGTGGGGATCCATGTTAAATAATAAATGGCCCGGCCGGGCGTGGCTCAGAGGCTGAGCCTTGACCTAGGACCCAGGCGATCGGGGTTCGATTCCCGGTCAGGGCACATGCCCGGGTTGTGGGCTCGATCAATGACTCTCTCATCATTGATGTTTCTATCTCTCTCTCTCCCTCTCCCTTCCTCTCTCTGAAATCAATAAAGATATATTTTAATAATAATAATAATAATAATAATAATAATAATAAATGAATCCTATAAGCATTATACTAAATGAAAGAAGCCAATCACAAAGAACCACACGTTTTTTCATTTTATTTACAGTTGACCCTCAAAATTTGAACTGTGTGAATCTACTTATATGGGGATTTGTTCCAATAATTACCTGTACTGTTTCAATCTGCACTTTGGCGTCTGTGGATGCAGAGGGCCGACTGCATGCACTGACATATGCCATTTTATATAAGGCACTTGAGTAGATTTGGTATCCTCAGCAGTGTCCTGAAACCAGTCTCCCATGAATACTGAGAGACAATTAAGTTTTAAAGAAGTAAAAATTTATACACAGATTTTCTACTGTACTGGGGTTTCATGCCTTTAAACCCTATGTTGTTCAATTGTCAACTGTATATGAAATGCTGAGAGTAAGCAAAGGGACAGGGAACAAAAAGTAGGGACAGCTTAGGGCTTGGGAGAGGGAGGGAGAAAGGGTTTCTTTCGGGAGGTAGGAATATATTCTAAATTCAGTTATGGTGATGGTTGTACAATTCTGCAAATATACTAAAAACCATTGAATGGTACACTTTGAATGAATGAACTACATAATATGTAAATTATATCTCAATAAAGTTTTTAGAAACAGACACTCAAAGGAATTTCTAGAAAACTTCCTTATTTGCAAAATTTTCCCCAGCAAAAATGATATATATGATTTCATATAGGTATATGCACAATATAATAAATTTACATTACACACACACACACACACACACACACACATATACGTACACACACAAACACATTATTTTGTTTTCTAACTACACCTAGGCCTTTGAAAACCAGTTTTTGAACAGGCCCTTGAAATGAAAAGTCTTCACTAGATGGTAAGGCCAATTTTTAATTATCTACTTGGCATTTTCACTATTCCCCATGAAAGAGTATGTCAGAAGATAATAAGATCTCAGAGGAAATTTTTTCTTCCTAGTCAGCTGAAATTGTCCTGACTTAATTTCCATCCATTTCTTCTTATTATGCTATTCCTTTCGACGGCCTGCTTCCCTTCCCTCCTTGGGGGTTATATCCCCTGCCTAAGCCTGAGTGAGCACCAGCATACCACGTCCTCTGCCATGATCACACCCAGCACAACAGGCGTAAGATTCCCTGGGTCTCCCAATAAGCCAGGACACCATGAGCTCTTAGACTAAGAATCTGAAATAATGTCTGCAAGGTTTTATTTTAGTTTTGATATAGTTTTCACGTAATGTTTAAGAACGTGTCCCTTGTTAAAATGCTAACATGAATTTATGTATAATAGCTAGAACATATATTATATATATGTAGGTTACATATGTAGATTTAATACATAGTGTTTTAAATATTATGAGTCCAATGAATCTGATATATATGTATATATGTGTGTGTGTGTGTGTGTATGAGATTACACTGATTGAACTTGGGCATTGCCCATTTTAGGGCCATTTGGCAATGTTGAAATCTATATTTTATGTATACATTAGGTTAAAAACAGCTGCTCTCCTAGGTAGCGCTCTTTTCCCAGAGAAAATCCATAGAATAAATTCAGAAAAGTATTTTAGATGCTGAAATTCACCATGAATTTACTGATAGAAAATAAACAAGATTCATCAATGTAGTGTGCTAAATTTCAGGAGCGGTAAGACAGTGCTCACCAACACTGATCTACCTGGCATTAAAAAAAAGAATTCTCAGGTTAGAACTCATATATAAATCTATGAAGAGTATAAATAGGATAGGACGATTAAATTGCTATGGAAGTACTCTTCCTATTTCCCTACATTGTCACGAGATGAACTTTAAGAAATAATCTCTTTTCAACTCACCTTTTGAATAATCCCTTGTCACACTGGGGAAAAAAAGGATATTTACTGATGATGTTTTATGCTGGATTACAGTAGCTTATTTTTTTTTATTTCCCTTAGTCTTCTTCAAAAATATTGGCATTATTATTGCAATTTTATCAATAAGAAAACAGAGGATTAAATATGTTAGATAATTCGTTTAAAGTGCCATATCTAGTATATGTAGTAACTTAAATCTGAAGAAAGAATTAGACTTCAAAGGCTATGTTCTTTCAAGTGTACCAGTTTTCTCTACAACAACATCTGATTATTAAAGTATCTAAATTCAATAAACAAATATGAATGGTTTAATTTCTTCCAATAACTGTTACAATCGCTACTATACTGAATCAGCCTTCTCATTTAGTAAATCTCTCTTAATAGTGTCTTGGCCCACATTCAACACTTTTCAACCACTCCAAAGCTCCTCTCTGCTATTTATGCAGCACAAGTTAGGGCCCTGGGTGTAGCCATGCAGGTAAGGGGACAAAATTCTGGGCTTGGATCTGTGCCACAGACCTCCTCCCCTTTCTTCTAAGACACGAGGTGAGACAAAGGCAAGCCTTTCCTTCCTGGAGCTGGTCAGCTCTAGTCATCCTTCGGTTGGCTGTGGCTGATTTTCTGGCCTGCAACGGCTAGAGGAAGCCAGTGTCTGGTGCCCAAAGGCCGGTGTTCCGAAGAGCAGTGCAGTGCCCCGCAGCGGGAGCCCGGGTTGCCACCCAGCACCTTCACATCTCAGCCAGGAACTCGGGCGGCTGGGAGTGCCCTCGTCCAACGCGCAGGCCCCCCCAGGGCCAGCCCCGCGGGCTCAATGCCAGCTGCTCTCTAAGGTGCCCAGTGAGCAAGTGAGAGACGCCCTCGCCACACCAGAGCGGGCGTGCAGGCTGCCCCACGGCCACGCCTCCGTCGGGCTGCTCACCGACAGAGCAGACATCGGAGCAGGGAGACAGGGCTCCGGTCCCCTCACCTGGCTGTTATCGCTAATCCTTCTGAGTCTCTTCACAGCGTGTCACATTATGGCTAGGAGAAGGGGCTGACAGCTTTTCTTCAAGCACATTACATTCACCAAAAAGCCATCTGTCCCAATTTTCTTCTTATTTCGATTTAGTGGGGAGGCGGTGGTGGAAGGCCCTGGCTCCTTCCCATAAGCCTGGAGGGTCTGTGGCCCACGTCACCTCCCGGACACTCTCTGACTTAGAATGTGGAGGTCCCACTTACCTACGGTTCTCAGTTTTGGTCTGAGATACACTGAAGGACAACAAGGAAAAGCACATCACACATTCAGTTACACTTGACCACAACACAAATCTTTTTGGTTTTAACCCGTATTTTCTTTTAAAATCGAGCTGAGCTATCTTTCAAAATGTGCTAACATTCTTGTGTTAACACACCTGATGTGAAAACGTTTGCATCTCTTTAATTACCTATCTTAATAAGATATACAAGGTGATTAGATTTCTCAAACCCACCCTATTTAATATAAAGACTATATGTAATTTCTATTTCAATTTTGCAGTAAATGTGACATTTTACTTTACTGTACACCAGTTATTTATCCCAAATTGTTCTGGCCCAAGCTTCAAGTCCAAAAAGCATGAGAGTCTATTCCCACACTCCAAAGAAGACCAAGATACAAGACTGTGAATTAAACACTAAACGAGCAAACAATCTTAAGTATCTCTGTAGCCTTAGCCCTTGGAGCGCTCCGGCTCCCTGACAAAGACAGAAGTTTAGCAGAAAGCCTAGCAGTGCTAGCGTTCCATTCGTCTCGGGTTGAGAGGCGCAGTTAACCTGGAACTCAATGGTTCCTATGAGCACTGAGGATTGATATACAAATGTCAGAGAACCTAATTCAACATGAATTCCTGTAAGATGATAAAAGCTACTATTTATTCAGTACTTATGGTGCATCAGGCACCATGCTAGGTCCTTCTCAGGGCTTAATTCATTCCATTTCAGTCTAACTCAAATACTACATAATATTAGAGCCCTCATTTTACAAATGAGAAGACTGAGGTTTAGAAATCAAGTCACCCAAGATCATAAAGGTAGAAACTATCAAAGCCATAATTTAAATTTATTCATTAACATAATATAATTATATTCATTAATTGTTTTGGCCATCTATCATGCTGACTGGTGCCATGACCAGCCACCAGGGCCAGTCAGGCACAATAGTATCCTGTGACATCCAACCCCACAGGGCAAGCAGGACAGAAAGGATGTATTTTTGTGCCTGGTGCTCGTCTATTTTGGATTCAACTCTCAAATAAATAAATAAATAAATAAATAAGAGAGAGAGAGAGAAAGAAAAGAGTCTATATATGGAAGTATAGAGGTTCTCCCGAAGATCCTGTTTATTCCCAAACCCCAACCAGACACATTTTACCCCCACAAGATTCCTGAGACCCATTGTGTAGGCTGGAAAATCAAGCTCCCCTGTCACAGTACCCCCATGGGTCAGTAACATCTGAAGACTGATTTTTAGGGACTCCATCTCTTCCTTGTAGGTCTGGCCGAACAGGGAGACAGACACTCATTCTGTTTTTGGTCTTCAGAGCAGGGCTTGTCTGCTCAGGTTTCGCTCAAGAAGCCCCAGTGCTCTTTCATCCCGATTTTGACTGAGAGCAGAGCGTAGCCAAGGGCCCAGTGAAGCAGCTGGTCCAGGCAGCCGGGGCCATCAGGGGACAGAACTGACATGGAACCAGGGCAGGGCCTGCCTTTCACTAGCAGCTGTTTGTCAGGACCAAGGGTTAGGTACTTAAATTAAGCAAACATAATCGCTGTCTTTTGGAATTTCTATTCAGTTCTCTCAGAGTCCAATGCCTACATTCTTAATCACTGAAGTATGTACATTACTCAATAAAAATACGGGAAATATCTAACAGGTATTTGATTTAGTTTCATTAACCAAATAACAGCTGTGATTTGGTGTTTTCAAATTGTTACGGTGTTCCAGTTAAAAATGAGTGAGATGAGTAATACCACAGATTTACATGTTAGTTGTACTTAAAGCCTCCGCAGCAATTCACTTTGTAACCACTGTATATTTACTAATCATGCTTTAATGAATAATTATAATACTTTATCACAACTTTATTAATGTTCTATGTACTAAGAATTATAATGCTGTTTCCACAATATTATTAATGTTATCTTTCAGCTCTCTAATATTACTTCTTCCATCCAAACAGAAAATTATAACTTGCTGGGTAAATATTATCACTTGCAGGCAAATAAGATAATCAAATTTGGAGAAAATCAAATCAAAATTGGTCTAGTCCACCCTGGGCAAGGAGACCCAGTCACAGGTTCCTGTGTAAACGTTTGCCTAAGGAAATTGACTTGTGTTGTTTTCTCATTTCATCCAATTATTTAAATGCTTTAAGATATGAATATTGACAATTTATTATATAAAGAACATCTTACCATCATCTTTGTTTGGTTTATTCAAAAAAACATGAACTTTACCTTCTAATTTCAATTTACCGGCATTTTTGAAAGTAAGAAAATTGGTAGTGCATTATTCTAAATAGTTAAATCTGATTAATATTTAGTAGCATCTACATTCACTGGTACTAATTAGAATTGTTTTCTATGGGTCATAGCTATTACCAAAAAAGCAGTAACAATTTTGTAATTAGCATAAAATGCACTGTAATTTTGAATAATCACTGATAGTGATCACTGAGTGGATCTCGTAAAAGTAATAAACTTATTGATCCTTGTACTAATTTATATGTACACTGTATATGTTTATTATAATAATACCTTTGGGACAATTAAAAATAATATTCCTTTGCAGCCAAGTAGGAACATGCATTTCACAGGTGTTCTGATTATAAATAAAATGTCTTTGGTAAATATGTATTTAAAAGAGTAGCAAAAAATAGGTTATTTACTAGCTATAAAATTATATAAAGCCCAATCGAAACCATGATTTTATTTTCATTCATATAATATCATAAACTTATTTTAAGATGCTTTTCAAATAAAAAATGTTTAACTCTTAAAAACATTCTAGTTATTGCTTTCAGACACCGGGAACTTGTGGCTGTACCTCATAAACTATAAGGAGCTTCACATAAGCACATACTGTTCAAGTGGCTTAATCAAGTGTGTGTGATGAATAGTTATTATCAGAAATTGCCAAACAAATATTAATGCACCGATAAGTCCAGGGCTATCAAAAAGAAAACTTCTGAACAACTATCATTATTCATTTCTCTAAATAGCTTGTGATAATAAAATTTGGACATATTAAACTATTTGAAAATAATTAAAAAGCGGCCACTAGATTCAAGCAGACCTATTCTGAAAGAAAATTGCCGGAGAAAGGTCCATTTTAGACCTTAAGAAAGAAAGACCAATATTGCAGTTAACCATATGAACTACTTAAAAATCTCTTTCTAAATGGGTAGATGGATTCAGGGATCACACGCACACAGTCATATGTTATATTTATATCAGACTTTGATTTCTAGTTCAGAGTATTTGTCTTCTAGATTTGACAGTACATGTGGAAATCAGAATGTAAAATAACACTTAATGATCAACTATTTGTAGTCAAAATGGAAATATTCATAGAATCCCCAAAATTATTTATCCTCTGTATTGAAACTAGTAATCTGAATTATAAAATCTGTAATTCCCATATTAGAAGTTAATAAAAAATATAATATGGTTATGATTTCTAGTGTAATAGCAAAAGAAAAAAATGACAACTGTGTAATGAATATCTATTTTCATATACATTGGAAAGACTTTCATATTTGTAAGCTCTAATGAAGTGTACTATTATGTACTAAATACACAATGAAATGACAGCATAATGGACATTAAATTTTAAGTTTAACTCAAAACATCAGTACAGCATATTTTTCTGTGGACAAATTTCTGAAGTATCAGTTATACACATAACATGTTATCACTGTGTGTTCTAAATATTAAATATCTTTTAGTCAACCACGCTTGATTGAGGTGCAATAATTTGACTTCACTAAGAAAAGGAAAGGAAAAAGAAAGACAGGTTATTTTGTTCTTCATTCATTTAACAAATACTATGTTTGACAATTTCAGGAATATGCTGTAATTGCATTGCTTGTAAATCCTGCATTTCTTTTTGCTCATTCATGAAGAAAATCAATATGAAGGCCTGCTACATCTTCAGAATTACACTAAAATGTTTTCTTTTCGGCAAACTGAATCTACTCTATATCCATTATTAATGTTTCCTGTCCCTTAAACTGCCCCCTTAGGATCTAATTTACAAGCTTGGGATTCGCCGAGCACTGAACACATATTCCCAGAATATATATATATATATAATCTTGCATAAGAGATATATCAGCATATCTGTAAGACTAAACCTTTTCAGCTCATTCCAACGCAACTTGCAGCTATTTTCCATACTTTCAGTATTGCATGGGTAGATTATTAAATAATCAGATAACTTTGCCTAGGAAAAGAATGATGTCATCATTAAGATCACTATTACAAACACCAGCAACAATATTCGTAGGAAATTCAGCAGGTATTAAAAAAACCATTATCTAGCTATAAAATAATATTTTAGGATAATTGCAATGCAGCCTTTATTCCAGGCACTTCCAGCTTTTAAATATAGAAGCTTAATTCTTCTGATTCTTCTGAAGAGTTCTTCAAAAATATCTCTAAAGATTTTATGCAAAAGTTATAATATATCCTACATTATATCTTCACAAAGGCTGACAATAAGATAAGATAATGAAATTGTTTCTTTGCATGCTTTTGGGAAACCACAGTGTTTTATGTTGCACTATGATGCTTTCAATGTTCCAGAACCCATTCACATCCTCTGTTTCAGTGGATCTTCAGAATAATTCTGTGAGGTACACAAGAAAGTGTTAGGAACCTGATTTTATAACCGATGTGAGGTGAAATGAAATATGCAGCATAGCTAGGCCTCAGCTCACTCTAGTATGGCCAGGTCATTGATGTGCAGCCAGAGCATTATCTGAATTCTACACATCAACGAAATGAGATAGGGGGCTGTAACTCTCGCAAAATTCATTTCAGATAATACTTCTTTTATGTAATTACCTCGCTATATTCTTTCAACTATTGGAATTATTCTTCCTGGTGAGTACTTCCTTATTATTTTTTCTTACTATGGCATTATTGTCCCTTTACATTTCACCTCCAAGCCAATCCTCTCATTTCCCTATCTGACTGAACATGCAGGCCTTGTTCAAGTCTTGCACTAAAAAAAAAAGGTTACTATAAGGATTTCTGAAAGCAAAGAATTTTACAACCTTATTATACCCTTGAGGCACATTTTTAAATAAAGACTAGTTATAAATAAAGATCATATAGGTCAATGTGCTTCTTCAAGGTCAACAAATGAATCCAATTCCTATTAACATGACCTCTATTGAGTATGAATATTACAGCTCCCTCTACCTAACTAAGATGGTCTCAATCAAAGAGTATTGGGGGAGGGGGGGGCATTTAACTTACAAATTAAAGTACGGTAGAAAAGTAACTGGATTGAAATTAGATGACCTGAACTCAGGTCATCGCTCATCCTCTTACTAATCATGTCATTTAAACTGTCCAGGCCTTAGTTTCCTTTTTTTGTGAAATATGCACAACAAAAACTGCTTTCTCTACCTGTTGGAGTTGTTTTAAGATTATGCATAAAATTCTTTGAACTATAAAAATATGTAAAATGTGAGATCATCACATGCATAATAGTAGTAGCAGAGAATCAACACAATCTGATTCAAGGGATTATTCTTACACAGGCCAACTATCATTTAGTAGGTAATCGCTTTTATCTATTCTTCAGTTCAACAGCATGGATCCTATAGTTTCGCCAACCATAATGCCTTATGAAAAGTGAATTCTCCAAAGAAAATATTAGCAAGCACATAACTGGCACAGTTTTTCTTGCTTCCCAGTTAATATTCAGCATGTTTAGGTGCTAAGAGCAATAAACAATCCTTTTTGGGGAATAAGAGTTATAGAAATAGGCAGTTAAAAGTAGTTACAATATTAGGTACAATAAACTAGAAATCAGTTTAAATTTGTAATTTGAATATTTTAATAATATTCTCTTTAGAGAATAAAACACCTATCAATAAATACTGAGAAGTAAAAGTTAATTTCATAAGTGAATGTGGCTAAATCTCAGATTAAATTGGTTAAATATTTAAAGAAACTAAATATGCTTCTATGTACAAAAAAAATAGAGGGAATGAAAACAGAGAGAAGATGGTATCAGAAAAGATGTATTTTTATACTTTAAGCCAAATGAATTCATAAATCATGCCGAGATTTTTACTGTTTCGATGCTTATAAACATTATAATATTGATTACATTTTATTCAATCTGGATGCTCTATTTTAAAATAGCAGCATGGTATGGGAAAACTGGTCCAATTTTAAGTTTGATGTTTAAGTTACATAAATAGATTGAAATTGCAGGTTTCAAGCCATATATCTTAACCATTTACAAGCCAGAATTAGAAAGGAGAATTACTACTCTCCTTGAATCTACTTTTTATTTTCATGATACCAAATGACAAGATTCTGCAAGACCTACATTTTTTAAATGCAAATAAGTAGAGACTGAAACATGATAAAGACATTTTCTTGTTCCTAGCTTTCTGTTTTCAAGCCATTTAAAAAAAAAATCAGAGTGCATTATTGAGCACAGGAAGCCACAGCCTTTGGGAACAACACAATTGCCACACTAATTTTCTGCATATGTTGTACAGTGGAAAGTGCAACTCAGGTTGTAATGATCGATGGCACCATGTTAACATGATTTCAAAATGTGGTTTTCAGATTCAGGTATAAATCCAAACACGCACCTGCTATCCTCAAAGCAGGAAATTGAAGTCCAGAATAATCACGGGTCTAAATTATATGGACATATTGTGAAACATCACTAATATTTTTAGGCAGTAAAGAAATGTCTATGACGGAACTTAATTCATGTGTTTGCAGCTTCCAAAAGTTGTGGCTGAAAACAGTTTCTCCGGAATGTCTTGAAGGGTCAAAAGCAATGACCTTGTCATGTTCCTGGCAGTCCTGGTACAACACTTGGGTCAGCTACTAGTGAAGATTAATATGGAAATTAGAAAGGGATCAGAAGTCTTATTGTAGCAAAACAGATACAGCACTCACATGCCTCCTAGTACTGTTAATATTCCCCACAGGTTTTTTCCCCAATCCTTGATTGTGAGCACAACAAATATATTTTACAGAATAATTTTTGGTAATGTTAAGAAGAGCAAAGACCGGTTAAAAAGTGGCACATTTATTCTGAAACATATCTTTAAAAATCATCTTTTAACATATGTCCAGCGTGCACATCGTATCTACGGGGAAATATGAAGCAGGATTCCCTGCCGTTGCCGTGTCTGTGCTCAGCGAAACGGTTGTGCAGCCAGGTGAGCGGAAAAACGGAGCCTGGGGAAGCCCCCAAAATCACAGGACCTTCATTCATCTGGCTGGACCCATAACTACTTCCTTTAAAACTCTTTATCCAAGCATGTAATTATACAAAACCCTTCTATAAATAGGGTTCCACTCTCAATGTGGGTCACCTTTCAGAAAGGCCCATGAAGAAGGACAGAGCCAATAACGACAGGGGACCCAGGGAACGCGTCCCAGGGTGGCCAGGAGTGCTGTATCCTGGGGGCCTGTGCCGGTCGCCTGTCACCCCGCGCCTGGCTCAGGGTCACCTGTGCAACCCTGGCAGCCGGGCGTGCGGTTCTGAGAGCAGCCCGCGCAAAGCTAGTAAAGTTTATGATTGACCACTATGCTGTACACCTGAAACTAATGCAAAATAATATTGAATGTAAATTGTAATTTTAAAAGTTTGTAAATCTCTTATACTATTGTCTCACTATGGTCCAGCTCCTCAGTCATTTCAGCCAAAAAACAGAGGTCAAAGTGATCACATGTGTAGGGATATTTTCTTACAGGCAGGCTTAGGGTGTGTAAGAGTCACACTAGCAGAAAACATCATCAGCCCGTCTCCCCACCCACAGCCTCCTGAGGTTCACCATGACAACTGAGAGAGGTCCGAGCTGGAGAACGGTTCCCCACTCCTGCAATGGACATAAATTAATCCTCCCAGTCATGCAGACCGGGAGGTCTTTCTAAACTCACTGGATTAGTGTGGATTGTTGAAGCAAAGATAGATTATCCGTAATAGCCATGGAGCCAGGAGAAGCCTACCACCACCAGTGCTTAAACAGATCCTAGCAGACAATTAACCAAATCCTGCTAAAGGAGATGGTCAAAAAGGGTGCAGAATGCCTTGAAGTACAATTGCTTTGTCTCGTCGACATAGCTGATAATTGCATTAGAATATTCCATGAGATCTGAGCCAATCTTTTTCACATTTTCGATTCCAGGCTAGTATAATACCCTCACCAGAAATCCTTGAAGTTCGATAAGATGTATCCAATTTCAACAATTTTACAATTTTCAACACAGCTGTACAGGATCTTTGGTAAAACCCATTTCAAATGGCCCATTATCAATTCCATATCTTTCTATGAATCTCAAAATACATTCGCTAGACACTAATCTTATTTTAGCTTTAGAATGTATATCAGGTGTTTTTTTCCAGACACAAGCAATTAAAAGACTGGAAAATAGCTCATGGAAAGCTCCAAAGAACAGATCCTCAGAGAGCAAATCTTGTAACGCCAAACAACCCCAATTTCCCTTGGGCATCTCTGCTGACAAGAGTTATTGCTCATTACGTAAGGCAACTAAAAGATATATACACGAACCATCACAATTAAGTAACTTGTTTACCACCTAACTCATACTTAATGAAAGGCTGGATGCTAGATTTTTCTTACTAACCTGATGCTACCACATGACACATTGCCGCGTTTCCTTGAAGAGGCTATTCTACACATTTTGTGTTGCATACATGTATTGTTGTGTAGTTATGTGTGTTGCGTGTTTCACCTAATCTAGTCCAGCTTTTTTATTTTAGAATCTCATGGGCTTTGTATCTTGAAGCCAAACAACCTGTTGGAAATACACAGCAGAGAACAGAATCCCTCTTATCTGCTTGCTGCCTAACAAATCAAAACACGTTGAAATCTGGGATTATTAGAGAAGGTTTGGGAATGAAGAAATAAAATAAAAACTGACTTGTCAAATGGAACTCCCTGCTGCTCAGTACCATGTGTTACCATAGCAAAAAGCATCTGTTCAGCTATTAAATATGTTAGTGAATTTGATATAGACAGCTGTGGCATTATCAAATATTCTCAGTGCCTATTAAACGCCACAGCTACATATTTTAATTTACCTTTCATTAGCAAAATGCAAAGGCAGAAGCACCTTGAAGACAATTTTAAAAGTTCAAAGAAAAACTATCGTTTCGGTTCTATTTCACATGCTTAAATCAGAGTCACGTATCACTAACAAAAAAAACTGGCAAGCTAACCATAATGTTCTCAAAATTTAAATGTGGCTCCATCAGCTGTGATTTAGCTCACAATGGATGCGAAAGACTCAAGTAAATAATCACACGTAGAGTTTGAAAGACTTTAGGAGCTACATCTTTTTCCTCTTCTGAACATCTAGCTTCCTTTCCGTTTCATCTGAGCCATTCATTATCAAATGCCACACCACACGAGTTAGTCCCTTGATGTCACCACTCCGAGCTCCAGAGCTCTGTTGTTGAAATGGGCCATCAAGAGCTAAGACTTCTAGGCCTTACTGAAGGCTTAATAGCAGAACACAGCTGTTGTTATCCTGTTTGTTGCATTAAGATTAAGCATAATAATGTCGACAATATTAATACTTTAGAAGCCTGTCACACTCCACCGCCGCTGTGCAAGTTCCCGAGATACATGATCAAAATCAGAAGTGACTAGGGGCGAAATTAAGAATTATGGGCTGTGCAGAAGGCGAAGAACGCACGGCAGACTCTGAATGAGCACGGCCTCCGCTGGGACATGAACCCCTCGCCCGCCGGCCTGTCCCAGAAAGCTGCAGCCACCACCTTCCCAGAAGCGCTGTGTTCTTGGCATTCCCCTTCCTCGGCCCACTGCTGTTCTGGGAGCGCCGCAGAATGTGAGAGAAATTGCGACCGAAGCTAAAGGGGGTTGGGCATGGCCTCGACGCCAGCGTAGTCATCACATGTAAACGCACTCAAATCAAACAGGCCGGAAAGGCAAGTCACGCCGTGGAGCTCAGTGTCCGAGCACTAATAAGGCCAGGTTGTCTCTGTAGTAAAACGCCCCCATTTGTGACATTTCTATATACCCCCTGGTGGGAGAGTTCAACAGGACAATGTTCTTGAAGGACAACTCTGCAATAAATGTAGTGGTTCTGCTTATAGAAAATTAGCTTCCTGAAAAATATTTTCACACATGTAAAAGAATATTTTTACAAGATTAAAAGGTTTTTATCAGTTTGTTATGATAACAATTTTGAAGCAATTAAAATACCCATAATAAAAAAATAGTTTGATAAAGGGTAGTATATGCATCAAAAGGATGCTACGAGGTCAATATGAGATTTTATCCTCAGAGTAGAAACATGTCCAAAAGGAATTAAATAAGAATAATCGCGTGGCAGAATAGTAGGTGTCATATAAAAACACTTTGTCTTTTTGAAGAACATTTAGGTGTATCAGGATATATTCAACTATTTACACATATAAATAAAAGATATATGTATATGCTATAAAATTAAAGATTAGAATTTTAGATATCACAGTGAAAAGGTTGATATGTTATAGGCAAGTTTTATTTTTTATTCTAATCATTGTATTTAAATTGGTCAATAAGTACTTTTATGATCTAAAAAAATAAAATTTATTAAGAAAATGTATTTTTTTTTTCTGGAAAGTAAATAGAGTCTTAGGTTAACAAATAAAACTCAACTCCCTCTGAGCAGCCTGTTATAAAAATTATTGTTCTTGTGGACCCAATTTTATGCATCACTAATCTATAAATGCAGTTTATGTCTACACAGAAGAATCCCCCAAAAAGATAGTAACTAAAAAAAAAGAAGTTAAATAATAGAAATACAGTCTATTGAGGAGAAAGCTCACTGAAAAGCTAGTTAATTATGAAGATGATAGTTAGAGTATGTTACTAGCATAAAAGTGAACAGTATCTATGTTGCAGTTTCAAATACCAAAAAATACCCCCAGCCACTTCATCTATCCAACACCTTTTACTACAGCCAGTTACAAATGACCAACTAACCACTGGTCTTGAATTACGCAATTGGGAGGGGGGGTAGAATTTACAGCCTTTTCTTTCTACCATGTGAAATTTCTCTGCAATGCTTGCCTTTTAAATGTGAAATGAACTTATTTCAAAAACCTACATGGCAGGTGGCCTGACCTTACTCCACATATAACTGCTAAAATTTCAGCCCCATTTCTCTGCTGATGTCCTGCGGGACACGAAGCCCCAAAGCCCTGTTTTTACTGCTAATTAACAATAATGAACAGGATGACATACTTTTCCTTTGAACACTTCTGTCAGGAAGGTGTCCAATCAGCAAGAGACACAAGCCACAGACAAATTCCCTTTCTCCCCCCTCATTTACATCCTGAGATACACAGAGACTCTACTCTGCCTTTCAGCAAAAAAAAAAAAAAGTAGGTCAAGCTGTCTCGGCTTCATGCAGAAGCTTTAAAACCTGGGGAAAGGCTGAAAGCTGCTGCTCCAGCCAGTTTCCAGAGTACTGCAGGTTATTTTTATATTCATATCCACCTACGGCCGATAATGTTGCACACAGCAGTATTAGTTTAGCCCTACATTTAAGCAGAACTTAAAAAATAGCAATGATACCTATAATTCCATCCATTAAATGAATTTTTATACAAAACCCCACATTCTGCGCCATGGCACTCTGTTGTTTAGTACATTTCTGTTGAGGGACACTGAGTTTCAGCTCGTACCCATGCTTAAGGAAGCTCATGCACAGCACACAGTAAAGATTCATTGACTTAGGATCGGCATGGATTGTAAGGTGTTTTGAAAAAGTAGCTTGGCTAACCTGAAATTTTCTTTTATTAAAAACACACCCCAAAAAGCTTTAAGTCTGATAGAACTGGTTCAAATCCAGACACAGTTACTTACTACCTACGTGATTTGTGTCAATTACTTTAAAATGCAGTTTTCTTATCTGTCAAATTGAAGGAATAATTCATACCTCAATGGGCTGTGAATACTAAATGAAATATAATTTTTATGCAAAGTGTTTAGATCAGTGTGCTGTCCATCGTAAGCACTCAGTACATGCTAAATAGTGCTGTTTAGTTATTGTTTTTACTAAGCGAATGAATAGAGTAAGCCTGACTTCAGAGGGGGAGATTAACTCTACTTAAAATAATTAACTGTTGGTACTTTCAAGCACTGAAGATATATATTAATTAAACCACTTTTTACAAAGTCCTTTAATAAACGAAGATTCGATTTCATCTCCATCATTGAAGCAAGTCAGAGGTCGGCAGAGTAAGAGAAAAGAAAAACAGGACAGACAAATTGCCAGGGCAGTCTAGATTGATTGCAGATCAAAACCCTCATCCGATTAGGACTGATTACCACAGGGGGACTTTGCTTTTTCCTTTCCTTCTCCAACTGGATTCATTTCTTCCCATCAAGTCAGAAAGCGGGGACACGTACCACAGATGTTTTTATGTAAGGACCCAAAACAACAGAGACGGCGGCTCAGAAGAGCACCGAGAGTGAACCTCGGAGCGGGGCCTCCTGTCTGGCTTGACTGAGCCAGGCGCTGGAGCTGCTCTTCCTTCCCGCAGAAGCCCCCACGGCGACAGGGGCCCCTGCCTGCCGGCCCCAGCCCTCGGGCCGCCTAGAGTGCGTGAGCCCCCGAGGCTGTACGAGAGGAGCCTCAGGAGAGTGTCACACGCTCTCACCACCATCCTTCGGGGTCCGCCTCACACTGTCCGAGCAGAGGGCTCCTCATGGGAGCTGCTGGCTGCAGTGGACAGTTACCAGCAGGAGGGAAAGGGAGGCCTCCAGCCAAGAGCAAAGGCTCCGTTTACCCGCACATGCGCTCCTTCATCGACACACATTTATCACGTGCTAATGACTACGGGGCTAGTGTCTGAAAAGGCTAAGGCATACAGAGATATAACACACGGCCACTGACCTTGAAGGGTTCACAGTGTAATGAGGTGGAAGGGCACCCGATGAAATAGCTATGAGCAAGGTAAGCATATAAGAGAATTAAGAACAAAGTGCTATAAGACTACCGACAAGGATATGACTGGTTTTGCCCTAGGGGGCCAAGGAAAGCTTCACAAATATATGAAATATATGGTTGAAGATAAATAAAAATGTGCCAGACTGGGAAGGCGGAGAGGGGAGGTAGGAGTAGGAGGAAGTAGGGATATTTCAAAGGGAGAAATGAACATGGACAAAGGCACTTTGAAGTTCTATTTTTGCTGTCACTTCATTATTGGTATAAATATCATATGATCCAGTTATTCTTCTTCTGGCTATTTATCTGAAGCAAATAAAAACACTAATTTAAAAAGAAGTATGCACCCCTATTTTCATTGCAGCATTATTTACAACCGAGATATGGAAACAACCTAAATGTCCATTTAGATACATGGATAAAGATGTCATATATACATATAAAAGAGAATACTATTCAGTCATAAGAAATAAAATCTTG